>NC_140702.1:62229196-62674196 GCF_054131305.1 Coturnix japonica | reverse complement strand
CCTTTTCAAGAAAAAGTGTAACACAGATGGTTCTCTTTATGCCCACGTTGTGTGCTTTGACTGGTGGTAGGACAATACACTTAAAACAAAACAGTTGACATACTGCTAGTAGAGTTACAGAGTCTTAGTGGACAAGAAAAAAGATGCCACTCCTGTGTAAGGTATCTATAGGCTGAAGAATTAGCTTTCTTAGTAATGGATATTATTCCTTCCTTTTAGGAGCTAATGAAAAGCAACAGTGTTAAAAATGATGTGTAAATCAGCATGAGAACTGCCAGCCTGTAACAGAAAAAAACTTCGTATATGGTTGCCTTTGCAAATGCCTCTTGGTTCATTCCCCTCTCTCCTTGTTAACATCAGGCTCTTATGCAAGCCTGAAAAATGTTGCCTCTCTGCACAGTCTCCACAGTCTCTTGTCACTGACAAATGGAAATGTTTCAAATCACTGGCCAAATTGTGTAAAACTAACTTGTTAGTGTTTTCATTAAATTGTCTCAGCTCTAGATTCTGCTGAATACACAAGAAGAATTCAAATATTAGTGTGAAATGTTGCATTACACACAACTCCTAGCAAAACCAGAGCAGGACTCCCAGGGGCATCATATTCCCCCTGATGGACTCTGCAGGTTGTGAGGCTCAGCCTGCAGCTGAGACATGTGGGGAACCAGAAAATACTCCTGCACAATTTACTGCACTGTACCATTAGTGTTTGCTAAAAACTGTCATTTTGCTGCCAAATTTCAGGCTAATGCATTCAGACATTTTCCATTCTATGGGTATGTTTGTGCTGGTGTCAGTTTAAAAAAAAATAAAATAATAATAATAATAATAATAATAATAATAATAATAAAAAAAATTGTATGTTTGAATTTGTTGTGGCTTAGGTGCCACGAAGAAGTTTGGTACCAAACGTTTTGACCTGAACTTGGAACTGTATACTTTCTGTATAACTATGGGAAATGATATTTCATGTATTAAAGAAGTTTTCTGCAATTACTTTAAGCAGGTAATGGGAAGATTTCATCAGTACCATGTCAGGAATGTGTTTGTGCTTCAAACACAACCAATACATTGCGTGAGTAGAGTGGGAATAGCTATTCATTGGAAATAAATAAACAGGTTGGCCTTGAGCCAGCAGTATTCCCTCATGGCCAAAAAGGCCAATGGCATTCTGGGGTGCATTAAAAAGATCATGGCCAGCTGGTCGAGGGAGGTGATCCTCCTACTTACTCTACTCTGCCCTGCTCTGGCCTCACCTGTGGTGCTGTATCCAGTTTAGGACTCCCCTGTACAAAAAAAGATGGGGATATCTTAAAGAGAGTCCAGAGAAGGGACCAAGATTATAAGGAGCCTGGAGCATCTCCTTTGTGAGGAAAGGCTGTGCAACCTGGGTCTGTTCAGTGTTGAGAAAAGAAGACTCGGAGAGGATCTGATAAGTGTCTATAAATATTTAAGGTGTGGGAGGAGAAGGCGTAAGGCCAGACTCTTTTCAGCAGTGTGTGGTGATGGGACAAGGAGAAATGTCCACAAACTGAAGCACAGGAATTTCCACACCAATATGCAAATGAACTTCTTCACAGTGAGGATGATGGAGCGCTGGAACAGGCTGCCCAGGGGGATTGTGGAGTCTCCTCTGGACATATTCAAGGCCTGCTTGGACACCTACCTGTGCAGCCTGTTGTAGGGAGCCTGCTATACAGGGGGGTTGGACTCAATGAACTCTGGAGGTCCCAGTTTTGTGATTCTGTGATTCTGTAAAATGGGAAGAGCTGATCATAAAGGAAGAGAAAAAGCTTCAAGAAGCCTAGCAAGAGGCCTGACAGTAAAGCCAGAATATACAGCAGACAGCTTTTTCAGGAACTGTATTTGTTCTAAAAGGGATGAGAGCATTCATTGTACACCAATCATTTGAAAAATGCTCAGCAGTACAGAACAGGTCATAAACTTTCAGGCAATGCAAAACCTGCCAAACCTGAGATGTTTTCTGCAGGCAAGGAAATTTTCTGCTGAAGCAAGTAATGTTCATGCTGAAGAAAAAAAAGAGTGTGACTGGTGCTTTACTCAGCTACTAACTTCCTGAGTCAGAATAATATTACCTGGAATTAGTATGCTGGGTTTTTTCACCTTAGCTGTCTACTGTGAAATTTTTGAAGTATCATGTGCTGCACACTCCAGGACACAAAGCACTAAATAAGAATGTTGGTTTTCTTATGTGTCGGCTTCTAAATGACTTTATCCTTTTTTTCTCATGTGAACTGCCCTCTGACCTCAAGCCTGATGGCCTCATGGTGAATCATTATTCTTTGATTATGGCTTTGTAATTATAGGGAATGACATAAGCTCATTGTGACCCAGACTTGGAAATTATTCAAAGGGGTTTAATTCTTTTCACTTATTCTTTTTATAGCTGCACTGATCCATTTTTTAACTGTATTGAGGCACTCCAAGGCTTGCATTACCAAGCCATTATAACACTTCTCAAGTGCCTGACACTGCACTGCCTCTTGGAAAAAAAAATAAATATTTTGTGCAGACCCAGAAAGTATTCCTGGGTTTCTCTCTCTGTAAATCCCAGAAATTTTCCAGAGTGCTTTTCAAAGTGGGAATATCATTCCCACTTTGAATTCCACTAATTTTCAGTACAGAATACCAGTTTTTCCTGAAGTTTGGTCCAGGAAAGAAATAGAAGTGATATAGGTCTTCATAAATGTCTTTAGTGAGAAATCTATTCATTCTATTGCCATTTATAGGGGATCATTTTACACAGTTCCTCTATGTAGTATGTCTTAGGGTGCTTTCTGACACATCAGCAACAGATGAAGAGCTGCAGTAAATCTTTCTGACTTGGCTGATCAGATCCAGAGTCTTAAAATTAATCAGATTGTGAAAGTAGGCAGAGAAAAATAGGAGGGAGAGGAACAATAATGAAAATGTACACCGAAAAGCATATAGTGTAATAAACTTGGAAGGCGTGTTTGAGACCTTAAACCAAGGAACTGTTACAGCTTTTGTGCTGGTTTCCATTTTAGAAACTTGAAAATCTTGGGAAGGTTTCTGGGTGCTTTCATAAACATTTGTATTTCTGAGATTTTAACACTTTTTACATACTGACTTCACAGCACCTAATGTTGGCAAGAGTATAAATACTTCAAGTGTAAGGAACACTTACAGAACATAGAAAATCAACAAAGAAAACAAATCCTAAGTAACAGCCAAACAAAGCTATTGATTAGATAAACATCAGCAAACCCAAAAGCTTCTTGCTGTATGTGTGCAGCATAGATCCCTATCCTTACCATTGTGACAAGACAGAAGCACATAAAGACATGGTTTATGGATCACTTTCCTGATCTGGATTTGGTGGATGTAAGCAGAAAGATGGCACAAGCAGATGTGCAGTAGGAAGGATTTGTTTTTAAGACAAATAACTCACTAAAGCAGCATATGTGTTTGGATTGGACTATACGTATCTAGGTGTGGATGATAGGAGAACACTGTGAACTTCCAATTACTATGCTAGCTTGCCAGTATCTAAATGAAGAGTCATATTTATTATATGCATAGCGAATTAAGGTACTGGATGGAATCACACTCACCTGTGATTGTTTCTCTCATCAGGCAGTAGCTGGGTAACAGCAGGCCAACAACAAGCATGGAAAAATCCCAGGTTTACATAGCAAGTCACTTTGATTTGTTTCATGTTTTATCTGTTACAGATTTGTTATGAGATTAGTCACTTGCTGTCTTTGCTAATACACTGTAGCACAGTGGATCAGTCTTACTTCTCAAAAGCCTCTTAAATATATATGTACATATATGTGTGTGTGAAGCTGCAGTTCTTTCTGGCTCAAGGTCTTGAAAACTTGACTTTCTGTGTTTGAAGCATGAGGCTCCCATTTATCAAGAAGAGCAGTGAATGTGCCTTTCCAGCAGCACAATTCCTGCACATTGTGCAGTGTGGAGGAATGAAATTGCTACAGTGCTTCTGTGCTTATGGCACCCTGCAGGCAGCTGAGAGACCCTGACCGCAGAAAGGAGGGGTTAATACACTGCAGTTATTTTGTGGTTAAATATTATACTAGAAAAGAAAGTTGTTGCCTGTAAGGACACTGCAGCACAACTAAGGCCAGAAATGTATTAAGATTTTCACTCTGTCAGATTCAGAAGTAAAATCTTTGGAGTAAACACAAGACCTTCAAAGTGCCATTTCAATCCAGACATGGCTATGCATAGAAAGGTTGCCACAAACCAGACTTCAACAGGCTACTGTTTGCTGGCTGAGCTGCAGTAACTGTATGTGCTCTCTGGAACAGGAGCAGGGAAGGCAATGAGGGGGCTGTAATGAAAATTATTTCACCTTCAGAGAAATAAAAACAGTGATCAATATCCATTTCTGTGCCCTGCTACAGGCAAGGATAATGCACATGGACAAAGATGTAACTTTGTGCAGGAATATAAGTACAAGTCCTTTCTCCAACAAACCAAGCTGTTTTTACAACTTATTTTATAACAGAAAATGTGTGTCTAGATCATGCTGGTCCTATTCCTATCCCAGTTAGATGTGAAGTGTTCATCATCATGTGGGAATAGGATTGGTTTCCTAGCTTTCAACAAGGCACTTACCAATTTCACTGAAGCCAACTAGAGATGAATATTCAGAACCTTGAAGAGAGCTGACTGGTTTTGAGGGATGCTTTAGTTATCTAGAAGGATATTGCTAATTAAAATCTTATGGAAAATGCACAGCAACACCGTGGACTGATATATTACTCTTTTATTTGCTGCATCTGGAATTAGTAACATGGAGTAAACATGTTTTTAATTTTTAAATGATACTTTAGTTAGGCACAGGGGGAAAGGTCAAATGATCATACAAAACAAATATGAGCAGCCCTTTGACTGTGTGCTTTCTTGTGTGCAATAATGGAAACAAACATTGTTTTAGACCAACTGCACTTGGAAGTGGCTACCCTTGGGAATACAGTTATACTTTTAACAGCTCTGTTAGCAGATGTAACTTTCTGAAATGTAGCCACTGATTTATTTTTTTTTTTTAAAAAAAAAAAAGAACAAACATCTGTATTTCATTATGACTTGAACAAAAATGGGATTTTAAAATCTCTCATAGCACTTCATCTTTGTAGCCAATGGAGTATAGCAAGATTAGCAGTGTTTTGAACAAAGTTCTTTATATATGAAATGGAAACAAGGAATGAAGGAAAAAAAAGGCAATTTACATAAGAACAGTAATGCATCCTCTGAAAGGGCTGTCCACCCAAACAGTTAAAAATAACTTAATATTTGTACTCAATAACTCTACAAACAATCTATAATGGCATTTTAGCAGTAAATCTTTAATCTGTACAGTTCATCCCTTTCCATTATCTCACTGGTTACAAGGTTGTCTGGAATACTGTGTTTCTGACCGATAAACAGAGAGGCTCAATGTTAATTTGAAAATCCTTATATTTAAATGAGTCACTCTAACTGGTAAAATGAAGACTGAAAGTCAAAATAGCTTGTGTCGTGCTAATATGGCATGGTTGTATACAGTAATAGAGACAGAGAAGGATTTTCCATTTATTCAGTGCTGTGTAATTTCCATTAATTCATTACTTTTTAATGTTTTTTACATACAGCCAGGAAAGCAAGAAAGAGGTGAGATGAAGTGGGAGGAAGTATGCATGCCCAACTCCATACACACCAAGAAAGGAAACTCTACTTTTGGAAGTAGATGCCATTCCTCATTGAGGAGTGCCATCTTTAATGTCCTCTCAAGTTGTGGAATTTCTGGCACTTCACAATTATTTGATGATTACAGGAACACTTTTACTTCAAACCACTTTTAAACTGCCTTTCTCTTTCCATCTTATTTGCTCCTTCTTCTGCAGTTTCCTACATCACATGGGCTCTACCACCAGCCAAGGAATGAATATGACTTCATCCCAAACCCATCATCAAAATTCCCAAGTCATCCTGCTGGGTGGGTGCAGGGTAGCTCCAAACTGTTACTCTCTCAGTTGGCGGCAAGCTGCCAACAGCTTCTCCTACTGCAACATCATTTTCAAATCAGTTCTAAAAATACTAACATTTTTTGGTTGAAAAGCAATTGTAATTTTCCTGTCACAAAATTGTGCAAAAAGCAGGACCCTCCAAACTCAATAGTGAAATTTCTGAAGAATCTGGACTGGTTCCTAAGCTCCTGCTAGCATTTTTTCCCAGAGACATCTGCTTCTATTTGTGTATTTCTTCAGATAATAAAGATAAAATTGGAATATGGAGATTTTAGTGTTAAAATCCTAAGTGCGGACGTGATGAAACTGCCACAGCCCTTTTAATGGTCATGCTTCAGAGTGAGACTTTTGGAGTAACTGAAAGAGATCAGTTCCTGCTGTGAGAAAAATTTTGACATTTTGAATTTTCAATAAATCAGCAAAGACTGCCAGCTGCAGAATTGTGCTGCTAAGTTTCTTAGCAGATCTCCAGCAGTTGTCGCAGCAATTATTTTCAAGGTGCTTTCCAAACATGCCACTTTAGGAATCTGTTTATGTGGATTATTTTCTCAGAAGTTCTTGCATAAATTCCAGGTACAAACAGTAAAATGTTTTTTTTAAAAAAAAAAAAAAAAAAAACACCCTAAAATGTGCTGAGGTAAGCACTTTACTAGCTTTCACTAATTCACTATTCCAGTATCTGCTCAAACCTCTTAAAATGTTATGTAAAACCACACTTGATGAAGTCAAGGTGCATCAGTTTGCAATACTAGATGAGCGTGGAAACCACCATGGGGCAGGCAATCTTCAGTTTTATTGCTATTCCTGAAACATTGTTGGATTGCTCCCACAGCTGGAGTGCTGCAGTGGGTGTCTATAAGCTCTTCAGAAGGGATAGACAAGGAAGGAGGGGCAGTGGTGCAGCCCTCTGTTATAGAGTGTTTTGATGTTGTTGAGCTCAGGGCTGGTAATGATAAGGCTGAGTCTCTTTGAAAAGGATCAAGGGGAGGACCAACAAGGCTGACATCCTGATGGGAGTCTGTTATAGACCACCTAACCAAGAAGAAGAGACAAATAAGGCATTCTGCAAGCATCTGGCTGTAGCTGTGTGATCATAAGCCCTTTTTGTCCAGGAGGACTTCAACTTCTTTGATATATACTGGAAATATAATACAACCCAGAGAAAGTCTGGGAGGTTTTTAGAGTGTGTGGAAGATAACTTCCTGATGCAGTTGATAGGAGAGCCTACCAGGGAAGGTACTCCAATTGAACTGCTGCTTACAGAGGACTGCTTGGAGATGAGGAGGTCAGGATATGTCTTGGGCACAGTGACCACTAAATGGTAGAATTCTCAATTTTTGGTGAAGGCAGGAGTGCGGTTAGGAAAAACACTGCCCTGGACTTACAGTTGAAGGACTTTGAAGTGCCCAGGACACTAGTAGGGAGGATCACTTGGGATTCAGTCCTGAAGAGTGAAGGAGTGCAGGAAGGCTGGATGCTCCTCAAGGGGGAAGTCTTAGAGACATGGGTTCAGGCTATACCCCTGTGCCATCAGATGAGCCAGGGGGAAGGAAGACCGGTGTGCATGAAGAGGGAGTTTTAACTGAGGCTCCAGGAGAAAAGGAGTCTACCACCTGTAGAATTAATCGGCAACTCAGGGAGTACAAAGAAGATGTTAGGATAGGGAGGGAGAAAATTAGAAAGGCAAAAGCCCAACCTAAATTCAACCTGGCCACCATGGTAAAAGACAACTAAATGTATTTTTTACAAATGCTTTAACAGTAAGATGAAAGTTTAGGAGAATCTCCATTCTCCAGTTACATTTCAGTTCTGTCTTTCTGAAATATTCAAAGGTTCTAAATACAGTGCAAACATCAAAAATTCCTAGGCCAGGCCTAAGGCTGTTCAAAAATGATGAAGTTTTGAACATGGGATAATTTAATCAGGAGGGGAGTAAACTCTTTGAAAAGGCTGATAATAGTAGGACAAAGGGAAATGGTTTTAAGTTGAAAGAGGGAAGATTTAGGTTGGCTGTCAGGGGGAAGTTCTTTGCTAGGAGAGTGGTGAGGTCCTGGAACAGGATGCCCAGGGAAGTTGTGGATGCCCCATCACTGGAGGTGTTCAAGGGCAGGTTGGATGGGGACCCAGTTAACCTGATCTAGTAAATGTGGAAGTTTGGTGGCCCTGGCAGGCAGGTGGTTGGAGCTTCATGATCCTTGAGGTCCCTTCCAGCCCAGGTCATCCTGTGATTCTGTGGTTCTGTAATTCTGTGATCTCTGGGGCAATCAAGCTAAAAACAAGATAACCTGGAGAAGAAGAAGCATGGCCATATGGAAAATTCCAAAATATGGCATGAAGTAAATTTCAGGTGTTTTAATAAATCTGTTCTCTATCAGAGCTCCATCAGCTTCAGAATTTCCTCACATTCCCACAGATTTTTTTCAATTTATTCCAAAAAAATTACTGAAATTAAAAAGAAAAATTAAAAGCATTCTGATTTAAAAAAAAAAAAAACGAGAGAGAGTTTTTCTTTTTTTTCAAGCGCATCTTTGCTTCTTTTAAAATGAAATGTCTTTAATTTGAAAGCCAATGAACAAATGAGTGGTAAAACAGCACATGATGGTTACCTTCCAAAATTGTCCCAGTTCAATTAAGAAACAAATTCATACCATAGCAACTTACTTACCTCCTCTGAATAAGAGAATACTCTAGTGAAGAAGTTTGCCAACATGTTCCTTATACGAAAAATGTACTTAAAAAAAAAACTTACATTTTTTCCTTCATTCTCATGCATTATGTGAGCAAGAGACCATGTTACACACACTGATGGAAGATTAGGAAGAAGGAGAAGGAACTAGACAACCAGGAGACTGGAAACCTGTCCTAGAATGCCTGCAGTCACTACATCTCTTGAATATAAGAAAGGATTTGCAGACCATCTTGTAGTATAGCACATACTAAATATAGTCAAGCTATGTAAAAGTGGAGCACTGAGGTTCTTTGGCACTTTTTCAGGAGCTGTGCAGAGGAAATGCTAGTTACTTGCAGTTCACTGCAATGCAACTCATTTATGGATGAAAGACCCACTAAAATGCAGTGAAGTCTGCAAGAACCTATAAGGGAAGCATCAAAGTATCTGCCTTTCATGAGAGATTTCTGAAAAGATTAACAGAGACCAAAACATCTCCTCAAGCACTGACTCTGGTTTTCAAGGTTGAATCTTGTCTTAAGAGGAATGCATATAAATTTACTCCAGTTCTGCAGAGGAGGTATTTTGCCAGTAAAATAATGAAGGTGGAGACAAAGTCTAAGGTGAATTATGTGAGCTGGGTTGCATTTACAATAATAACTGTGTGGCAAAAAAGGCTCCCCTTCCTCTCATGTGTATTGATTTGGTAACTTCTTGTGGATAAGCATTTCAGCATGCTGTAACCAGACTCCTGCCCCGTGCAGAACTGCAGAGCAGCTACATCCTTTCTTCTGAACTAAAGCCCATTTGAGGGCACTTCTCTTTAACTTCTTGAGTGTGAGCAGCTTCCTCAGTGTACTCTTCAAAAACTTCCTCCAGTAAGGGTTCAATACAGGAATATGAGCTCAAAAAATGCTGTGCCTTGTTATTAAAAAGTAAAAAATAGAAAATAAAGAAATAGAACTGTGTACACTCAAATAATTTTTTGTTTAAGGTTGAATGGAATAGATGATCTATTTCCTAGGACAATATTGTTCCCCCACATTCACAGAAGACAAAACTACCAGATACACTGGGGCCATAAAAGGAGGTTTTTTTCAGCCTGCAAGTGATAATGTCAGTCAGTCAAGACAAGGGTAGCTGTACAAATCATAGAATTATAGAACAGTTTGTGTTGGAAGGGACTTTAATAATCACCTTATTCCAATCCTGTTCCATGGGCACGGTGGACAATTACTAGATAAGGAATGAAATCAAGTTGCCCAGGGCCCCATTCAACCTGACCTTGAACATCTTCTGAGACAGGGCATGAGCAACGTGTTCCAGTGCCTCACCATTATCTGACTAGAAAATTTCCCCTAACAGGTACTCTATATCTCCCCTCTTTGAGTTTAAAACTGTTCCCCCTTGGCCAGTCTCTATCAGTCTCTGTAAAAAGTCGGTCTCCCTGCTGACAACAAGGTCCTCAAGTATTCATTGGCCACAATAATGTCTCCCTGAAGTCTTCCCCAGCCTGAACAAGCCCATCTCCTCTCAGCCTGTCACAGGAGAGGTGCTCCAGACCTCTGAACATATTTGTGGCCTTTCTCTGGGCAATGAGATGGACATTAGCACCAGTTTTTCCTTCAGTTGTGTTTATTTACGCTTGAAGTTGGATAAGAGAATAAAACAGATGAGCTAAGCTTTTAAAAATTGAACTGAAGTGAGGAACAACTTAACAAGCAATGCTGCAGTGATGTGGAATTTAGTCATGACCACAAGCAGCTGAGAGGATGTGACTTTGGTCCCAGCTTCACAAAAGATTGAAGATTTTTTTTTCCTTAAATTGGCTTACTCCTTTTTAATTTCTTGGTTTCCCTTTAAAAGAACTGCAGAGTATACCAAAGGCAGCTGTTTGGAGCCAATCATCTCCTTTCTAATGTCTACTGCCCCAGAAGAGGGCTTGTGAATGATGCTGTTAACTATTACAAGAATGGGAGCACTGAGAGGGGTGTGTTTCTAGGGAGACTGGCTTTGGTCCAAACAGATGTATTTGCCACATAATTGGATTAGTGATGGCTACCACTTTCCTTTCTGTCTCCTACAGTTCACTTTCCCATCTCCACATCAGCTGTGTGCAAGCAATGACCCTCAGCCACTTGAAACTGCTCATATAGTATCTGTCCCCAAGAGCATCACAAGTGGGATGTTGTTTTTACTATTTACCGCATCTCTATTTCTGATCTTTCCTTGTTCAATTAAAGAATGTACATGTGTTTATGAACTGCTTGTTGCAAAGATAAGAGAATGTGGGGTACTGGCCAATATTTTTTTCCATTACTCCCTCATTGTTTGGGTTTTTTTTTTTCCTAATTTTCTTCTTTGCTGCTTTTCTGTCTCCTATTTTTGCTTTTTTCCCATCTCATTCCTTCTATGGCAATGAGAAGGGTTTGTTCCTTTGAGCTTGCCAGTCAGGCCTTGCAGGCTTTGCCCCCACTACTCAGTAAGAAATCTGCTTTAAAAATAAGTAAGAGAGAGAAACAAACAGTCAGTATCTAAAAACAGGTTATATTAAGCCATGTAGATATACTTTGCCTCATGCTGTAACATTGACTCAGCATGGAGTCTAGCTGAAGGTTGAATCAGAGCTGTACATTTTTAGGGTAATTATTATTCAACAGTAAACCTATCATTTCAGAAACATGCTAAAGGTTTATATATCCTGCACCCTACTGCTACTACTTTGAGATTGACCAACATTTCTTTGCATTGTAAAGATAGACTTCACATTGCAGCTAACGACCACTGACAGAATACAGAAAAGTATATGCCTGTCCATGTATTGGTAGTTATTTGTTCAGACACACCATGACAAGCCAAGGGTTACCTGCCATTGAGTGTGCCTGCACTATGAGGGGTCTTAGTACAGAAGTAACTTTCACCAAGACACAACTGAAAGCCCACAAGTCATTCAGGCTTTCCCAGCAAACAAGGGGATGTTTCTGTAAAGGATGTGTAGGTATTCTGAAAGTGGTCTTCATATTTACAATGCAGAAAGTCATATCTCTCTGCACTAACAAAGTCACATGCTTCAACATTCTTTAAAGCAAGTACAGAAGATATTATTTTGCTGTCAGGTGGGTATTTCTGAAAATTCTTTTCTTTTTGAGGTGAGTCATGCTTGCCAGTGTTATAAGGTTCTCATGAGACAAATGAGTTTCACACAAGATCTAGACTGATTCTTCAGCTTCCTTTGTGATTAAGAAGATCAGTGTAAACCTTTTTTTTTTTTTTTTTTTTTTCCTGTCAGAATACTACAATGTATTTGCGTTCTTCTTCACCTATGCAGATGAATATTTTTGCACAGAAAGTAGAAGGATTAAGAAGTTTGTATTTTTTACTAAGGTATTTGTGTAAACAGGTACTATATGTTGATGTGTTAGGAAGATAGAGAAAGGCAAGAATATTCATAGAAAATTCATTAAAAAATTGAGTTGTACAAAAGGAAGGGAAAAAAAGTAGGTTTTCTTTTCTTGGAAAGGTTAACGTATTTTCAATTTTTTATATATTTAATGCTTTAATTTTTAAATTAATCTCAAAAACTCTGAATTTCGTATATAACTGTTAAAAGACATCATGTTGGGTATCAGAGAAAAGAGTTCCACATTGGAGAAATCAATTCCATTTGTAGCACTGCTTCCCTTCAGGATTTCTTTGGTTTACTACATTTGTTGATGTTGTTGTGTGTTATGGCTTATAACTAAAACAGATATAAAACTGTTTCCTTAAGTCAGCCTTGATAATTTACACACTTGAGCTAGGAGGGTGTCCCTAGATTTTGGCAGATACATCTTGCTCAAAGGCAGTGTTCTCAGTGGGTAAATAGTTGGATGGGCAACTGTAAGCATGCTTAGATTAGGATAAATGCTATAAAATGTAGCTTAAATGTCAAACAGCTGAAGTCAGTCTAAAGAGCACGAATGTAAGCCAAAAATCTGTGAGGCTGATGGTAGAATTCAAGTATTGAGAACTGACACTGAATCAGAACTGACTCTTCTCTGAAGTGGAGAAGGGGATCTTATAAACAGTCTTTTGCAGAGCAGCACCAATTCTCTGCCTCTGCTTTGCCACTATACCTGTGGATACAAATAATCACCCTGGGAATAGACATGCAAATCTGGTCTTTTAATGCTCTGTGCTGTCATGGTGGAGAGAACAAGGTTTCTGTGATGCCTTTGTGGTTAAAGAAATTTTAACAATATGCAACTCAGCACAAAGTACTTCAAAATATGATGCTTTTTGGCTGATACACTTTGTTTTGATAGCAGGTATCACTCTGTTTTCCATTCTTCAGTAATACTGTAAGTGAGCACTTCCACACAGATTGCCTACATAAGAAACTGAAGATTTGGCTGACTTTATATTGTGGACCAAGTAGAGACCTGGCCAGGATGAACATTCTCTGAGCTAACAATCAGCTTGAGCCAGACCCCAACCATGTGGGACAGGAGAGAGCAGGGAAACTAAGGACGTGATGTTCCTACCATACTCCATAACACCCAGCTATTGGAGCAGGACCAGTACATGCTTGCCCGGTTTATCTGGTTGAGCCCTGGAGAGATTGTTGGCTGCTTGAAGACTTTCCTTTATTATCCTCAAGATATTGTCTGGTTCCTAACACATGAAGCATGAAGTGAACTGTCTCTCTCTTTCCGGGTTCAGATATGGCTCACCAAGAAAGGTTTCTCAGGAGGAAGTTCCATGGTTCGGGTGCAGTTTCTGGCACCATGCTCCTGCTTCTCTTTCTGGCTGCCTTTTGCTATTTACAGAAGAAACTGTAAACCCTCATTCATAGACAGAGCCAGAGGGGCACTGGGACTCTTATAATATTCTGATGGATTCTAATTCCACATTGACTCATCATCCCATAAAATTCCTAAGTAGTTTTCCAAAACAAGAAAAAGAAGCTCCCAGCTCCTTCTGATTTGCAGCTTTCAATACAGACTCATCAAGACTTGCAGTCACAAGACCTTTGGTTGCTGTTTTATCTATCAGATTTTTCTTCCCATAAGTTATTGACATCCAGTATAAATTAAACCCAGTAGTTACAAAAGTGTAAATTTAGCTACTTTCCATCATGGTCAAAAAAACAGAGGTAGTCTTTTAAAATATGCTTAATTAAAATAAGAAAACTATTTGACCCTCATCCCCTGGAGGATGAGGCCTTCAGCCATCCCTACCACCAACCACAAGGATAAGCAGAGGTTGTTTCCCAGCAGTGCTGGCACCTCATCCCTCCTTACAGCACAGTGTTTTCATCATCCTGATGCTCGTATCCTTGAGTTCTGCTTCAGAGGTGGCTTGATTCAGCCCACAAGGCCCAACATTGAGCTTGGCAGAAACACAGGAACTGGCTCTAAATGTTTGTGTTCAGATACTGTGGCAAAATATCTATGTTTATATCAAGATTTTTTTTTGTGCACTGGACTTATCTGACTTAGCTTTCTGAGTTTCTCCATTGTCTCAAAACCCTCTGGCAGATCCCCAGTTCCAGGGAAATCTGGTTGTGAAGATCTCGGAGCACCAAACAAATCTGTGTTTGTCACCACAACATGAGAGACCAGCAGTGTGCTGAAAAAATGGAATCATTTCCTCAGTATCTAAATAGAAGATCTTCTGAAATGTCGGAGTCTCCTGTGCCAGCTGTACAGATGTCTTCCTTAGCCCTGAAACTGCAGGGGGAAAATCCACTCTCCATATCTGTATTGCAACCTGCTTCTTCCATATAACTGAAAATAACTCCTGGAGCATTTGAAAACATTCAAGAATTACTGAAATGTTTGTTCATCATGAGTAAAATATGTATATAACATTGTCGTGTTCAGGTTCTATTAAAGAATCTACAGTGCTCATCTATAATAATTCACAGAACATGTCCTTTTAGGACAGCAAGGCCCTGTAATAATGTCTAATGTGAAAAGTTAGGAATATTTTAATATGCTGTGTTTCACTAAAGCATAATAGTCACTTCTAAAACTCTCCAAGTAGTTTTACTCATGGTTTAAAGAACAGATGTATCAAGAATCAATTCACAATGAGGGCCAAAGATTAAAAACAAAAAAAGGTAATTGTAATTTTTTTTCCTATATTATGCTAGAACTGGTGAGTATTTCTCAGAGGCCATTTTTTTAATGCATGTTTGCTTTTCCTTGACACTTCTTATAACTTCTTGGCAGTTACAGTTTTTCCCTCACCTTTGTTTACTTGTTGAGGTGAAAGAATTGGGAAAGACTGCCTATATTGCTTAAAGCCCATGTGAATTAAAGGCCTGAGCATCCACCACAATTTCCAGCCTCTTTATTCTCACACATCACTTCAGGTTTCCTCAAGGAAAAGTATGAAAGAAGTCTTCTCCAAATTGCTAACATCCTACAAATGTACATTAGCACGCATTTCAGGAAAGATGTTTCTACCAAAAAGTACCCTCCTAAATCAAATTTCAAAGCTTCTGTTATAGTTAATATCAGCATTAGCAGTTTCACAAAATACATTTTTTTGCCACTGGCAGTCACGTTCACAGAAATAAGATGAATTTCAATGAGGATTGAAGGCCTAAATGATGGCACTAAGACTGGTTGCTGAGAAAAATAAAAGGTACAAGGACCACTGTACTATACCACTGTGATTGGGACCATCTGGCAACCATGTCAGTCAGTCCATTCAGGATCCTGAGGTGCATGTCTTCTGACACCTTGAACTTGTGCATATTCATTCATATCAGGTGGTTTCAGACTTGTTCTTCCTTTACAGTAGGAGTGATTACACTTCCTGAGCTCCCACCTACAGGTTCAGGGATATAGGAGATGTGGGTAGCTTGACAGTCAGTGAAGACCAAGGCAAAAAATTTGTTCAGCACCTCAGCCTTCTTTGTCCATTGTTGCCATTTCTCCCTTTTCATTTATTAAAGGAAGTAGAGTCTCCTTGGCTTTACGTTCTGACAAATGTACCTGTAGAATCCTTTCTTTTACACAGTCCTTGCTAAGTTCAGTTCCATCTGTGCTTTGGCTTTCCTGATCAATACTCTGTTCTTCCAAACAGTGTCCCTGTACTCTTCCCAGACCACAAAGGGATAGAGATATTGTCCTCTCAGCAATGGATCTTTAAGGAGATTTTCCTTCCAAAGAATTCTGTCTGAATTTTTTAAAAAGAATTTCTGCAGTAATACAGATAATAAAATATTAGTTTTAATTTTGTCTTTTATTGCAGCCCAACTTTTAAAGATGAAGTCAAGTTTAATATGCAGACTCTCTAGAGACATGGTTAAGTACACAATATTCTATTTTCTAAAACAATGTAGACAGCTAGGACCAGATTTACAAAGATGTTTAGGTATCTAAAGACTTAACTTTTTTTTTTAGATGCTTAAATTTTTTTGGAAGGTATGAGCAGCCTAGGTCATCTTCAGAAACAGAAGCTTAGAATCCCAAGTAAGTCAATCAGAAATTTAACCTAGATGGCAACTAACAGTGAAAGGTCTGTTCTCTCACTCACCAACCTCCTCCACCCTGGCACCTTTTAAAGCATAATTTTATTTCATATTTTATTTATATTGATTTTTCCTGCTTGGGGATATCTCAGTCTAGTTCTGGAAACTTGGAAACTTTGCTAGCTGAGTCACTGTACTGAACGATATGTAATTATCTGGGTTTTTTGTCATGACTTCTACATCAATTTCTAAATTGATATGAAACATGAATAAAGGAAGAAAAGAGGGAAGTTTCTCTTTCTAAATGGACATTCCTTAGAAATACATTTCTCAAGTAATTATACTTTGTTTTAATTATAATAAATTCATGCTGGATTTTAATGACACTCTTCAGAACAGCACAAACTGTAAGAACATAGCAGAGAGGAAAAGGGCTAAGTTATTTGAGGTTATGGAGTGATTTTACATACTGTGTGGTTATTCCATCACTGATATGTAGAGTGTATTAATTGCATGTGAGTTTTACTTTGCATATCTGGATTATTTGTCTCCACTTCTATCTGGAGAGCATTAACTTTAAGTGGATCCAGAAGGAACATTGCTTAAGCCAGACCATGTATTCACCCAGGAAATTAGAAACCTTTGCATCAGTTCTGACTCACACATGTTCTTTAGAAGCTTGTATTTACAGATTCTTAATTTTCTTATTTTGACACTGGAGTGTTATGACTGAGATTGCCATGCCAGTGGTCTGAAGACAATATTTGTCATTTTTTTCTCACTTACAGAAGTAATGATGAAGATGTACACTCCAGTAATGAGGGACAGCTCTCTTTCTTTTCAGACTGCTTTTCTCAGGTGGTGGTATTCCTAAACACTGACTTTGCTGAGGAGTCTCAGAAAGCTCATAAGAGTAAATGCTAATGTGAAACTGTTCTTAAAAAGTCAATAATGGTAATGAGCTTTGAAAACAAATTGTTCTAACCATGTAAAATATAGAAAGTATTAAATACCATTCACTTATGAATACACTTAAGACCTACCTTGAACTTGTTAGACTGTTGTAACTTCAGTTGCCAAGCTGTTGGATAATTCGTATGCCCCAGAATCATAACAAATACAGATGAGAGAAACAACAAAAAATGTGGTGGCCATGACAGAAAATATGTCTTTGTTCTTCATAATGCAACTGAAAAACAGACAACAACAACAAAAAAAAAGTGTTAAGAACATGGTCCTGAACTAATCTGTGGTAATACCTTTTTATGCTCTTTTTATAGAATTGGAAGACATATCAAAGCTGAGTGAGCTCTGCCCATGACATATCCACTTGCATGACACTGTAGTTTCTCTTGTCTCCACTTCTCAGTTTTTAGAAGCTCGTGGCACATTCTCCAGCTCTAATTCCTGCAGACTAGAGAAGAGCTGGTTAAATCTCTTGCCTTTGCAGTAACATGGGCATGGAGGATAATTTGCTCTAAAGTTGCTAAAGCTAAAATGCGGACTCTATCTCCAAGTAAAAAAGATGAGTAGTCCTGTGCATTTTCTAAAGCTACTGATCCCTTGGGAATTTGAAAAGGGACTTCTAGTTGGCAGGAAAAAGTGTAGCTTCTGCCTGAAGGGCTGTAGTACTATAGAAAAGGAATAGGGAAGAGTGGGAGCAGGAAAAAAAGTTCACATAAAGAGAATAGCTTTTATAAAGTTCAACAACTAAAATTTTTCAGTAGAATAGCTTTTATAAAGTTCAACAACACAAATTTTTCAGTTTAAACTGTAAATGAGAAGGGACAGGCCTGAGATGAAAGAAAAGAATGGAGACAGGTCAGTGGGTAAGGAGCAGAGCAGAGGAGCAGAGCAGATGAAAAATGCTGATGTGGGGAGAATAAGGCTGAGAACAGGCGGCTCTTTACAGATAGGTATGTCTCGTCCTGTTGTGCCACATCATCATTCATCATCTTTGAAACTGCCAACATCAAGAGAGAAATATGATGGAGGAAATGAAAGTTATTCAAAAATCAGATTTCATTTTATTTAGGTGTGGGCAGAGAGCTAAGAGATCTGGGTAATGCAAACAGCAGGAACTCCATAATACAGAGATTGTAAAAATGGAACAGGGAACAGATTTCTACTTGATACATTCAACTACCTCAAAAGCATATTAAAAGATGGACAAATGGAGGCACTGACTGATACTTCTGGAAATATTAAAGAGGAAATAATAGCTGTTACAGCTCAAAGAGTAGATGGTAGGTTGCATGACAGTGGAGTTTCCCATGCTCAACCATCTGACTGAGTTGTTAAATAACAAGCTCAACTCGAAAGCTAGGAGGCTGCTCAGAAATAAATGACGTTCTTCTCTTGAGTAAGAAATGGGAGGTAGTTAATTACTCCAGGCACATGCCAGGCCTTTGAATAAAGAGTATGACCAAGGAATATTCATATGATCAGCTGGAAATATCTGGAGAGGAGAGAAAACCACAGATATGAATGCACCACAGCATAACAATGAAACTTTGGTGATGCATTTATAATGAAAGCCAAAGCATTCCCAGGATTTACCAGGAAATAAATATTTGTTATTGTGCAAGCTATTGATGATAATTTGTTCATTTTATGCTGCAGTCATCTGTAGTCAATAAAGATTCAGAACAGTCTGGGCATTTATAGTGGCTACTAAGGCAGTAAAAGGAATGTCCAGACTCAAAATAACAAGCCTATATAATACAGGAAAATAAGAATGAAACACAAATTAAGAGCGCTCTTGTGCTTGTAAACTTCTAATGAATGGAAATTCAGGAGTGAAAGGGAGTGCTCATGCTATGGGACAATGCTATTAGAAGAACCAAGTACATAAATTGATTGTGAAGAAGTTTGGGCTGAAAATTATAAATACAAAAAAGTGGTGATATATAAAAAATGACCTCACAGGAGTAGAGGGTTAAAAAAAATAAAAAATAAAAAATAAAAAAATTGTTAAAATGTAACAGTCTTGATAGAGTGTTCATAGGGTCCTTAGATGTGGTAAACCTTGTAGTATCTGTGTGGAATTTTTGCTGCTCACTACCATCATGTCTTCAAACAAGCATTCAAAATTCATCACATCCAGCCAGCATTCCCAGTGTACAAATGTTTTCTTAAGGGAATTTATCTTTTAAGTTTTGTACCCAGATAATTTCTGTCAGGGAATTCTGCAGCCAGACTTCTACAGACAAATTTTGTTTTTGCATACTCTTTCCTGTGGCCATTAGCTGCAAGTTTTCTTTGCCTGGTTCCTAAACTCAAAGGAAAATTTAAAATTCCCCAGATTCTCAGAGTTCTGCATCTGGCCTCTGAGGCTTCAGACTAGATTGACTCTGCCTCTTTATTCAGTCTTGGCAGTTACAACTGATCTGCAGTGATCAAAGGCAGGAAGCATCCAGCACACACTCATCTCCAGACTTCTGGACTACTTACAACATAGTCCCTGAACAACCCTGACATATCATTGATTCTCTGGGCTGTAGTGAGTTGTACACCCACACAGAGGCTCACTGACTTCATTACGCTTTTGCTCATGCATGATATATTGTTTTCCTTCCTTAGTTAGGGCATGTTGTACAGAACTTCATACTACTCGTAACTCTTCAACAGAAAAACAACAAAACAAAACAAAACAAAACAAAACAAAACAAAATATTGGACTTCAGCTGCCTTTTGTGCCTTTGTAATACATAACATTGTTCTGAAATTTATTTCCTTTGTTTTGTTTGGTTAGCTTTTCCCCCTTTTCTTTACTTGCTTTATTTTTGCAACATAAATTCCAGTTTTTTCCTTCATCCAAGACTGTGTGATGACAGAGGAACCAATGAATGATGATGTCATGACAGACTAAGGAGAATACAATTGAGAAATTTGACAGGAAACCTGACTTTTCATTGGATTGTAAACAATCTTTTGTTTTTGAATATTTAACCGTCCCAATACACTGGATGATATTTTTGCCAGTTCAACTAAGGCATGACAGGTCACAGTAAAATTCCTATAACTGCCTCAGAATTTCCCCCTGGCAGAAGAAGAGCAATGGAACTGACTGCCAAAATGGTACAAAAGACTGTAGACACATACTTGAACAGGTAACGTGCTTAAACTAATTCAAATAACTAAACAAAAAAAACCATATGGGCTAAAATCATTGCAAAGTAACATCAAGTAGAAAAAGACCTAGCAATTATAGTATTTCCAATGTAAAACATCAAACAGAATAATCTTCAATTTTCATGCACATACGGAAAAAAGAAAAAAAAAAAAAAAAAAAGGTACTAATTCTCATGTCCCCATCAAGAACATCTTTCAGATATTCTGCAGCTGATTATGCAGAATCTCGAGATTCCTTTAGCTGTAACTAAGAAATGATGCTTAATTTTCTGGAGAAATTATGAGTTGATGACTGTCATTTCTGAAATTTATGCTGTCGTTAAAATTTAAAAAACAAAACAAAAATACTTGGTTTTAAATTTTACTTCGCTAGAGGAAATACGCCATTTGAATAATGTTCCTATAAATAGCTACACCATTTTCAGGTTTTGTTATCAATTTCTAATCTGATCACAAACTATTTATAAACAAGCTAGTGATATCTGTGGGTATGAATGGAAATTCTAAAAAGACTCATGACCATAAACTTTCAGTGTGATGCTGTTCAGTCTCCAAGAAAGACCAGAAGGTGTAAAAAAACTTGAAGATGTATGGTGATAGTAAGCTAATGAGTATTCTTTGATCACTTTTTACAGATCAATACCATCAAGAGTATCATATTTCAAAATCTACCTCAAGTCCTGCTGATACATTCATGTAATTAAGTCTTTAAGCTTAAAGTTCTAATATATACATTATACTGGATTACTTCCTCCTCTTTTCTCATAGACAGCCACAGACCAAGTCTGAGCTAAGAACACAACTTAACTGTTTGTGCGTATGTGTTTGTGATTTCATTTTTATTCTACTTAACTAAACTTAATGACCTCCTGTTCCTGTGGTGACTTGTGAAAAAATTCTACTCATGGTGGAGTCCCAAAAATTCCTCATTCCTTCATGAGGAAAAAATATAAAATCGAGTCAATGTTAAATTTCTGTTCAATCTAAAATGTATTTGATTTTCCTATTTAAGGAAAGAAGAGTTCAAAACACTGCATTATTTATAAGTAAATTTCCTATTTTCCTAGGAGACTGCATTCCTTTTCAAGTATTTGTGTTTTATAGTAAATGTCATCTGAAGTACATGGGTTACAATTTATCTGGATTAGACTTTAGAAAGAATGGCACCTTTACACATATTTTGAGACAAAACAAGAATACATAAGTACAATAATTGTTTATCTGGAGGCAAATATTTACTAGAAAAGCTTCCTCTGAACTTGCACCTTTCTCAGAACAGGAAAAAGTCTGTCCTTGTGTGATGAAGACTGTACATACCTTATAAGATGAGAAATAAAGATGTCTGTGGTAACGATAGCTGTGAATGAATGTGTGAACAGAAAGGGAGTTGCCTTCTCACATCTCCCTATCTCCCTCCTGTTTAGGATAAAGCAGGGTAGGGCATTTCTGTGCTAGCTGCTGGTAAGTATGGTGGCAGAAAGCTCCTTGCTGCAATAGAGGAGTAGCAAATAGTGTGAAATGAATCCACGAGGCTGCAAAGGCCATGGCACAAAAATAAGTCCTGCTGGTGGAAGTGATACCAGACCCAGCTCAGCCCTACACTGGAAAAAATTTCTTGTCTGTACATCTAAAAAGTTCCTACTACAAATCACAGTCACTTCCCATAGAGGAGGGAGAATAGAGGCTCGTAGCTAAAACACAGCAAACAAGAAATTGCACAACATACTTATCAGAAAACATAATCTGAGCTGTTGAAAGATCACAAGGAAATGTAGACTGACAAAACTTGAAACCTGATCAGTTACAACTGAACTATATTATACTTCTTAGCTAACCTCTTTCCAATCAATTCAGCTGAAAATTTAATTTAAAAACTTTTGTTTTTCTTTATTGAACCACAGTGTTCTGGGGGGGGAAAAAATATAATTCAAATTATTAATTTCCTCCCATTAACCAGCTACAACTGAAGCTGCTCCCCAGGATCAAGTTTCCATTAGAAACACTGGCTTAAAATCTTAATTATCTTAATTATCTTTGCTGGTCTTGTCTTTGCTGTTAATTTAGCCTCCTATATTCATTTGACTTATTATTTAAATAATTATAATAATAATAATTAGTTTTTTTCCACTAGTATGTGAGGCAAAATCTAGATGAAAATGAGCTTAACTGCAGAGATAAGAACAAGCTGAGAACATACCCCAAAACCAATGCAGGAATGTGAATATGGTCTTTGTAAACACCTACGCAGATATCCTGTAGTTATTTCTGAGCATGCTTTCCCTTTTAAAGTACACAACATTTCCAGCAATGCATGTAACAATGTCTTAAGCCTGTTCGGCATCTGTCTAACACACAAGGTGATGTTAAGCACAGATTTCATGAATCACTGCTCACCAAAGAAGTCAAATACATCAAAACAATATTTCTGAGGAGTTTTTGGCTGAATTGATATATAACACACTTTACACACAGCCAAACCATGAGCAGAGGGATAGCTGGAAATGTATGTGAATTAGTAGGCAGCCACGCTAGAATTCACAAAGGCAGCAAGGTCCTGGTTCATCTGTTTTCCCCCTGTGTATTTACGTGCTAGAGTAATGAAAATGAACAGTGAGCTGCTGTGCACTGTCAGAGAGCTGAGAGAGAAAGCTCTACAGTTAATGCCCTTGAGTATTTGGTCATGCTTTGTGTGAGTTGTCAAAACAGTTAGCACTACAAAAGGACAAGCTGAAGAATCAGCAGAATTAGCAAAATTTGTGGGAACAACATCAGACAAATTCACTATTTCTTATGTTGGTCAGCAGCTTAAAAGCACATGGGCCAGCTTCTCAGATGGACTTTTATATGACAGGTTGCGATGTGAGAATGTTTCTTCTCAAGAGACTTCTCAAGAGAGTCAGGCTCTTTCAACTTCCATTTGCAGCACAGTGAGAGGTGAATGCATGTCTTTCAAGAGAAGAACTTGCCCTCAGAACTTAACTTTGCTGAAGGTTTCAGCATGTTCTGGAAAAGAGCAATCACAATTTAATGATCCTTCTGGTGTTAAAAAATGATTAAATTCATAATTTAGGCTAAATCCATTTGTACTTTGATATCATTTAAAAGAAAAAAAAAGAGAGAAATAGGATTAAAATTTCAGATAATTTTAAGATATTGGAAAAATATCTAAGCAAGTTCTCAGATTTTGAGTCTAATATCTGATGATGCAACAGGTATCTGTAAGAAGAAAGATACAGCATCTTTGTCTTGAAAATGGAGAGATACGGGTTTTACTGAATTTGAAGGCTGAATTGCACAGTAGAACCTGAAGACAGAATGGTGCCCAAGGGTCTGTCTTTAACATCTTTAACATCTCTGTCAATGACATACTGGAATCAAGTGTCTCCAGCAAATGTGCTGATGATACCAAGCCGAACGGTCCAGCTGACACAACAGAAGAAAGGGATGCCATCTAGAGAGACCTGGACAGGCTTGACAAGTGGAACCATTTGAATCTAATGAGGTTCAGCAAGGCCAAGTTCAAGGTATCACACTTCAGAAGGGACAATCCCACCTATGCATAAAGACTAGGAAGAGGAACTCATTGCAAGCAGCCCCGGTGAGAAAAACTTGGGAGTCTGGTGGGCAAAAAGCTTGACACTAGCCAGTAGTAAGCACGTGCAGCCTGGAAGACCAACTGCATCCTGGGTTGCATCCAAAGAGGAGCAGCCAGCATGGAGAGAGAGGATATTGTCCCCCTGTGCTTTCTCTGATGAGGCCCCACCTGCAGTATTATCTATTGCCCTCACCACAAGGAAGATGTGGAGCGGTTCTGGAGGATGCCACAAAGATCTCTTCTTTGCAGAAAGACTGAAAAAGCTGGACCTGTTCAATGTAGAAAATAGAAGATTCTGGGGAGACCTCATTGAGGCCTTCCAGTGCTTAAAGTGAGCTTATAAACAAGATGGAAGCTGACTTTTTACACAGTCTGAAAGTGATATGACACATGAAGATGGTTTTGAACTAAAAGGTTAGATATTAGGTAGAAATTCTTTACTCAGAAGATGATAAGGCACTGGCACAGGCTGCCCAGAGAGGTTGTAGATGCCCCAGCTCTGGAGACATTCAAGGCCAGGTTGGATGGGATCCTGTGCATCCTGACCTATTAGGTGACAACCAGACCATGGCAGAGTTTTGAAAATATGATTTTGTGGTGCCTTCCAATCCAAGCCATTCTATGATTCTATAAGGGTAGAAGCTGTAATTTATCTACTGCTATCTCTTCTGATGCTTCCAAGAGTTGCTATCCTACAGGTGACATATCATAAAAATTTTTTCTTCTTTCATTTTGGAAAATATATTGGCTGCTGCTTTAATGTTCTCACTTCCAGTTTTTACTGGAAATCTCTGTTTACTTCAGTTAATTTAAATGATCCATCAGATGAATCACTGTATTTTAAGTGCTGGCAGGAGGGGCATTATGAAAGGCACCGGTTTGCTTAAGGTCCCTTAAGTACGTAGACTGCAAAACAGACTCCATACAATTTCACAAGGATAGCTGGAGTGCAAATGATTGAGTAATGAAGACAGTAAAACAACCCACAATAACTTGGCTTCCTTATATAGTACTATCCATAGGGGGAAAAAAAATCATTAAATGACAATGAATATTTCATTCATTAGCTATATATTTCTCATCATGACTATGAGAAAATATAAAGAAAAAATGCAGTAGACTTCTCGTGCTGAGCAGTCTGGGATACTGAACACCACTGTGATGTTGTTACACCACTGATGATGGTGGTGTGGAGCACACCCAAGCTTATCAGCTGCTACCTGCCTCTGGATAGCATTGCCTCAGACTCGTTAATCCCCTTGATTCCTTGAGCAAGGCATCCCTTTCTGAATGATGTGGGTAGCTCTGTCGGGTTGCTGAGCTGCTTCTGCTACCATATATAGCAGATATTTCTGCAAGAATGCTTAGCCTATAGCAGAAGATTAACAGATAACAACAGAAACAGAACAAGTAGCAACCAGGCTGAGCACCAGTACAGTCAGGCACCTGAAATTATCAACTCAGAGTAATTGATTGTTGGCAGACTCCATCCCAAATACAAATCTGCAATGATCCACAGGTATTAATCTCAAATTAATCCCATTAATCCTAAATTAATATGACTTAATTATTGAACATAGATTGCTTGTAGTTTTGCATGATTTTCACAGAGGGTTAAAAGCTGTAAATAGATTTCATGTATCTCCTGTTGTCACAGATAGAAACAGGAACAGGTTGCCCAGAGAGCCTAGGGATACCCTCTCCCTGTAGGAATTCAAGGCCAGGATGGATGAGGCGTCGAGCAACTTGGCATAGAAAGAGGTGTCCCTGCCACTGTAGAAGGTAGGAATCAGATTCTCTTAAATGTTCCTTCCAAACCAAACTGCTCCATAATTCTTTGATTCTATGAGAACTTGATGCATTACAAAGGTGGACAATTTATTGATTTATTAATTAAGAAAAAGTTAAGAATCCTGAATACAACCTTGCAAATCTACATCCCATTTATAAAAAGGAGTATGTTTTTTTTCTTGAGAAGGAAAAGATAGTGTGGAAGAGGATCTGAGTGTGAATATACACTTGTAGAACCCATGAGGGAATTGGGTAGAAAATATCCTACATTCCCAAAAATGCGGCTTTCTTTGATATCAGAAATTAAGATATTAAGATTTCATTGTGAGTCACTAGTTTGATGTGCAGCTAAATTGCCTGCTGGCAGTTACCAGACAAAGGGAAATTGTATATAAACACAGTTAATTTCTTACCTAATCAATCTTGCCCATAATTTCTGTAACCATCTTATTGTGTTTGCATTTTTTTAATAATATACACTTGATTTTACCCTAGCTTGGTCAAGACTAAGGGTTATTTGCATCAGGCAAACATCAAAGTGCAGAGTCCAATCAGGCATGCTGACCTTTGCATCTGATGCTGCCCCACTCTTGTGATACAAAACAAAGAACACAAATGATTTGCTACCTACTCCCTAGGCTAGCTAGTACTGGGGTACAAAGTATTTTCGGTCAGTGACAGACATTCTATTGATAGTGTCTATGACATAGGCTTTGCCGTTCAGAGAAGCAAAGAGAAATTTTGGCCCTGGTAGTGTCAGGAAAAAATGCTTGGGCTTTATTATATAAATATACCCACAGCCTTGTATTAACAAAGTTAGTGGAGATGCCAGTGAGATGCCAGTGAGCATGCAAGACTGCTCCAGACAAGTTTGCTTTATTGCTACAGAATTAAATGTGGGGTCTCAAGTATATTGGCTTGCATCTCCAGTTAGCTATAGGTACCTTTACTTCAGTTCCTATATGAAAATTGTGAAATAAATAATATTTTGTTTTCTTATTGTGATCTTGCCAGTCCTAACAAGTGTGCATTATGAGAAAAAAGGAGAAAGGAAAACTAAAAATCCCAAAGACTCTTCAGAAGATCAGATCTGAAAGGTTTCTAATCACAGAGCTTTCATGCTTATTCCTTATAAGGTTGACAAGCTCCTCAACATGATACAATGAAAGTATTAACATGATCAAGAATTTTCATCAGTTTTAGGACACACTGTTCATCTAGTAACAAGCATTGCAAGTCCACCTGTTCAGGAATCTCAAAGTTTCAGTCGTTATGCCAAACCTGTGAACAGTTCTAGTTTGGATCCAGCAAGAAATTACACTGCTTAAGTAATGAACAACAAATAGTCAAAGTAAACAAGCTGCAAAAAATTTCATAACACAACAATGCAATTGCCATCACAAGCACCATTTAAAATCACTAGCTGTGTCAACTAAGTGAGTCAGTGATTGTTTAATGAGAGTGTGATTTGCTAATAACAAATGAGTGATAAACACTCTGCTCAGTGGTTCAGATTGCATAACCATCTCTGTCCTTTGGTCAGTCAACTTGGAATTTCATGAAAACACTTGAATCTCTTGCAATGTTTCCATGTTTCCTGCTCTGGTTACATTAGAAATATATGAAAATACCTACACAAACTGTTGTGTTACTTTTGTTTTATCCTCTTAATTCTGATGTCAGATTCTTGCATCATACTTCAAAACATTCAAAGATGTTTTACCAAACCCAGTGACCTTATCTAGCCCTTTTACACTCCTTCTCTTGAATATATCTTCTGAGTGGCATCTGTGCCTAATTTTCTCATAGCCTACAGTATACTTGATTGAACCTGCATTAGGTTGGATTAGCAAAAACCAGATGATGAGACAATCTGTGGTGCCTAAATTCAACAAAAACTTGGAATATCTTTCCAGTATCATGAGTGATTGACTCCTATTTTATATATGTGAACAGCAGAATTCATTTTCAATTCGTGTTGATTTTTAGATAAGATGTAAGAATGCAGCTATACTAAAACCAGAATTTATTTCAGCTCATGCTGATTAAAAGTTCCTGAATATTCCTTCCAGAAATCCATTTGCAGAAGCAAAGAAGCACAAAGACAGTAAAAATATAAAACTAAACCTTTTCTGTAGTGGATTTTTTTAGTTTATAAAAGTCTTTTTCATTATTTTTCTTTTTTTTTTCTTTGTTTTGGCAAATCATATTTTGCCTGGAGTCTATCAAGAATAGACTTCTCCACACACAACATATTTGTTCCAAATAAAAAATTCATTCATAAGATTTAGAGTATTTGTTCTTCAATGTTACAGCCTCCTTTAACAAGTTGCCTCTTAAATCTCATGCAGGCTCGCATTAGCAAAAACATAGCTGCTAGCTAGGTAGAAGTGATCATTTCTGTCAGCTCCATGAAGGGAGCAGGAAAAACGCTGTGCACTGAGGCTGAGGGTACTTCACATTTGTTTTCTGCTACTCAACAGGAACAACAGAGATATATTCTTCTCAGAGATGCGCAGGCAAAGAAAATGACAATAACCACAACTCGAAACAAGGGAAAAACACAATAGCTTTCACTAGTGTTAGTGGTCAGGTTGCCTGGGTGGACACAAAATCTCTCTCTTTGACAATGTTCAGAATCTCCCTGACCAAGGTATTAAAGCACTGCTCAGTGTCATGCTGAGTGGGGAGTTGGACTGAAGTCTCTGGACTGAATATGTCCAGAAGTCTCTGCCAGTCTAACTCACTGTAAGATCTCAGATTCTAACAAAAAATTGGGAGTTTAAATCACATTACTATTTCAGAGCCTCAACAAACATGAAGACAAACTTCCAAATCTTTTCTTTCTTTCTTATAAGTCTTTCATTTCTGTATTTAAAACTCATTAACATGATTTCAACTCCCCCCTGGGAAAAAAAAAAAAAAAAAAAAAAAAAAGAACAAATATTTGTGTTCTGGATATTTTCCCATAAAATTCAAAAATAATTATTGCAAAGCATCAAAATAAAATAAATACAACACTGAGTTACTCTTTTTCTCAGGTAGTTATCTTAAATTGAATTTATATTTACTGCCTTGTGATAACATTAATGTAGATTAAAAAAAAAAATAAGAGTTGTGGTTGTTTCATCTTGTAAATAAATGTTTCTTAGGAGTTATATATGAATTGTATTAGTGGTTGCTATAAAGTAATTGAAAAATTTCCATTTAAATTAAATTTGCATAGGTTCATATCCACGGATATTCCATAAAAATATCATAGTTCAACATTTGGTTCGGAAAAATGCTTCTGTCATTGATGACAGGTTCTACTAAAGTAAGTCTATTTGCTTAATTATTTAGATGTTATGGGGAGATTAAAACAGCAAATACTCTTACAGTGCAGTCTATTCTGTTCTATGTAATTACATTTAAAAATAATACAGAATAGATTTTTTAATATATTTTAGCCCATAAGAACACAGCAGTTATCATACAAATACTCATGGGCTAGTCACTTTTAAAAATAATAATAGCACTTTGCTATAGTCAAGTGAATAGAAATAAATACATACAGATTTAGGCTACTAAGCCAGGAATGTAACAAAAGATAATGGCTACAAATTAGTCAGTTTGTTCTGGAAGGAACACGTAAAATTATTTTCTGATAAATTATTACCTTCTCGCCAAGTGCATCTTAGGGTGAGTGAAAGAGCAGAAAGTTTGTAGGGGATGAATGGGATTTATGCATGCATACAGTTATCCAGTGTTGGCTGTACTTTGTAGTAACTGCATGGCACAAATATCTGATTGTGATTAGGGCTCAATAACTTATATACTTAATTAGATAAGACTAAAATTAAATGAATAATGAATACTTTGATGAATTTAAAATTTATTCCGAATTTTAATTCAAGTTTTTGAAGAATTATCATAGAACCATAAAATCATAGAGAAGTCTGAGTTGTAAGAAACCTCCTACCATTCATGGAATAAGAGAGCCTAGATGAGACCACCTAGCAACCTGTCTATTCACATCTTGTTAACCTCTGTTGATGAGAATTGTACTACACCCTTGGAAAGACTGCCCAGTGATTGATTGTATTCACTGTAAAAAAAGTTGTTTCTAAAATTAAGATGAAACCTCTCCTAGAACAGCATGTACTTATTCTCTCTTGCCTCCTCCAGTTGACTTCTGGTGAAGACAGCCTCATAATAGTTGTCTTTTAAATGCTGGAATATTGTGATGGGATGCTCCTTGAGCATTCGTCAGGGTGAAAAGACCTAATCCCTTAGTCCTTCCTCAAAGCATATGTTCTCCAACCTTTTGATTATCATGGCACTCCTATGAAAGATCTGCAGTCTGTCTATGATTTTTTTTAAACTCAACACAATTGGAAACAATACTCCATGTGTTATTTGACAAGGGCTGACATCTCCTTCACCCCTCTCCAGATTTATGCTTTTTTCAGTAAACTTACTTTTCATAAAAATAATCATTGTTTTCTGCAATTAGGCTTTAAGGATTATAAAACTTAAAATAAAATAAAAACAGTTTGAGGTTCATGGATTATATAAACTGAACCATTCAGCATATCCTCAATAATGTTACCTATCTATAATCCTTCAAATCAGCAGCAGTCACACTCTACTAAGCACTGGACTATTGTTTTGGTCAGCATATGACAACAAACACATGACATCTTTAAGAAGTATTGCAAAATGTCTCTCTATTTCTAGGCCTCTGATACACTAGGATTTAATAGCAAGATATGAAGCAAATTCATGCCTTCTGTTAACACATTTCCCATTATTACTAAATATCCATGTGCAAAATTACCGCTTGGTCTTGTTTTTCCTATGCCCTGTACTTCAAAGGATAAGCAGGTTTATCCTGAAAGGTACTAAGCACATTATGAAAAGTAATTTGTTTGAACCTACGCATCTTCATTTCAGGCTGTGTCTCATTTTGGACTTTTTTTTACTGTCCAGCACTATTCTGCAATATTTGTTTACAGAGTGTTGTTGTTTCCAGCCAGTTTGCCTGAGAGTAATAAGCATTTGTGGTGCTCTTCTCAAGAAACAGGTCCAATTTCCACTGTATGCGGTACCTGCCAAGTGTAACAGATATTTCTGCTTTTAAAGCTGACACTCTGTACTGCGCTGTCATACAGGTATTAGATATGGGTCAAATTAGATAAATAAATAAATAAAAATCTAAAAATACTGCAAAGCACCAACTTTACAAAGACTACTCAGAATAAGTGTTTGGATTTTATCCCAGGTGGCAAAAGCAGTGATTGGATGGGAAAGATTTCTACAGTGTTACCAAATGGCAAGAAATAGTTAAGAATCTCAAGGCAGAAAAAATATGGGACAAAACTGAGTGAAAGACAAATTATATATTCATAATTCAAGATGGATGAAGGAGCACAGGAGCCCTTCCACTGAGACATAACACAAAAAGGAAACATGCAGAAAACAAACTAGAACTGCTATGGATAAGCATATAAAAGTGTGCAGAGTTGGCACTGAACAGGGTAAGACGCTAAAGAAAATAGAGATAAATTTGGTTTGGAAGTAGAAATAAGGTTGAGATGGGGGCTGGTTGAAAATTTAGTAGAAGGGAATTCTATTGGTAAGTGATGCTGAGAGAATCAAAATTATTAATATTTTCTTTATATCAAACTTCACTAGAAGAATAGTGAAAGAGTTGAATAATGCCAGTGATAAAAGAATAAAATTTCAGACTTAAATAATTAAAAGAATGTTAGAAACTACGTAAGATACTTCAGTAGGTATTTAAGCAAAATCAAACAAAGTGTGAAACTGAGATACAAACACTAGCTGGCCAGAGCAATCCCAGAACAGACTGGTAATAGGCTGTGAAAATTCTTGGACCAAATTATTGAAAAAGAGCAATAGTGGGCTTTCTTTTATAAATGGAGGAACTGTGTGCAAATCACACAATTTAATTTCAGTTACTGGATTTTTATAGATATTCCTTAATGAAATAACAGCAAGAAAAGTAGCAGACAATTTTCCATGTTCCAGTTCTGTTGAATATTCCTATTCATGACTCAGCAGAACAGAGACTAGGTTTGTCACATGCACTGGGATCCAAGCTGACAAGAATCACCACCGGGTTAGATGTGATGATGGAAATATAAACAGCTGTGATGAAACAGAGAGGTTGCAGGGTAGTGTCAGCTGCATGGGCACAGGAACATTTTGGGCAGAGGCTTTGAAGCAGAGGATCTGAAGATCATTATGAAGCACAGAGAAGATAAAAGTCATCACCACAATATTGTAAAGAAGATGTGAACTCCATGCTGGAGGAGTATAGCTCATCATCTGACAGGCGGTCTTTCTATTTTACTTAGGACTAGCAGGACTACAGCACTATGTTTCATTTAGGAACTCTTCTAGTTTTGTGTGACTGAAATGACTGCAGAGCAGAACTGTCAGATACTCAGAAAGCCAACAAACATGAGCTGGAAGAGCAAGCTGAAAAAATGATGTTGTGTGGGCATATCACAAAAGACATACAAAAAACTCTCAGGAAGTTAAGGGGACAACGGTTTCCCTTGCCTCCATCAATTAGGACAAAGCAGTGTCATGCTTATACTGCCAGGAAAACTCAAACACAAAGACATGTTGTCTAGCCCTAAACCAAGTTAAGCACCTATGCACACTGGAGTATCACCATGAGATAAGGCAAAACAAACTGTGAGGATCAGCACAGAGAATGGGACAGATTGACAGTGGCAGAGTTCTTCCTTTGCATTCCAGTGTTCTGTAAGTGCTGTGTGATTTCAGTAACACTTTCATTAGGTAGTCCTTCTGCCTGGTAAAAACAAGGTGGTTTTGAAAGCACTTGTGACAAAGATTTATTTTCCTAGAACATTCACTGGAAAATTTAAATTGGAAAATCTGTGGGGCTAATTTTATTCAAAAGTCAAGTTCACAGAAAAATCTTTTGGTAGACAACTTCCAGTTTCAGCAAAGGAGCCATTTTGAGACTTCTGGTTAAGGCATGAGTCACAACTCACTTTTATCTGAGGGTCACTGAGGTCAGTTTTCAACAGCCTCTTCTATACAATCAGCTAAATTCACCTGCTGAAATGTACATAACAGGTAATAGGTAATAGTCTCGTGCAGGTTGGAAGGGACCTTAGAGATCATCGAGTCCAACCCCCGGGATTTGAGCCTCTGTGCTGCAGAGCGGCACTTCTACCACTTGCGCCACAGGGGGATTGGAACACCCGGGCCCCGGTGTTGCAACATAGCACTTCTACCACTGCGCCACCGGGGCACACTGCGTGATCATGGTGCATCACACTAGAGATGGGGGAATGCACATATTTAAATCCAGGAAGTATATCTCTGCCAAACTATTAATTTAGGTTGAACCTTCTGTAGGCTCTCATGAACCACATCAAACTGCCATTTGCATGCAGGAAACCTTTGGAACACAGACAACCAGAATCCCCATCTCACCTGTAAAATTGCCATGTGAAAAACATTATTCCCTTGAATTATGATGTAAATAACATTTTGTTTTCTTCCAGTCATACTACAGTGGAAGTTGGCTCTTTGTTACTTAGGACCCTAAGGCTCTTGATGCCTGTCTTGGACTATTTGCATTGGTTATCCTGTTTTCAAGCATTGAATTTCTGCAATAAATATTTCTTATTTGGGTGTCTGCTCCAAGTGGGAAATTTCGTTGTGAAAATTTAGTCAATATGATTCAGTCATTTCCAAGCATCAGACAAAGAAAAAGAAAAATACATTGTTTTGCTCGTACTAAAAATGCTGGCAGTCTTGCTTTTGTAACATAGCTTTGCTTGTGTAAGATAAATAAATTTTAACTGAGGCCAGCAACTGATAGAGACAGCGGCAAATGTCACAAGATACTTTTTGCACTATTCTGCAAAATTCCGCTACATTCACAAAAAGCCACTGAGAAATTCTTTTAAGAATTTCATGAAAATGAAAAACTGTGAGCTTGGTCCTTCTCAAGCATTTCACTATGACCAGGATGTTTCAGCCGGCCTTCTGGAAGCAAACTGAAACCAAGCAGGTGAAGCTGATATTTGCTCTGATTTTTCTTTGCTCTGCCAAGGGATATTGCTATGCCTGAGGATACCAGAGTTGATCGTGATTTACACCAGTCACCAGCACTGTCAACAAAAGGCCACTGAATTTCATATGGTTCTCCAAGACTATGAGCAAATGAAGTTGATTTGGGAAAACTAGTTATGTTTATTACCCTTAAACTGGTACCAAGTGCTGAAGAGGTGAGCATCAAACATGGGAGCACAGCAGGATCTTACAACCTGGCTGCTACCTCTGCCCTTGAGCTGCTGCCACAGATGACATCTAGAAAGCCCCCTCCTGCTCTAAGGGCACTTTATCTTCCTTTAAAGTATTGGATTAACAGGGTTTTCCTGTGCAGGCCTCCTGGATGATTCATCCAATCAGAAGTTTGCTACTTTAGGCCTCTAAGTTCATAAAACAATCACTTTTGTACTTGCTTCCAGAAGGAGAAATCAGAAAGAAGAATTAAGTCTTAGCTGGAGCAAAGCCTGGTAATTTTCAGCTCCCAGGGACTTTTCAATGTTATGAACAATTGAAATAGGGTGGAGATCATCTATAGAAAGTAGCAATTCAATTGTAACTAACACATATTATTTTCCTGAAAATAAAATGTATTTTAAAGAAAATATTTTTATTAACACTTCGTAGGTCTCAGTAGTATTCTGCTAAACAGTCTTGTTTTGTCTTGAGGTTTCCTGGGCTGGATATGGAATCACGATGCCATCATACAGTGATTCATTTACAACAGCTTCTTGCACTATAAGATGTATCCAAGTGTCCAAACTGTACTCAAACAGCAAAATAGAAAAATACAGTTAATTTTTCTGAAGAAGATAACTGAAAATAACTGTTTTTTTACAGAAGATTAATTTATTCAATTTCTGCCATAAAAGGAAAATGCAGGAGTGTCTGATGAGATGATATATTTACTCTGAAAGACAGTAAATAAAGTAAGCCACATCAGACACCTCTTTTCTAGTCCCAGGCTTATAATGACTATATCTCATCTTTACTTTTGGCCATGTGGAAGACACAATATATGTCATGTTATAGAAACACCATTCTTACATGTGGTCCTATTAGTGTTTCCACTTCTCAAGCAGCTGGGAGCAGGATTAACTTGTTTCTCACTAACCCAAAGAGTTCATTTCCACGGCACATTCTCATATGAAGTGAGAACATAAATTTAAAACAAAATGGGAGAGAAAAATTTTTCTTATATCAAGAGATAAGTCATGACAAACTTCAGATAGATTTTCCCTAGAGTTCATTTCTACACTATTGTTTACTTTGAAAATTCAAATTGTGTAGCTGAGAAAGGGTAAAATGATAATACTGTATTTATCTAGATTAATGTAGATAAAACAGGATAAAAGAACAACTCTACTTACTATTAAAAGTGCAAAATAAGAAATATGTACTGAACAGAATGCATTCTAATTTTATTTCCATTAGTGATGCAGTCATCTAAAATTTTACTCTGCTAAGGGCAGTCTTCCTCTCAGGTTTATGAATAGCTACACTACCTCAATGAAAGCTGGGCTGCATGCTAACAATAACAGGAGAATGATCATCACATTTCTTACTAGAAATAAAAGGTAGGACTAGAGGCAAAATGAGCTGACACACCATCTTTATTTGATTCAATGGAATTTAAATGATTCTTGTGACACTTGGCTGACTTTTCCAAAGCTTTGATGTATCGGTTCATTCCTCTCATAACAGTATTTTTCAAGATGACAATTAAGTGGAAATTTTGCAAAGTATCAGTAAATATTAGCAGATATTTTGTCAGCTGGTTGCACCTGTATTCCTCTTTCTTTCTCTCTGATAATTAGTTTTGCAGATTTCATGACCCTGTGGACAAGCTGAGCAAAATGTGTTCATTTTTATTTTTATGTTCTATGTTCAAATTTATTGGTGCATAAGACACACATAATAGTAAGAATGTAGGCAAATAAACTGCAATGATTAGGAGGGGAAAAAATGAGGCAAGTCTTCTGAAGTACAGTCTTATTTATGTGTGATATTACAAGGATTGTCCTTAGAGCAGAGCAGTGTAGTGCACTTTTTTCTTTACCCTCTGTAAGCTATGATCCAGACTAAAAATTTCCATTCTTTCCATATCAACTTCCTATATACTCCTCTGCACTTTAAATGAATTTTACTTAATACACTGAAATTAAGGTATAAATCAATCCTCCACTAGCTCATTTTGTAAATAATTTTCCAAATGAAAGATACAGATTGTAAATGTAAGGTCACTGAGAAATTCAGTCTCTTAATCTCATGCTATTGGCCGAGTGAAAAAAGTAGTGAGGCTGCTACTGGGGAAAAGAGCAATTGCTCCTCTCTTCTCATTTCCGTTCATGAATCATTTTGTACACTGTTCTAAGAATAGTGTTCCTTAAAGACAAAATTTATTTGAAATTATTATATGTTGCTGGGTGAGCAAAGTGAATGTATAATCATTAAAATAATGCGTGTTTTACACACAAACTAGCAAGCTGTGAGTACTGTCTGATTGGAAATAAGTGTTAGGGAGTGTTATCTTTAAGCTCAGGCTTGAAACTTTTAATAATTTACAAAACTCTAGATGGACTACCAAAAAAAAAAAAAAAAAAAAAAAGCTTTTTACAAGTAGTTCTTAGCTTGTTTTGTTTAGTTTTCAGTAACCAGTTTAATTCCAGCTGCTAGGAACTGGTATACATTCTGTCACTGGAATCACTGAATCAAAACACATATGTTTTTAATGGGGCTTTTGGCAAGCATGGCATGGATGCTATTATTAAGTTTGATACAAATAAAACTAATAGTTTATTTCACACTTTACAAATAGAAAACAGTGTTTAGGATAAAAAATAGGCAGTTTAGAACACACAGTAAAAATATTTACAGAGATAAATCAGATAATAGGTGCATCATACTTACATTCATTATAAATATGCCCATACTCTATGAGTTAAAAGGAAGGGGGCTGATAACTACATGTAATGTGGAGAGAAAGGGACAGTTTTTTTAAAGTTTATAAAATCAATGTGAAGCTGTCAACACTGCAGGCTGACTTCCCTGATATGGAGAGGATGGGATTTATAAGTTTTGTGTGCTATAATTTCATATTTAAACTTGCTACGTCACAGAATCATAGAATCATAGAATGGCTTGGGTTGGAAGGGACACCAAGGACCATAAAGTTTCCTACAGATGCAAGCCACTTCTGCAGAACTTGACTGTATCCAGAGAGAGAAAGTACATAGCAAAGGGAGATGGAATTACTGATATTAAGGGATGCAGTTACAATTTTATGTTCTAGCTCCCCCACTGATTTCATACTGAGACCAGCATGGAGCAGAGCTTGAAGAAGCTCAGACTACCACAGGGCCTCTATACTTGCTCCTCAGTTCACAATCTCAACAACTTCCTTGAAAGACCAGGTACATATAATCCTGTATTGAGACATGGTTGGTTACATGGACTACACAGTGCAGTCAGGGACGCCTGAGTGGAATTCAGATACAACAATAAACATCTTTCTGTCTTTAGTAGATATCTAGAGATCTCTTCAACCAAGACACTTCAGAAATAATATTTGGGTAAATGGTCAGCTTCAAAGAAAAATACTTGTAAAAAGCATTTGTGCATCAGCATACCTTTGGGCAAAGTGAGCATCTGTATTTACTGCTGTTCTATTTATCCTTTAGATGATTTTGTTATCAGAGAAACAATACTAACTCAAAGGCTTTACCTGCCTGATGTTTTCTGTTAGACAGGATTTTCTGTGCTTTCTTTGAAAAGCAAAATAATTACATTAGCCTATGACCAAAAAACTTTTATTTTTTTTCCATGGAATTTCAATGAGGAAGAGATAGGCAGGAAGCTGGAAAAGGTGAATAGGAAGAGGTGCTATTCATCTTAATATATGTCTTTTCCAACAAGAAGTTATGACAAAAAGATACCCAAATGAGATAGGTCCACATTAGACTGAGAGCTGTGAAAGCAGATGTAGACATAAAGAAGAAAATCAAAGGCGTTTAATATGTGGCTGTGTGTGGAAGAGAAATCACGTCTGCATTAGTTTTGTGGGTGAATGTATATGTATTTATAGGTATGTATATGTTTCATTCATTTATTCACATTAAAAAAAAAAAAACAAAAAAACAAAGTTCAGAGATTACAGAAAAGTAGCCTGAACGGCTTGCAAACTCATTTATAGTATATCAGCATTGCAGTTAATCTTCTCACAGTATTTTCCAACTCTTTCCTTCATTCTATGCAGCATTATTGCACATCTAACAATTTGCCACATTGTGAATGTTTTCTTATCTGAAATGAAGTTACTTTCCAGTATCACCACCTGTGTTTCTTTTGTGAATATTCTCAGGAAAAATATCTCCTTGTGTTAACTACTCTACAACAGCACTGTAGAAAAAAGGTCACTCAAATTCAGGAAGACCAGTTACAGTCTATTCAGCAAACAACAGCTCATTTACAATGTGTTTGATTTATTATAGAATGGCTTAGATTGGAATGGACTTCAACATTATCTAGTTCCAACCTTCCTGCCATGGGATGGTTGCCACTCACTAGATCAGGTTGCCCAGGGCCCATCCAACTTGGCTTTGAACACTTTCAGAGATGGGGCATCCACAACCTCTGTGTGCAGCCTGCACCTGTGCCTCATCACTCTCTGAGTAAAGAATTCCCTTCTAATATCTAACCTTAATCTCCCTTATTTTAGTTTAAAGCCATTCTGCCTTGTTCTATTGCGATTAGACCATGTAAAAAGTTTGTCCCTCCTTGCTTATGAGTTCCCTTCAAGTTCTGGAATGCCACTATGAGATCTCACCAGAAGCTCCTCTTTCGTGAGCCCAACTCTTTCAGCTTTTCTTCACAGGAGTGCTGCTCCAGCCCTATGATCATCTTATAACTATTTATTAAGTTTTTCAAGATTATTATATATATATGAAGGCTAGCACACTGCCAGGTCTCAGAGGAAGTTGAACAGCCATAACTGAGGAGAAGTGTCCCTTTGGGTGGCCTGGAATACAGACAGTGAAACAAAAGGAAAAGGAAAAAGCAGTTCACAGACTGTTTATAAAAAGCATTAAAAAAAAAAAAAAAAGGGAAAAAAAGAAAAAAAAAAAAAAAGGAAGAAAGAAAGCATTATAAATGTCCTAAGCATTATTCCAGTTGCAACATCTGCTGGGGGAGGGGAGGGGTAGGGAATGGTCCCTGCAGGATGCAAATCAGCCACAGAAAAATGTGGGATTTGCTAACTGCAAATTAAAACCAGATCGATCAATTATCAGGGGACAACATTCAGATTTCTGTTCTGCTGGAGGAAAGAACTGCAAAAGCTGCTGTTTCTCACGATTTTTAAGACAGTAATTCACATCAGGGCTCAAGTGCAAGCTCAGTGAAAATCTCACTTCACTCTGATTTCTAATAATGAAGATAAAAAGTAAATGGAGATGTATTCCTACATGTTTAGTTCATCTATAAAGACTTGTTCTATGCGTCATTCCATCCTAGTGTATTAAGCAATGAGATTTTGGTAGTGGGAGACTGCAAGGGTGGTCTCTGTGAGCAGAGCCCAGCAGCTGCCCCATGTCAGAGCAGAGCCAGCTCCACTGTTCCAAACAGGACCCACTGCTGCCAGAGCTGAGCCATGAGCTACAATGGGCGTGCTCTGGGAGAGCAGACTGAAGCAAGGGAAAAACTGCTGTGCAACATCAGCTTGGAGAGAGTGACCATGAAGGAGCACCAGAGACAAAATGCTACAGACTGCAGCCCCCATTTACCACTTTTCTATGCCCAGAGGGAGGAGGCAGGAGAAGGTGGATGGAGGAGAAGGTGTTATTAGTTTTTTAGTTCTCACTGCTCCTGTCTGTTAGTAATAGGCAATAAATTGCATTAATCCACCTACAGGGTGTTTGTTTTGCCCATGTCAGTAACTGTTGTGTATTCTCTCTGTCCTTATCTCAACCCTTGAGTCATTTTCCACTGTATTATTTTCTTTCTCTCTTCCTTTGAGGATAGGTGGTGAGAGAGCTGTTGTGAAGTCATTTAGTTATCAGTGTTCACCCTGTCCACCGTTAGACAATTGATATACTCCTCACCAAACATGTTAGGGAGAGGGATGCACCATTATCACTCTTTCCAGGTGGGTTCCACACTCTCTTAAGTCTTCTTGCTATATTGAGCATGTTTACACCTGAGGAAACAGTCCTTGCGTTCTCTAGACATCCCAATGGAGTCTTGTAACCAGTCAAATCAGTGAAGAATAACAACTTGGGGAATTTATAGATCAGTAGGCTATAGACAAGCTGATAGAAGCCAGGGAGCATGGCACTGATGCTGCACAGTCTCCTTGCTGTTTTTTTCCCCACAGAAGAGGCACAAAGACAGGAAGGGCTATGACAGCCTCTGGATCATACCATGCCATAGACAAGGACTGTCTATGACCCGGGGGAAGTTGACTCTGTCTCCCTTAGGAGCCTTCTGGCACCAAGCTGAGCAATCTGGGCTTGGCCAGGATGGGAAGGAGAATTAGTCCCATTTGTTTGGCTGTAGACAATGTTAGAATAAATAACTGGTCAGCCATTGAGTTGAAGCACAGATGCTCATCTGTTATACAGATCTGTTTCTGTTCTCTTGTTTAGAATACAGACCAAAACCTCTATAAAGGAAAGATAAAGGTTGTCCACAAAAAAGCTATCTTTGACCTCTGTGGCATGCTGACTGATCTCTGGGGAAAAAAATAAAAATAAAAAAATTAATGAGCAATAAGCACAGATAAAACCTGATTCCCTACAGATTTATGTCCCATGGCTACTCAGTATGCTCTGACTCCACTCTTCTCCATAGGTGTTTTTTTACAGTATTCATTCTCCTGGTGCAAGATGCAGCCACTAGAATGGTGAGGCAGGAGCCAAGCAGAACACATGATCTGCCCTGCAGGCTGAACAAGGACAGATACCGAGGATCATAGTTCTCAAGTTCTCACCTCTATCGAGTGTTTTTTGAAAGTGGCTAAAAAATGTCAGCTGAGATGGTAGTAACAGCATGTCACAGTTAAACTAAATTCTCTTAGGAAAGTGGGAAATACTTTCACGAAGTCTGGTAGTCCCTCTTCCTCTGAAGAATGTATATCTGTTTTGCCTACTGCATGACAGTGTTTTAACCACCCCTAAAATTTTCAACCCAGAAGGCTCAGGAATTTCCTTAACTGTGTCACACAATTTTGTGCCGTTTTTTTGTACTGTAAAACACACTTCCATTTACCCAGTATTAATACAAAAGACTGAAAAAATAGCTAATATTTGCAGATCGTTGGCACTGAAATCACTATTTCAAATGAATCCATGTCACAAAATGTCACTGGTAACTCCACATTTTTTCATTCAGGAAGAATAATTTAATACATTCCCACACCAATTAGACTGGGACACAGTAATTAGATAATCCAAAGGAAGTTAGGATGAATATGAGAAAAAGAAAAATCTCCACTTTAAATTCCTTATTCAAATTTAGCTCAGTACTTGTTTATGCTGAGCCATGACTGGTCATCAGTGAAGTCACACAGTATTTATGGTTTCTTTCAGGAGGAAAACTGGGACATGTTTTCAGTTCTTTCTCTTTTAAAAGCTGTAAACATGAGCTTGGTGGTTTTAAGCTATCCCACTGCAGATGGCATGCTGATAATGTCAGAAGCAATGTCAGAAGTTAAACACAGATGAAGACTGTATTTAATGTCTCACTCCTCTCATGGAAAAAAAAAAATATATATATATATATGTTATAGCTTTTCTGTATCCACCTTGAGGATAAAAAAAGAATTTTATCTATTTCCTAGGCCTGAGTCATGGTGTTTTCTAATACAAATGAAAAAAACCCAAGCGATGTTTACACCACCCAGACATCCTATTCTTCAGAGGCAAGTCAGGTAGGATGGTCAGTAAGAAGAGCCGCTAAAGACAGTAGAATCATAGAATCATCAAGGTTGGAAAAGACCTACAAGATCACCCAGTCCAACCACCCACCCATCACCAATAGTTCTCACTAAATCATGTCCCTCAACACAACGTCCAAATGTTCCTTGAACACTTCCAGGGTCAGCGACTCCATCACCTCCCCATAAACCATGACACCTGGGCAGCCCATTACAGTGCCTGACCACTCTTTCAGAGTAGATGATATGGCTGTTTCATTAAGTCTCACGAGCACAGACTGTAGTAACAGAAAACATGGAAAGTATCTGTGCCATGGGAAGGAGAAAAATTTTGTTGTTCATATCTTCATCACCTTTTTGTATATTTAAAATGTAGTGCTATTCTGTCTCCTTTCTCCTCACCTCCTGTATTTTGTCTTCTTCAAGTTAAATCCTTCAGTTATTTCAGTCTTGTCTTGCATACCTGCGATCATTCTCATTGCTTTCCTTTGCAAGATCTCCAGTGAGTCTAAATTTTGATTAGCTGCTGCTAGGTACAGCACAAGTGCAGTACATTCCTTTCTTTTTGGCATCAGTCTGGTGCTTATTCCTCTTCCATGATATGAAACTGATATTTTTGTCCAGCTCAGGATCCACCATAACCTTCAATGTATAGTCTCAGCAGTTGGTGTCCTTTCTTTACTCAATTGTTTAAGCCTTTGCTTTGCTTTTGTACTGGAAGAAATGTGTCTGGATCTCTCTGACTGTATCTTCATTTTTTTTCAGTTTTGATTAGGATTGCAAACACCTGATGTGATCTGACTGCTATTCACTGCTTTGAGAACATCTGAGAAAATCTTTAAGCAGACACAGGATGAATAATAAAAACAAAATGATCTTAAGGTGAGTATCGGAAACATGACTTACTCATCACTGCAATTAAAAATTTCATCACCTTTTTTTTTTTTGTTTTAATTTGTGTCTCAGACTTGAATGGTATTGTACACCATAGAATAGAAAGTGGATAATACAACAATGAAAACAAACTAAAAAAATTAATTACACATCCAACCTTGCTGATAATACAGAGCTAATGTGCTGGGAAGAAACAGCTTTATACCAAACAATTGTTATCTAAGTTAAGGATGGTTAACTAATTTCATGTTGTATATTGGACGAGGCAGCTGGATAAAACATGATTAATAGTTAATGACCTGGTACTGTTTTCTAAACCAATGAAGAGATTTATTTATTTTTACAGTTTGATTGCTGCTGCTTAGCTGAGTGGCTACTGAAGAAACACCATTTCCATGCACTACCAAACCAAAAGCTTCACTGGGCTTCTGATGAAACAGTCTAGTTCTAAACTAGAAAAAAGGGGCACTTGATTTCTTCCACTAGCCAATTTCAAATAGTACAGCTAAATGCAATTTAGAAGCATCCTGATCTGGGGAAACAAGATTTGGACCTCTATTATGCAACTACTCTGAGTAAGATTTTGAAGTACTAAGCTGCTTTAAAAATGCAGTCATTGCAGATGTTTAGCTAATTTGAAAGTTAGAGGGCTCATCAGCTGAATCCAATGGCTCAAACACTCAGCATAATAAGATGCTTTCAATTTATTTATTTATTTCTGAAGAGGATTTACTGTCAGTCATATAAGAATAGTTAACAATTAGTTGTTTGACAAATGCTGGCCTTAGCTCCAGTGATTTTCCTCACTTTTAAAATAAAAGTAGTAGGTGAGTTATGGTGATAAAATCATCTTCCTTAGTTAACAAATGTTACTGCAGACACACATCCAAACTGGGAGCTTATGATGCTCTAATTATTGAATTTTAAAAATAATAATAATAATAAAAAATAATTTTAAAAAATTTAAAGTGTGGAAACTCTGAAGACTTTTTTTCTGGAAAATGTTAAAACACAGAGTTTGTGTGACAGTACAGTGTGGCATCTTCTTATCACAGAGTACAGAAACTGGAGATCAGCTGGGAAAACTAGGTACTTTTTGTACCCAAAATACCATTCTGAAAACCAGGCACTTCCATTTTCTCTTTATTGTTAGGCTAGTTTTCCTACCGTGTAATTGCTGCCAACTTTCCTGAGTTATTTTAGTACATGATACTTGCCTTCTAGTTCATAAAATGCTACAGATTCACACTGCATTTGCTTTGATTTTCCATGCTTTCCACTTTTGTTTCCACATGATTATGATAAAATTTACTCCATGGGCAAAATAGAAAGAGACACTACAAGGAAGACTATGCATACAAGTGGAAAGACACCTCAGTCTTTTATAATTTGTACATTAATTGTGCCTCAGCTTTTCTGTAGCTAGCCCGTAACTGGCTGGCTCCATGTTGGATGAAGCATTCTGCTTTTAAAATGTTCCTGAGACTGTGTTTTCTGTCTGAAAAGATTAGAGTTAAATTTAATATTTCCCTTTACCCTTCTGAAGATATTCTGGTAAAAGCTTTCCACCAGTAGAACATATATGGATTTTAAAACCTTGTTATTTTTACACACACACAGAAACATGGAGCTGTTTCTCTTTCTTTCACACCAGTACTGGAAATTTTTCAACCTATTAGTGTGAGTAACCTATTCCACTCAACCCTGATCATCTGAAACAAGGTGCACCCTACTTGTAGCTGACAGTGCTGCTTTGGAAGCTAAGAATTTGGTCTAGGTAAGAGATGGGTCTTCCGCTGCAAAGAACTGCGGTTGCTGACTCCTGTGAACAGTACAGAGCACACTGTAGACACATATAAAGTATTTGGGATAAATCAATCCCTGACAACATTTGTCCAATGGCAATGAGGGAGAAGCATGAAATCCTTGTAGGTTACCATGGAATTATTCCTGTGCACAGGTTGTGTACAGCACAGATACCTTAAAGGAATTAAACCATTATAAACTTTCATAGATTTATGAAAAAATTGAATCACTAAGGCCTCCAGGACCATCCACCCATCCCACTAACCATGTCACTCAATGCCATATCTGCCTTTTTGTTAAACACCTCCTGGGACAATATTTAAACCACCTGCCTGGGTAACTTCTTCTTGTGCCTAAATCCTTTGAGAATCAGTGTTTCCTAGTATGCATTCTGAATTTGCCTTGGCACAACTTGAGGACATTCCTTCTGATCCTATCTCTGTTACCTAAAAGGAGAGGCTGGATCTTACTCCATCACCTCCCCCTTTCATGCAGTTGTACATTTAATTTTCTAAGTTGTAGAAGAATGTCTTCCTCAAGCCTCCTCTTGTCCAGACTGATCCTTCAGCATCTCCTCCTAAGACTGGTGCTCCAGACCCCTCACAGCTTTGTTGCCCTTCTCTGGACACACTCCAGGGCCTCAATGTCTTCCTCGCAAAGGGGGATGCTAAACCTGGACACAGTATTCTAGTTATGGCCTCACCAGAGCTGAGTACAGAAGGGACTGTCACCTTCCTTCTCCTGATGTCCACTCTATTCCTGAAACAAGCCTGGATGCTACTGGTCTTCTTGGCTACTTGGGCACACTTCTGATTCATATTTAGCTGGCTGTCAACTAACACCCCCAGATCCTTTTCCTCAACAAGCCTTGCCACCAGCTTTCTGCCCCAAGCCTGTAGCACTGCCTGGGGTTGTGCCCGAAGTGCAGGACCCAGCACTTGGTCTTGTTGAAATTCATCCCATTGGTCATAGTCCAGCTATCCAGCCTGTCCAGATTGCTCTGTAAGGCCTTCATACTCTCAGGCAGAGCAATACTTCCTGCCTACTTGGTGTCATCTGAGTATTTACTGAGAGCACACTCAACCTCCTGTCCATCTCATCATTAAAAAACAGGACAAGTTTTTTACTGTACTTTTTTACAGTACTGATTCTTGAGGAATACCTCTAGATAGTTGTTGCAGCCTTTAACACTGAACAGCTAAATCATCTTCATATTATTAATGGCTCATGCATATATAACTTCACATTTGATTATAATTTCCTCCTTCTCACTAGACAGTGTATCCCATCATACCCTATTGTAACAGACTGATTTGTTCATGAAAGTCTTTTAAGGAAAATATAGCATATAATCTTTTTGTTTGCTTGTTTGCTGTTTTGTTTTTGGTGTGTTTCAATGGAAGTCTGCTGCCACTTTGAGGTTTCAGATCTTTGTTTAATATTTAAGTTTACTTCTACTTCTCACAAAATCCACAGAGAAAATAATTGTGCTCGGATTAATGCTATTGTCACACAGGATGGAAGGGGCTGACGTATCCTACTCTGTGGGAAGAAAACAGGAGTATGCTTGAAAAGACTCTTCTTTGTATGGAAGAGCTAAGAGGCATGGAAAACATAATGCTTCCTTAAGTTCAATTTTACCAAGGCTCCAGCTATCAATACATATTTTGCAAAATTACATCTATAGAATCTGTTTGATTGTACATACTGGAGAATATTCACATTGAAAAGCAGATTTCTTGCTCATCAGATGTACTCATATACAGTCACTCTGACAAACTAGTCAACAAAATTATTTTTGGTTTCTTTCAGTCATCTGCAAACTAATATATAGACACTACATCTTACAGGATAAAAGAGAAAAGATAAAGGATATGAAAATAAAGACATTTCTTACCTGCAACAGTGACTAAATTCCAGACATTTCCACCAGACAGATTAGATCTGTGATTGATTTCTACAGAACATATTTGTGGTGACTGACTATTATAGAATTAATATTCTTCACATCCCAATGGTAACAAATGTGTTCCAGGCTGTGTTAGGATAAGGATAAGGTGTTATGATAAGAGTGTTTTCCTTCTTGTAAACATGAAATATAGGCAGGCAACAGATATGAGGACTTACTACAATATATTTTCAGGAGATTATTATTATTCATGCTGAGCAATTTATAAACTAACTTTTTCACATGGTATTTTGTCTCCTGTTACTGTGTTCTTATTCTTTGGATTTTTGTCTTGTGTTCTTGTTTACAGAAAACAGACCTCTATAGAAGGGCAAAAATTTCTGATATCTATTGTTTACTAATGCCTAAAAGTAAGAACTATGCTAGTTATACAGCTATCAAGGGACTTTATCTATGGTTTCTGAAGATATCACGCAAATCAAATAACTCCACTGACATTTCTGAAAGATTAGATTACATTATACAACCTTTATTAAATTATACATTACTACATTATAAGACAAGTATATATCCTTCATTAAAAGAACATCTTCAGTCTTTTTCATTTACTTATAGCCAGATTAACGTGTATGGGAATGCAAATGGGAATGGATCCTACAGAGGCCGTAAGAACACTTGGAAAATGTGAACTTTTTTCATACAAGGCCAACAGCTTCTGCCAAGGAGGGAAGAAGGGGCCTCCTTGCCCACACCAGCCACTGAAGTAAGAACCTGCTCATTCACACACCCACACACAGACAGACCTGGCGCAAGGCCTGGACAGCTATTCCAGAAGCACACAGTCAATGGATAGATAAAAGTATCCTGGCAGTGATTCCTCTAGGATAGCTGTATCCTCAGCAATGACTTCATTTATGACCTCTTAAAATGAACTTAAAAGACAAATTAGCTCTGCAATTAAATTCTTCTCTGATGGCAAGTCACTGCAGACAAGTTAGTTTGTCTATTTCTGATTTTCCTAAACATCTGTGCAAATTTTATGTTTCTTACATCTTTCCATGGATGAATAAATGCCAGAGCCACACCCAGTATTTTCTCTGTGCAGTCCTTGGGATATAATTTCTCCCACCTTAGCTCGTTCTGATTTATACAAGGACATCTGCAGCATCTGGTGTTACGAGACACAAGATTTCTCACAGCTATGCACTTTATACCTAAGGCTTGTCAGCAGGTCGCTATGCCAGGTCTGCCCACGTATGGATTTCACCAATAACTCAGCAACCAGTCTGACTTGCTTTCCAGCTCTGCCATGCCCACAGGCACGAAGTGAATGCAATGAAGCTAAAAATCTGGCCTGAAGTTTTCAAAATATTTCTCCACTATTCTTCATGTAAGAATTTCCTGCTCTTGAAGTATAGCTGTCAAGATACAACCCTAAAAGTTGGAAAGTCTGATCTTTCAAAGCAGAAGGCAAATTATTGCATAGTACAGTGGGAATGTCTTGAACTGGAAATCTGAGTAGGTTTTTACCTTGTTTAGGTGAACAATAACCAAAGTTCTAATACTATAGTCAACAATCACAAATATCTAAACTCCAAAGATGTGGGTTATTTATGGAGTCTCTAGACAAAATGAATGCCTATAAATAAACATTTTTTAACCTAGGCATTCTCACAAAGACTAAGTGGATCTGTCTGTTCTCTAATTGTTTGGGCAAGTGTCTATACATGTACACAATGCAGCCACAACACCTTTGTGCATTTCTGTATTAGGACAATCCTAATGAATGCTTTATGGGTTATTTTGCTACCATAATAACACAAGAACAGAATTTAATTTGCCTTTTGATCAGCTAACTTCCTAACCCTTTGGACACCACAAAAGACACTGAAAGGTGGCAAACAGAGAACCCCTTCAGCAGCTACTATCAGCAGAATATTAACATTTGCAACATATTTCCTCTGCACTGTTATTGTGTTTACTGGAACTCTGCAAAAAAAAAGAAAGAAAAAAGGAACATATTCTACAGCACTGTAGTCAACAACATCCCATTCCTCAAATCAGCATCTTATTGACGTATGCATGTCCGTTTTACGATGTCAATTGTACATCACTGTTCATTGTTTTTTCCTTTTCAGTTGACACTGCAAAAGCTGCTGCACATTGTCAGAAAGTACTGTTTAGTTAAACCACAGGGACAGGAAAAGCCACCTACCAACACAAAGCTTAATAAACCCACAATCATGAGAACTATACTCCCTCACAGACAGTGAGAGATCAGCCCTTTGATATCAGGGCTACAAGGACACTGTAGATAGGTAATGTTGTGGATGTACCTGGTTATTATTCTGTTGTATGTTGTAAGGAGCTATAATTCTTCATTAGTTGCAGTAGAATTTATTTTTTTGTATTAAAAAAAAAAAAAAAGAAAGAAAAATAGGGTTATGGTCATCTATCCCAGCATTGTTACCACATTATTGAAAACATTTTTAATGTTATTATTTTCATAGTACTTCAGAAAGTAAATTTAGATACCATAGTAACTGAAGTCCTCTGGGGACTTTTGAAAAAGGTTTTAGAAAGAAAGGAAACTGTAGAAAAGGTAATGTTCACAAAAATGCTATCAGCAAAAACTGTGCTGCACACAGTTGAAATCTATCTTGTGCCTTCCCCTTCCAGGTCCTGCTTCATACACCTCTGGAATATAAGTCATGATCTGACAGAAACACTACTGATCCAAAGTTGAACTTGAGGCTAAGAGAGAGTAATTCTAAAGAGAAAGATTGAATAACCTGCAATTGTCCTGCAGAGGAAAGAATACCTTTGAGAAAGACTGAAAAAATAAAGTTGATTCACACCCTTTATTGCCTGGCTCTGATGCATTTTGCATAGGGCTTTTGCCCATGGCAGAGAATATTCAAACAGAAGCTGTCAGAAGCACTGGAAATGTTTGAAGAACAGAGCTTGTGAGACTGTAGCAAGAAGGAGAATTTGAGAAGGAAGGAGGAGAAAGTAATAACATATGTAAGAGGAATAAGTAAGGTGAGAAAAAAGCACTGGGAAAGGAGAATACACCTAGCCAGCCAATCATTCATTATAATTATGGTAAGCCTCCCGGTCTCACTGAAGATATCTGAGATTTTCATGGACTTTGCAGCACAGTAAGCACTTAATCATTTAAAGATCTAAGATCACTTGCTAGGCATCCCACCTTTCTGAGACGTGATTTGAACTCAAGTTCTTTGTAAAAGGACATGTTAACAGTTGCCTGCTCTTTTCACTGTCCTGTAGCTACCTTTGTTCTCTCTGCCAGCCCAGCACCTTGAGTATTTGGTAATTAAGAAGAGTATTTCTTGCCTTGAACTCCAAAGCTGAAAAGCCAAAAATCTATTTTATTTCAGAAGCATAAAATGCAAGACAATACGAATTACAAGAGGCATCTAGTTAACCCAATGTTATGTACTGTCACATCATTTGCATCTTACTAAACATCTCAGTACCTCTCCCTTCTACATAACAACCCCCTACTACGGTTTCCCTACTGCTACAGTATTCTCCATATTCATTTGGGTTTTATCTTCAGAAAATTATCAGAGATCTCTTCTTCAAACTCATAAAATTAATCCCAGAGATTGTCATAAACCCACTGAATAAGTCAGTACAAATATACAGCCAAAGACTCATAAGATTACCTGGTAATTTAATAGGCAGATATCCAGTCAAAATATGGCCTGCTGAAAATGATTTTATGGGGTATGGCTGCAGAAGATCAAATTGTTTCATCTTTGGACAAAAATGCAGTTCAGTGCAACTAAGCAGAGTGGAGTAGTGTTTCTTTCTTCAGTTGTTTTTAAATATTTTTATCTTTTTTACTCTAGCTCCCTGAAGTGCATGTCTTAATATACAGGAAGTAGTTAGAAAGTTTTTGCTTTGCATCAAGTAGCATCCTGAAACTGAAAGTGCAGTCTTTTAATTCGGAATCCACTGTTATTTCCCATCAATACTTATTTGTAGAAATGTAAGTTACATAGGTGTACAGTCTGCCCTCATTAAAATTTGTCTGTGACTCAGTTTGCTTCTTTTCCTGAGATGCCACTGCCACTGTAAAGGAAAACACTTATAATAAAAAAGCAAAGTTGCAATCTTACTGTTGTTACAAAAGGACGTGGAAATTAATAAAGAAACTGGCTTTGACTACTGCACAACATGTTCCCATCATGAACTGGATTACAGAGGGGGGTAGTCTTTATTGTGTCTTTGATGCTGTTAGCAGAGCACACCATTCTTCAAAATTGTTGCCTAGTTGCTGCCTATAGGTAATAAGTAATAGTCTTGTGCGGATTAGAAGGGACCTTAGAGATCATCAAGTCCAACCCCCGGGATTCGAGCCTTTGTGCTGCAGAGCGGCACTTCTACCACTTGCGCTACAGGGGAATTCGAGCACCCAGGCCCCGGTGTTGCAACGCAGCACTTCTACCACTGCTCCACCAGGGCACATACTGCCTACAGTATGCTGACATTTTTCTTTGAATTATAAGCCTGAACTTGTGATACCAATAAGTCAGAAAGCAATTAAATAAAAATAAAAAAGCATTTCCAGCTGTTATAACAGAGATAAGTAGTTTTAATATGGACATTAGACATGTATACACTTAAATAATAATGCGCTTTCTGTAAAAAATCAGTGAGCATATGTTGATAGTAACTCTGGGAAAAAAGGACACTTAATTTAAAGGGATTTAGATAATAAACTTTAGATAGAAAACTGCAGCTGCAAAACCCTTTCTCTTTAAAGCAACAAAGCCTTTACTTTTTTTTAGCGCAAGTTTAAATTAAATATGATCAAACAATGTTTAGTATATAGATCCAGCATCTAATGCTTGAACTTCATTGTATATATTTAGCACCAGTTGTAAACAAAATTCATCTAATCCTAAAGCAAAGTTGTTTCTAGTACCATCATCCACTATAGCTAATTTGCAATAACTTCAGTGGAGTAATTCCAGGTTTTCTTCCTTGCAACTGAGAAATCAGGTGCAGCATTAATAAAAGCAAAAACACTGAGAAATAGTTTAGAACTGCTCTGATCAGGTTATGTATAGTCTTCAAAAAAGTCTCAGTCTCTTTATGATGCTCGTTTTTCACCTGAACCCATTAATCCTTGTCCCATTCCTCATCCCAGTGTAACTGTAGTTTCTGCTACCCCTACCTGCCAGTTTAACACTGTCATATCCAACTTTCCAGAGAGGAGAGGGCAAAGGCGTAGATTCAATACCTTCACCCCACAGACAGAATACAGTCTAAATCATAAAATAAAGTATAAATGATAAAAAAAATATATCAAAGTGGACTCATTAGTTTATTAGTAATTGTCAGCTGATGGCTTAAGCAAAGGCAGATTCAGTGACAGACTGCAAATCCAATTTCTCGAACAATGTAGCTTTTACTCTGGTTATATTAACTTACTCTTTTATCTGAAATGAATTCCTTAATATGTTACTCATTGATAATAGAGTATTTTAATGAGTAAATGCACCATACAAGGAAGATGGGTTAATGTTGCCTCAAAACATTTTTCATCCTACTGTAAATATACAAACCTGAAAACTCTGTGATTTAGAAGACAGATGAAGGACATTCTTCCTTACTATACTTTTGCACATGAATTTGAAGTGATATTTTTTCTCATTAAAGTATTTGGAAACTTCTGCAATGAAATATTGACCTTTCAGCTTAACAAAATTGAAAGTCTGAATCACAAATGAGAACAAAGTCCAGCTCTTGCCTTACTTGCTCAGCAGAGATATCAAATTCTACCTAGACTCAGTGTATATTTCCCAGTGATGCGGAGAGCTGATAACAGTCCCAGCAAGTGGATATGCATTACTGCAGTGCTGTCTTACTATTGGTTCTTTCCTACTGACTTCATATATCACTGACATCAGGTATTGTTTTCATCTATGCCAGCTAAAAATAGTAAAAATTAAGTCAGTATTTACTGTAAATTTCTAAAGGACTGTAACAAGTTTAGATTACTTGCCTCTCTTTGGTTTTAACAGACCAAAAACAAGTCAAGCTTTCTTCTAGTGTTTTTAAAGATATTTAAAGACCCCTTAGATTGAAACAATTGAATAAAAATGTCCATAGCTGTTGTAGAATTTGTAGGTGCAAAGACCTGTCTTTAATTTAGATGCTGACTAGGGAAATCTTAAATCATTAAGCTTCACTTCTTAATATTTTATGTCCAAAGTCTTGCCCTCAAAAACACAAAAATGTTTGTGTGGTTCAGGGAGGGCCATACAGCAGTCATTTATCTTTTCTTAGAATTGTGCACATCTGTGATGGAAGAACTTTTTATGTGGTGATATTTCCACATGAAGTATTTGGAATAAAATATATTTTTATCAAAATTCTTGGGATCTGCAGAAATTTTGCTTCAGCTTTTGATCCTGAATAGGGGAAAAAATGCATAAGGAAGTGTGCAGTTCTTCAACAGAAAGGCAAATTAATGTGCTTTTATTGAAATGTCTTTATAAGAGGAATTACTTTCCTGTAGACTGCTGTTCTTTCTCGGCTGCATCAGACATATATGGAAATGTAGACATACAAAATGGGTGTATACAGAAGGAACTCTGCCCCTCACGTATGCACATGCCAGGTCAGAAACTCCCTTTCTTGGTCAGAGATGCAATCACCTGCAAATTCCCACTTGTGAAACACATCAGGGAAAAGACAGGAGCTCAGCATACATTGGAATGCTTGCTAGATTGAATAGTTTTTTGTTTGTTTGTTTGCTTGTTTTCTAGAGGAATGGCTCTGATATTGCATAACCAAGGAAAACCAGTCCCACTGTCTGTCCCAGCTGAGCATCCTGACAAGCATCTGTGGCTCTGGACAGTTGCACATTGCTTTTAGCTTCCATGTGTTTGACATTTCTCATTTCCTCCTGTATCTTAACTTTAACTATGCTGGAGATCAGACTTGTCTTGACTTATTCCTTGGGAAACTGTAAATTATCGGGGAAGACCTATAATTAGGGGTCTGTACAGCTTCAGCTGGGACAGTGTCTTCCCCACCAGCAAAGTAAGAAATGTAGGAGAGTCAGTACCATGAGATATATACAGGCCAGCAATTTGGATTTTCAGGATAGAAAAGGACATTAGTGTTCTTGGTCCCAGCTCCCAGGCAGATCAGGGTATGTGCAAAAAACAAGCAAGAAACTCTGCAGCCTCAGAATCTTCTCTTCCTCCCTTCTTTCACCTAAGGGGTATGAAACCAGCATTAGAGTGCTCTGCCCTCTTCTCCATCAGAACAGCAGGAGGGGTGTGGGAGGGGGACATTTCCTAGGGAGATATTACTTTTTTACACCCATTTTTCAACTATACTGTTTGGCACATACACATTTTTTTTCTCTGGAGAGATGGACCTGGGTGTTTGGGTTCACAACAGATTGGCCATAAGTCAGCAGTGTGCCCTTGTGGACAAGAAGGCCAGTTTTTCCCTGTAGAGGCCACACTTGGAGTACTGTGTCCAGTTCTGGGCTCCTCAGTTCAAGCATCTAGGACACCCTCTAGAAACTCTAGGATCAATAGGATCTCCTACAGAGGTCCCAGAAGAACATAACAAGAATAATGAAGGGCCTGAAGCGTCTTCCATATGAGGAAAGGCTGAGACCTGGAACTCTTCAGTCTGGAGAAGAGAAGACTGAGAGGAGGTCTTGTAACTTTTTGTCTAAAGTATAGGAGTCAAGTCAGTGGGGATGATCTCTTTTCAGTGTTGTGTAACAATAGAACAGGGGGAGATAAGCAGAAACTGAAAAAGAGGAAGCTTCATCTGAACATGTGAAAGAACTTCTTACTTAGAGGATGACAGAGCACTGGAGGTTACAGAGTGAATGTGGATACATCTTCTCTGGAGATATTCAGAAGTCACCTGGATACTTTCCTGTGTAACCTACCATAAAGAACATGCTCTAGCAAGGAACTGGATCTGATTATCTCTAGAAGTCCCATCTAACCCCTTCAATTCTATGATTCTGTGATTCTCTGATGTGTTGCTAGATAACCTTCATATCTTTTACATTAACCTTACCTTTCACGTTTTGAAATAAATGTTTGTCAGCTAGAATTTCCTCTCATATACCATCAGCCTACGTAGGCTGTACACCTCTACTTAGAGCACTTGGGATATTTATTCTATAACCGTGATTTGGCTATATTTAAAATATAAATCTGATTGTTCTTCATTACTGAGCAACTTTACAGAGATACTTAAAATCTTAATATACTTAATATATTAATATACTTAATACTTTAAAAAAATGTAGCTTGTGTATTTTAATGATTATTATTTCTTAGTAGGAATAGATGGCTTATGTAGAGCTTAAACACTTTAGTCATCCCTTTAATAACTTGTTTCAGTGTCAGTGGCTTAAAAACTATGCCTGTGGTATTACATTGTGCCCAACTAGTGCAACAGGTTCCTGTGCAGGTTCATAGAGCTCTTAATTTTTAGTCCCTTCTGTGGATTTGCTCAGTGGTGTTTTCTATACTCCTTTAGGGTTCCAAAGAGTTTTCACCTCTTTGACTTGACAACAAGAAAAGCTGATGCAGTCTGGAGAGTGCTGCAGTTTCTTCTTACAACACAATGACATGAAGACCTGGAAGTGGAAGAGTTAACTGACACATGGCTTGCCTTTGAAGGTTAAATCTGAGAATATGAAATGCTGACATGCCATTTGTCTATTCTTGCTCATCTTCATTCCACTCCCAACTTTCAAAGTCAGAGGAACTCAAAATCTCAAAACAAAGTGATTAACTTTATACAGAAAGATCACAGTCAGATTCTTATGGGTAGGTAGAGCAAAGGTAAAGTACAGAGCTAAAATAACCAGTATGCAGGGTGGGGTACTTTGATCCTAAAATCTTTTTCTAGGTTTCTATGACTCAACATATCAGATGTATATAGTCTAGGCTGAGCCAGTTCTAGATTCAGTGTGGTACATTCCTAACCCATAAGTTTTAATGATTTCTGGATTGAAATACAAGCTGACTTAAATCCATTCCATTCTGTTTGCAAGATTTTTGGGCCATGAATTCAGTGATGGTTGTTGCAAAACAAAGTATATGTCTAAACACAACCTAACAAAAACATCCTTCTATATACTTTTGGCCACATCACTTGGAGTCTTTAAGTATGAAACTTTATATATAGACATTTATGTGTTTGTTTTTATTATTAAAGAAACAGGACCACTGATTTATCCTACTATACTGCAAAGATCTGATATTACTAAGCTATGTAATAAAACACATGATCCTATCTATTTTTACCTTTTCAATGTTAAAACAGAATTCTCAGTTTGTATGTTAAAAATGCACTGCACTGTGTGCACTGGAATACAAAAGTTCTTGGAAAGGTTACTGTAACATTTTGTGATTTGTCTAAAATAGATTTTTTTTTTCTTTCTATTTGTTGCAAATGTTTATCATTATCTAAAATAATTAGCATGACTCATTATCTTCCACAGGCACAAAACACAAAAATTGTGTTTGGTCAATGTGAGTATGAATATTACAGGAAAAAGAGAGATGTGCAAGGAGGGGGAACTATAGACAATGTCTATAATCAATCAACTTCATCCATTACTTTTCTACTTAGCGAAAACTTGGTTTCTTCTTAAAGAAAATATTTCACAAAGCTTTGGGAGAGGGAAAATTGTTCTGATGGCTCAGACTCAGTTTGTATTACTGAAAGAACCAGACCTGAGACCTTTCTTGGCTTCATCCAGAGCAGATGGTTTCACCCACAAAGCTTGAAACTAAATCACATCAGAAGTGTCCTGCAGATCAGGAAGACCTGAAGCCACTCTCCTTTTCCAACAGCAAGCTAGACATTGGAAACTACACAGAAATTATTTTACAGAAAAAAAATTCTCAGATCTATCCAAGCTAAAGAAGGAAGAAGAAATTTAGGAAGCAATGAATATCAGGGTATTCAGACACAAAATGCTTACAAACTATAGCAGACTAAGCTCAAAGTAGGGGAAAGTGGTATTACGACATGAGTTAACAAGAAGAACAACATACTTGCACACATATTTGGAGCTGAATTCTGAATGTTAAAAAAATGTACATAAATCAAGGGATTCATGGTTCTCCCCAAAAGCCCAAAAGGAAAGATCGTCTTGCGTGTCTGTCTGGGACAACCAGGGATCAGGCCCAGTAAACCTGGGTTAAAAAAAGGCAGGTCCTTCTTGACCAACCACATCTCCTTCCATGACTGGGTGACCCATGCGGTGGATGGGGAAAACACTGTTTACATAGCCTACCTAGACTTCAAGTCTAAAAAGTCTAAAAAAACCTTTGATACTCCCACAGTGTTCTCCTGGAGAAGCTGGCAGCCCATGGTCTGGACAGGTACACTCCTTACTGGATTACGAATTGGCTGGAGAGCTGGGCCCAGAGAAGTGGTGAATGTAGTTAAATCCAGACAGAAACTGGTCATGAGTGGTGGTCCCCACGGACAGTACTGGGGCCTGTCCTGCCCAATATCCTTTTTGATTACCTGGATGAGGGGAATAAGTTTTCACATGACACCAAGTTGGCAGGAAGTACTGATCTGCCTTGGGGTAGGAAGGCCCTAGAGGTATCTGAACAGGCTGGATAGCTATGAGATGAAGTTCAACAAAACCAGGTGCTGGGTTCTTCAGTTAGACCACAGCATCCTCAGACAATGCTACAGACTTGGTGTAGAGTGGCTGGAAGACTATGTGGAAGAAACAGACCTAGAGGTACTAGTCAGAACTTGGCAAAACTTGAACCAGCAGTGTGCCCAGGTGGCCAACAAGGCCAAGGATATATTACTATGTATCAGAAACAGTGCTACCAGAAGGAGCAGGAAGGTGATGGTTACCTTGTATTCAGTCCTGTAAAGCTGCCCCTTGAATACAGTGCTCAGATTTAGCACCCCCTCATCCCCTGGCAAGGCATAGAGGCACTGGATCACATTCACAGAAGGGTAATGAAGCTGATAAGAAGTTTGGAGCACAAGCCTTATGAGGATCAGCTAAGGGAACTGGGATTGTTTAATCTGGGCAAGAGGAGACTCCAGGGAGACGTTATTGCTCCCTAAAACTACTTGAAATGAAGTTGCGGTGAGGAGGGGGTTGGCCTCTTCTCCCATGTAAGTAGTGATAGGACTAGAGGAAATGGCTTCAAGTTTCTCCAGGCAAGGTTCAGTTTGGAGGTTAGCAAAATTTCTTCTCCAAAAGTGTGATTGGGCACTGAAATGGGTTGAGTCACCATTTCTGGAGATGTTCAAGAAACATTCAGATATTGTACCAGGAGACTTGGTTTAATGTGGAAATAATGGTAGTACGTGAATGTTTGGACTGGATGATCTTGGAGGTATTTTCCAACCCTGGCGAATCTGTGGTACTGTGATTTTATGACTCTATGCATAAACCTGTTCTACACAGGTTCATGGTGTTAGAGGTAACATTTCTCATGGTCCTATTGCACTCTATAATTTTCAACATCATCAAGTTTAGAAATTATCTCAGGCTGTGTACATCAATTTCACAACTTCTGAGGCCAATATTAGTGATGGAAGTTAGCAAAAAATGAAATATAATTTTTTCTTTAAAAACTACTTAGCTGATACAAGCTGGTATGTACCTATTCCTTGAAAATGAGATGGCCACGGATTATTTTCCATTGTACAGAATAAAAGTGTCTTGCAGCACATTTTTGTCGAAGCATATCAACACTACATACACTGCGTCATTCACCGTATTTACAAAAGCATGTGTGCGTATATGTATTTGAAACAAGTAGATTCTTCTTTGTTCCTACACAGTTACATTTTTCTGCACTGAAAAAACTAACAGAACAAGAAAATAAAGCATATGTTCTATATGATTCCTGGCTACTCTATATTGAAAAAATCTTAATCTGAAAAGATTTAATGCAAATATCTATGTATAGATAAGTCTGTAGAGCAATAGATTTTAGGCAAAATCCAATTGGGAATAGATAAATTAATCTGGTACAAAACTGAAGACTTCTTGGATACAGCCCACCATTTGTAAATATTATCCATTTGGATGTCCTTGGAAACAGTAACACAGAAGAAGCATCCAGAATTCTACAACTGGTATTATTCTTGTGTTTGAATAAACATTTCCTTTTCTAACCACAATCCATTCATTTATTTGCTTGTGCTCTTGTTTCCTTTGGATTCTCCAACTGTTATGGAAAATTCCAAAGCCAAACAGGAGGCACAAGGAAAAAAAAAAGAAAAAATGACAGTTTCCATTTAAAACTGTCATAGGAATGGCATGCTGTAAACCTATGGGTCTCTCTGAATCTACTGTGAAAAAGGTGGAATAGCGGTTGTCAGCAGTATCAAATCTATTGGTGGCATGTGTAACATGGTAACTGGTATCTCAGCAATAAAGTAGTTTTAAGGGAGTAAAGCAGGATCAAAATCATCTCTGGTATTGTCTACTTTGCAGACAAGCTTTAAAATGTGAATATTTTCTCTCTCTTTCCATAATCCCATGTGTCTCCTTCTCTTCCAGCTTTCACTTAAATCTTTGGTAATAAATAAGTTTATAAGGAAAAAAAATAATAATAATAATAGAATTTGCCATTAAGTCTAGGAGGAGGCAGTCTAGGATTTGTCCAAACCTTTCTGAAATAGATGCACTAGCAAGCCTTTCTTGGGAATTCCTTGAATAATGCAAGGTTAGAAGTATTCTTCTCAAGGGCATTTACCTTATCCCAACACATTTTATAAACTCATACCGAATACTTCCAAAGAATACATGTATTTTGAAATGGAAATAATAATGGGGATTTGATATTTATTTGCATACATATGTGTTTGGATGTTTCATATATTTTCTCATAGGAAATATATCTGCTTACTCCAGCTTTCTCAAAACAATCTTCATCTCCTTCCCATGCACCACATCCTAAAAACTGCACAGTGCTCTGAACAAGCTCACACATGCAGTTCTCAAGAAAATAATAGAAATACTTTAATACTATTTGTCTTCCCAGAGGATATCTCTACATGGGCAGTAGCTTTTTGAGGCAGTCTAGCCTAAAATTGAATTGCACTGAAGCTTCGAGAAAATATGTTCCTCTCTAGACTGAGTTCCATTACACTGTCTCCAGCTCTTGACGTATGGAATTTGGAGAAACATGATCCAAGAGAAATTTTTGTTACAAGTCTTTTCTATTGTTTTCACACTCTATTGTGTTCTAGTAAAATTTACTGCAACAAGACTCCATGCAAATGTCTTGGTACCAGTTATTATTATTATTGCCCTAAAAACTGTGATTATCATCGTACACCAAAAAAAAAAGTAGCAATGTTAGAAAGAAAATAACATCCAGAATTACTTTCATAGAGTGGGAATCAGGGTTTATGCAGAAGGACAGATGCCTAAATCTGAGCAATGTTGAAAGGACTGTTAAGTTTATGTAGTTTGAAATATTTATATCATGCACTTTTATAGATCATCCAGAAGGACATTACAGATTTATTTTCTTTGGATGGTTAGCTCAGAATCTGGTGAAGAACTTTTCTCATAGTCTTAGTGCTAAACTTAAATGAAGTGTTCATCCAAGTCCAGGTGGCAGCATAGCTAATGATGCATCATTCTGCAGTATAGTGTATAGTAGAGTAACTCGTTTCCTAAATTCCTGTGGGAATTTTCACCCAGCAATCCTTTTGTTCTCACAGAACTGAAACATGAGCTTGGCATTTATCTTTCCACCTCTTCTCCTTCAGCAAATTGTTTTGCTGTGATTTCTGGGTATCAATATCAGGCTTCAGGTTAAAAGGCTTTCAGAATATGTTTTGTGGATAATGAACTGAAGAAGGCCGTGATATACAAAAAACTTGTTTTTCACCTGCATGCAAGGCATAAATTCTTTTGTTGTTAGGGCCACTTCCAGTCTTGTGTTGCAAATGAGACATAGTTTACAATAAATCTTGCTCTTGTTGGCACTAGATGCTGAGCAGTGTCAATGTCTTATTAGTTAAGGTAGGATAGCTTTTGCATTCAAAGTCCTTTGATTATGTGGACAAGTTCCAATAGGCTACAGGATATAGAGGTATGCTCTGAGGTTTGTTTTCCCTGTAAGATGGTACACTTCATAATACAGTATATTTGATCTGAAGGAAATTGCTATGACTTTGTTCTAAGTTTGTTTATCTTTTCTCAACCATGTTGAAGAGAAATCCGAGTCATCTTTTTGCCCTTTCACCCTGAACTTCCCTTTCTATTTACTGTTTATAACTGACTTAAATCTTAGTTGATTTGATCTGTAAAGAACATTTTATGGAGTCTTCAGAAAGACTTATTGTTGGGGAGTTAGTGATAAAGTTTCCTGGGACGGGCAGAACAACATGCAGTTCATGAAAGTTTTATTACAAGTAAGACAAAAGCATAAGATTCCCACCGAACAGATAAATCAACTGAAACATTATTTAAATGAAAGCCCACAAACAAGGAAATACGTGATTTTTATATGGCTAAAATGTAAACCACTTTAATAGGAAGAGGAATCAAAGTTTAAAGGCATAATATATAAACTTGCCCATGAATTCCAGGTTAACCTTTCAACTCAGCTACCATCTGTAGTGTTTGTCACTGTATGACTTGAATAAAAAACAATTTTCCTACTCATCTCAGAATAATTATTATCTGTATCTGGCAGTGGTATAATGCAGTGTATATCCTTTTCTTCTTCTGAGTAAGGGTCAGCTAGGCCTTTGGATATGGAAATTTTAAAGAACATTCCAAAAAACAGTTATTGTCATTGCACTCTTAAAATTGAGGGAATCTGAGAGTTTGGAAAGCAATGCCAGAACAGGAGTAGTTTTTATTCTTATATGGGTTGTGCCCCCCTGCACATACTCACCTTTTATTCCTATTTCCTATGCGTGTTATGATTTGCAGAGGAAAAAGAAGTGACTGTGATCTGCACCCAGAATGACTCACAGGTTCTTGCCATGTGAAAAGAGAAGTGTGTGTAGAGGAAGAAGAAATAAGATTTCCCACTAAAAATATTTAAAATCTGCTGCTAAAATTGGTTTTGGTTGTTATCTGTTTTTTTATAGCACTGTTAAGTTAAATGCAGAAAAAAGAAAATCTGGATTATAAAAATGAAAGTTTTCTTCTCTTAGGTATATAAGAAATCTCTCTTTTTGCCAATAAAATGATTAATAAGGGTTTTTAAATGAAACTCACTGGTGATAACAATTATGGAGAAGATAACAATTATGGGCAATTTTATGTTCACATAAAATATTGAAATACGTGGAAAGTTCAGTTAAAACTAACTCCTTGCAATATGCATTTGTTACATTTGTGCAAAAGCATGCTGTTTGAAAATCTGGCTCAATGTAAACAAAGCTTTCTCTCTACTGCTTGGAGTACACACAGTGTTTCTGGTAGACAGTTTTAGGCAGCAGCACCTGTGTGAGGAATCTACTAATAGTCAGACAACCACAGGTAAATACTAAACTGCATATTCAAAAGCTTCTTTTGTAAAGAAGATCAAATGTAATGATTTTTTTTTTTTTTTAATTTTTTAAGAGATGCCTGCCTTAAAGATGTGAGCCAATGTTATCACTTTGAACATGTTTGGGATAAAAACCTCAGGAAGATACTACAGGCCAGTGAGCCTCACCTCTGTGCCTGGGAAGATGTAGAACAGACCCTCTGAAAGACAAGCTAAGGCACATGAGGGATGAGCAAGGTGACCCAAGACAGCTAGCATGAATTTTCCAGTGGGCGGTTGCACCTGACCAATCTGGCTTTTTCTGACGGAGTGACAGCATCAGTAGACAAAGGGAAGGAGATTAGTGTCATCAGTCTAGACTTGTGCAAGGCCTTTGACAAGGCTACCCACCACATCCTTACCTCCAAATTGGAGAGATGAAGATTCTAAGGGTGGGATATTTGGTGAATATATATTGGTTGGAAAGCCATAGGCACAGGGTTGTGGTGAATAGCACTATGTCCAGGCAGAGGCCAGTGACAAGCAGTGTCCCCCAGGGGTCTGTATTGGGACCGATGCTCATGAACATCTTTGTTAATGGCATCAATTACAGGCTCAAAGCACCGTCGACAAGTTTGCCAATGGCACCAAGCTGTGTGGGTTCTGGTGGGTAAAAAACTGAAAACAAGCCAGCAGTATGCTATTGCAGCTCAGAAGGCCAATGGTATCCTGGGCTCCATCAGAAGAGGTGTAGCTAGCAGGGATAGGGATGTGACTGTCTCTCACTACTCTGCCCTCATGAGGTCCCATATGGGGTACTGAGTCCAAGTCTGGGGTCCCCAATAAAGGAAAAATGTGGAGCTGTTGGGGAGGATCTAGAGGAGGACCACAAAGATGATCAGAGTTCTGGATCACCTCCCTATGAAGACAGGATGAGTTTGTTCAGCCCGGAGAAGAGAAGGCCGCAAAGACACCTAATTGCAGCCTTCCAATTCTCTTCCAACTGAAAGAGAATTGTAGAAAGGGAGGGAATCAACTTTTTAGAAGGATTACTTTTTACAGGGTTAAGACAAGTAGGACCAATTTAAGCTCAAGGAGGGAAGGTTTAGATTGGGTATAAGGGAAAGGTCTTCACAGAGAGTGGTGAGGTGCTGGAACAGGCTGCCCGGAGAGGCTGTGGATGCCCCATCCCTGGAGGTGTCCAAGGCTAGGCTGGATGGGGCCATGGGCAGCCTGGTCTTGTGCCAGATCTGGAAGTTAGTGGCCCTGACTGCGGCAGGAGGTTTGGAGCCTGATGCCCCTTCCAATCCAAGCCATTCTGTGATTCTATGATAAATAGATATTCTAAGATAAATAATGTCAAAGTAAACAGCATTTTGCTGTCCTCACTGATTTTAATTCCTATACAAAATTGGAGGGTATCTAAAATTGCAAATGTTCTGAAGGCTACATTTCATGGAAGTCTAGAAAGGAAGTGAGCATAAAACCAGACCTTACTTAAAGACACTTCCTGTGATGAACTTCTATATACTTATCTGCTTGCATCTTCAGAGATGCCTTAAAAATGTAATCAATTCATGCATTTATTTGGAAGATCATAACATCAGCAAGGGATACTTATACTGCAAAGTCTTCTTATTTTATAACGTATTCTTCCTGGTGACCATGAGACAATATGTTGAATAAGAAAGTACTTGAAAAGGGATATTGGACAGTTCAGAGCTGGACAGAGTTTATCAAGCTTTTGGAAAGGTAAATTTTGGTTAAACTTACATTCTGCAGATCAAAACCCCCTTCAGAACCTTCCAGATTATCAGCTTACCTAAGGGACAACTTGACATGACAACACTAGAGAAAATTCTGCTTATTGTTTTACACACAGCAACTGTATGAAGCAATTGTCAAACTTCAGGGAAATCTGAGGAGTAGGAAAAACAGTAGGTCAGGGGTTTTTTTGTTTTTTTTTTATTATTATTATTTTTGTTTTGGTTTGGTTTGGTTTTTTTGTAGCAATTCACAGAAGCCAGGATATATAACTGCTGAAAAAGCAAATTTATAGAAATCCTCCGAGTTGCTATAAATGATTTTGGCGGAAATACAAAACTGCTGTGACATTGTTCATAAAGGACAGCAAAGCCTGCCTGTTAATAAGTCAAGGTAAACAGCAATAAACTGTGTCTATATCAGGCTTAATTTGAGGTTTAGCTAGTTAATCTTTCTCTAACCTCACCCCAAATTCCTAAAATAGACTAACGTTGAAATGTTTTGAAAACTTGTACAAGATTGTGACATATAAACCAGTAATTCTCACCGTGTTAGCATTCACATGCAAAAACTGCTCTTTTAATTTGTTTCATGAAAGCTACTACTTAAAAAATAAAAATTAAAAATCTTAATTTACTTTGCTATGCCTTGCAGTTATCTTCGGTCAAATTACAGGTTCAAAACATTACTGTAGGTAGATGTCTCAGAATGTTAGAAAACCATGAACAAGAACTACTGCACATAGCTGTTCATCAGCTTACAAATGTTTTCCACAACACATACTATCTTGACTTGACTTAATAACTCCAAATATTACAGGATTGTCAACACTTCACTGGTGGCTTATCTTGTCCATCCTGAATATCAAGAAATTCTTTAAGGGTTGCTGAAGTGCCACACCAAGAGTGCTTTTGCTCCTACTCTCTTCTATCTGATCAACCTTCGAAGTCTAGCAGACAGTAGTTCTAGAAGACAATATTCTGGAATATCCTATTATCAGCACTGAAGCAATCCAAAAGTAAAACAAAGTAAGTCAAGTAATGGTTTCCCATAGATGTTTAAAAGATTTCAAAGAAAAGGACATATATGAATGCACTGTATTTACTGAAAATAAATATCTGTCCTATCAGAAACTTCTGATAGGAATTGCTCGTTTTGCTCAATAAGTAATGCAATAAAACACCACCAAAATGGCAATGGATATAAAATATCACTAATGCTGATATTGACAGTGCCCTGAAAAGTTTAGTGGTCATCTTTTCAGAGATAGAAATGAAAAATATGATAAAAAGAATCCCCCAACAAGACTTTTTCTTTGACAGTTCATATTTCTTTATTATTGTTTGTAATATATTAAGAAAAAGCACAAATCATTAACTGAAATCCCTTCTTACTTGTTGCAGTTCAACAAATATATTGTAGAGAACTAAAAGATGTTCCCTGCCCTGAAACTATTGTTCTAAGCAGACTACATGGACAAAGACTAGGGAGAAAGGAGAGGTCATTATTGTCGGGTTAAATGGAGAGACTATCCAGATAAGATATTTTTGGCCCAAAAGTTTAATGACCTTGCTTGGATTTCTAAATGGGTATCAGTGTATAACTAGTACTGTTCATAAAATTCTGCCCACAAAAGCATGTCCATGGGTTACTTGGCCAAAATTACAGACAGTGTCCAGACCAATTGTGGCACTTCGATTTTTACAGTGTCTATTAGCCTGAATAACTTCATTGCCTTACTCCTTATTGACATCATTATCCAGGAACCATGCACTGTATGTTTATATTGTTGTAATGTGGGTAAGTCCCATCTGGATCTTATCTTCAAAGGCACTTCTCTTCCTCTATCCTCCAGCACCAGCCAGGGTCACAGTTCCTAAAAATTCATCTCTTTTTTGCAAAACATTTTGGAGTCTGTGTGTTTTGGACACTTGAACATCTGAGTGTCATTATGACTGTGAGATACAATGGAAATTTAGACTTTAATGTGCAAGAAAAATGTATATAGTCACAAAATCTTTGAGAAGTGTGATGAGGAAGAAAGTTGTGGGTACTAAAGAGGAGTGTTGCAGGAAGCAAACCAGAAATGTCACAATTTACAGTCATTTTATTTGCAGTTTTCTCTTGTTATAGGCATGAAGTAAATCTAATTCAAGGCAAAAAGTTAGTTAATTGGCAAGAAAGGCTACACTTTGGGTTTTGAAATGTTCTGAAAACTAAAATTACATTATAAATCCACATTTTCCAAGGAACAGATTCAGAAGTTGTTCTCATGATTGAAAATATATATATATATAAAAATTAAAATTAAAACAAAAAAATACAGCTGGGATTGTTTTAAGCTTAATCAAAATATTTTGACTTTTAAAGGATATTTTACATTTTTTCAATAGGAACAATACTGAAAGCTCTGAGTAATAATTTCAGTAGGTATTTTCCCATTCTATTCCTAATTTATGTTGCTTTTCAAGACATGCTTTAAACTTGCAAACATGCCTGAGAAGGAAGGAAAACTAACTGAACTGATTAGCTTTGCAGTTATATTTATCTCATGACAGTAAATCAGGTTCCTTCCTAGCCTGCATATTAGTATCTCCTGTAGCCTCCAGCAACAAAGCTTGCTACTCTGGTTTTCAAATGCCAGGGTGAAGAATTTTGTGTGTTTGCTTTAATATGAGCCGTTCAGCTCAGGCATTTAGGGAATGATGCTCAGAGGTCTTCCAGTTACCCTTCTACACCTTGGGAAGGGCTGATGAAGTAAAATAATGCTAGTGAGATTTATGTGCATGACCTAGGCAGAAAAATGCTATACACAAAATCAACAAGGTTGTTTTCTTTGTAAAAATGCTCTGGTGTAAGTATCCCACACTGGATAAGGCAGGTAAGGTCTGTACTGTTGAACTACCTCTAGTTTGCTAGCTTTTGCAGCTTTTTTCCTGGTCTGCAACCAATGGAGACAGTGGCATCACAGAATCATTGTATGATAGAATCACAGAATTACAGGGGTTGGAAAGCATCTCAAGAGATCATTAAGTCCAACCCACAGCTAAAACAGGTACTCTACAATAGGTCACACATGTAGGCATACAGATGGGTCCTAAATATCTCCGTGGAAGGAGACTCTACAACCTCTCAGAGCAGCCTGTTCCAATGCTTCATCATATTTACCATAAATAATTTCTTTACATGTTAGTCTGGAACTTTCTGTGTTCAAGTTTTAGGCCATTACTCCTTGTTCTATCACTACACATCTCTGATAAGAGCCTGGCCTCGTTTATCTCATTTACCTCCTACCCCCCTTCAGTTATTTATAAACATCAATCAGATTTTCCCCCAGCCCTCTTTTCCCCAGGCTGAAAAGACCCAGTTAACTCAGCCTTCTTCATACAGGAGATGCTCCAGGCCCTTTATCATCTCTGTGGCTCACCACTGGACTCGTTCTAGGAGCTCCCTGTCTTTTTTTGTACTGGGGAGCCCAGAACTAGAGGAAGGAGAACTGGCATCATCTACTGGTAAGGCTTTAAACGCAGCTCTGTTTTAGTTCCAAAGAAAATATAATGTATAGAGCTACTCCTGCAATTAGTTTTTAATTGGCAGCTGTTAGTGATTTTAAAGTATCTGGTCTAAGTATTACCCTTTGAAATCAGCTTTGGCAGGTGGTAGTAGGTGGTAGTCTGCATAGCCTTCCCTATATCTACATTTTCAGTCTTGCAGTGGTTACACTGAGCAGCATGAGGGGTTGTCTTATGTTTGTTCATTTTTTTTCTGCAGCCTTGGTCTCCAGCTTGTTTGTTGCCCTGAGCAACATTACCTACCATAGCACCCACTGCAAATAGAGATCACTTTATCATCACACTCCCTAAAAATATTCTGCAGAAGTAAGATCCTATTGCCAGAATCGAGGGATAACAATGGATTAATTACAAAATGGCATATTTGAATAAGGACACTGCAGGAATTCTTGAGCAAATTACATTAAACAGTTTTAGGCCTGCAAGTGTTACAAGAAGTAATCAGACAATATTTTGTCATACAAGTAAGACTAAAGCACACATAGAGGACACCTCAAAGGCACTGAAATGCAGCTTGGATTTCTGCTATTTCTTGCAGAATAGCTACCATAAACCCTGAAAGCTATTTTGCCAAATAGCCAGCTAAACTTTCTTCCAGTAAAGTCAGTTAGCTTGAATCCAGATGGTGCATATTTCCTACTTGTTGAATGGATTCCTTTTCCTGCTATCATAATATTCTGTACAGTGAAATGTTATGTAAAATTCACACAGCCAAAGAGTATTCTTCCCTCTCAGGTGAGGCCTTTGCTACAATAACATTGATGTCTTCAGAGACGACACCCACAGATAAGTGAGAGTGAGATTATTACATGATTCATACATAAACCTTCCCATAGTCACCTCCTAAAGAAAGAAGATTAAGAACAGAAACCTTAGGACTCCATGGATTCAGATCTAGTACTCACAGATGCCCTCATTTGCTATGCTTCTAGCTCTTCTTCCTACATGCCACATCCATCTAACACTGCTGTTAGGAGATTTAAAACAAACAAATAAACAAATAAATAAAATTATCATCAATTAAATGTTAATATAGGCTTAAGCAGGCATGGTGTCAATACCCATCAGGCTCCACCAGCAGACTTCTGACCATATGCATATACATGTCTGCAAGCATGCATGCTATTCTAGGGTGTGAGCTCATGCTGAAGATTGAGTCACACACCTGAAGTACTTTCCATTTAACTGGAATTTCAACTATGATGGCAAAGGGTGGAAAGGTAATTAAAAAAAAATAAAAATAAAAATAAAAAACACACAAAAAAACCAAAAAAAAAATAGTAATAAAGAAAGAAAGGCAGAGAAAGCACTGTCACCAGAATGAATTTTCATGCAGTTTTCTCACTCTGAAGTTCTTCAGTTTGTGTAAGCTCTAAATGGTGCATGCATAATAAAGCACAAGATAAGCACGATGTCCAGAGAAAGGCTTTAATGTCAACAGAAATACTGAGGGAGAACTGGAGCCCTAACTCCAAATTTACAGACAATAAGCACCCCCCACACACACACACAGAGCATGTTCTTGCTCTTAATACCTGCTTTTGGCTAACTTTCAGCAGCTTGTGGAGCTTGGGGATACATTTTCAGGAACCTGGCTGTTTCCACACATTGAGCAGGAAGTTTGAGTACAGAAGCAGATCCACATCCAGAATAGAACTGCAGATGCCAAATGATGAAATTAGCTACTCTGGCACCACAGCTGCAGGTATCTCAGTTTCAAACTGAATCTAACCCAAAATTCTCAGATGCAGGAAAAGGACATAATGCAGAAAGAGCCCAGAGACTTAAGCTGATTAACACTGGCTACAGAACTAACCCAAATGGTTTAATGTATTGTCCAGAGCTTTTGGATATTTATTGAATTCAGAGGGCTTTGATTACCAAATTCTGTGAAAATACTATTGGCAACAGTGTTGATAGTGATTCCTTTCTTATCTATAATTTAACATCCACACTAAAATCTGGACACATTTTTTTTTTCTTTCAAGTATTGATTTCTTTCCTTTTCTATTTCCCATTATTTAAATACATTTTCCTTTGTGTCTTATGATCTCATGATCTCAATGCAATGACTGTATACATATCAGTTTTGTCTAGTGAAAAATGCACGATCCACTTGTCAGATTAACTCTAGTGTTACTGTAAAGTCTACCTAGAGTCATGGCTGACACAAGGTCTCACCTGAGGGTTAATTTTCACCATCCTTATGCTGCCAAAATTAAATAAATAAATAAATAAATAGCTCAATTTCTAGACGCTGGAGTAAAAAAGCAGCACACACAGAAGGGAAGAAAATAAATAAATAAATAAATAAGAAGAATAAAAGGAAGAAATAATCAGAAAAATAAATCATCACAATGTCCATTTTACTGAGATGTCTATTTTTATGTAAAAAGTACACAGTGCCTAGTCATGTGCTTGTTCTTAAGTGCGTGTTGCACATAAGAAGTGAAAGTCATTATTTCTGCTGCAACATTTGCCTTCTGGGTGGGGAAGTCCCCAGACTTGCGCTGATGACTGCTCTCTGACCACTTGTTTTCTGGGACATTGCAGAGTCAGATTTCTCTAAGTTAGCTTTAGAACTTTCTTATTCCTCTTTTTGATTTACATCATAAGGTTAGGTCATGAATAACATTTGAGATACATGGTATGACTAGCAATATTTTTTACTATATATATAAGAAGTCACTGCCACCCATTTCAGCAGTTGTAATCATTATGCACAAGAGTTTTGCCTTAGGGTTAGGTGTGCTAGATTTAGAAGACTTAACTATCATACCTGAAGAGAACTGGCAGAGCACAACACAGTCTCATTTGCTGCCTTTCCCCTTTCATTGCAGGGAAAGTAGCCCATATCTCAGCCTGTGTTGCAGTGAACCAACATGTTCTCTACCAGAGCCTGTTCAAGTGTACATCTGCAAAGTCAGCTCTAAATTACACTCCAACCTATAGCACAGGCTTCTTCTTACTGAAGTGGTTAGGCAGTGGGAAATAGAGTGGGCATATTGAAGGAGGAATGCAGTATAAAAAGGAAGAGAAAAAAACTGGGGTCAACAAAGTTAATAAAATGTGCAGATTTAGATCAACAAGTAACATATTTGGTTCAGAGGAAAAAGAAGCTTCCTGAAACTCAAATTACAAACTGCCATTCATAGTTTGGGTCATCCCAGACATGGATTAGGTTATTCAGTTTCAAGGGATTTTCCCTCCCCTGCTGAACACCCTGTATGAACTACTGCAACCCTTTTCCACTCCTTGTAATTAGAGATGACCTAGACAAGGAGAGAGGCAAGGCCCCTTTCATCATGCTTTATGTATCAGAGTCGGCGATAAATCACGCAGTCACTTGACGGTGCACTATGAAGGAGTAAACTGGTGCAGTCTGGATTTATCTCCATGTACGCAGCTATACCACCCAATCAGTCCCATCAGATGTGTTTAATTGCATTTGAAGTAAGAAGGGTTGGATGCCAGGAGGTGCTGAGCAGCTTCAGCTCGCAGGGTTCAAGACTGTGGGAGCTGTCAAGATGACTCTGCTGTTTTTGAAAATGCACCTTCCTGTCTTGCTTGCTTCCAGTTAATACAAGAAACAATAAAACAAATTCTCTGCCTAAGGGGAGCACTGTTCATATGAAAAAGTAGAGCTTCTTACAGGTCTCTACTTGGCACAGCATTTTACCAAACAGCCTGGACAGACTGGCCGAGATAATTGTCAGTGCTGTAACAATAAGATGTGTAATAACACCTAAATATTTCTGCAAATAAGGAATTATGTCATAACAGTATTTGCTTGGCTTTTGCACAAAGTTCTGCACCTGAGATGAGTCACTTCAGTACGTAATCTAGTAACGTTCTTTCTTTTTGAAGTTGTGTTATATAAAGGTTTTTATGAGGTGCGGTTATGCCAGGAACAACATGAGGACTGTATGTCCATGACACCCTGGTGTGTTGAGTTCAACTGAGAATGTGGACAAGTAAAAACAACACATCTTATTTCAGTACATACTTGGTCCCAATCATACAATATCATGATCAGAAAGTGGTAATAATCAGTGTAATTTTAACACTCAAAGTAGGGATGGGCAGAACCCTTTGAGCAGAACAAGAAAGCAGGTCTGTGTTGTGCAAGAGTGTGAAAAACAGAGATCCTGAGCTTGCAAATACCCAAACAGGTCTGTCTGCATGGCACAGCAAAGTGCCAGGTTACTAGCTTGTATGCTGGAAGCAGGGCAGCAGCACTGGTGTATTACCTGGGTGCGGTAAAGTTCTTGGCAGAACAGTGCTGACACGGTCATCCTTTTCCTGGTTCCAGGTCTCTATTAGCACACATGCAACGTGCTGCACATTACTGTGAAGATAAGCTCCAAGTTACCTGGAGCTTTGGGCCCAGCACAAAAACAAAACCTTTAGAAGCATCAAGAAAACCAACCTATCAAGTGCTGGAAGAAAAAGATAAAGAGATTTAGAGGTGACTTTGGACATGGAAATCTAGTAATACAAATTAATAGAAGTCTTAGGATGGGGATATAACTCTAGCTACAGGACAGCATGAAATGCATGCAGATACAGTAAATATGTGGTCTTTCACTGTCTCTCTAAAGCAGGGTGAGCTTCATCACCTAAGAACAATTAAGTGAAACCATCAATAACTCAGGCTGTTCAAAGACATCACCACTCAATCTCTGTTAGAATCACAGAACAGTTTGAGTTGGAAAGGACCTTTAAGATCATTTCATTCCAGCCCCCTGCTATAAGCAGGGACACTTCCCTCCAGACCAGGTAGTTCACAGCCCCATCCAGACTAGCCTGGAATGCTTCCAGGGAGGGGGCATTCATATTGAGTCTCTTTTGTTCCCTTCTTTATTACTTATTTTGAAATTAAGTATTTGCAATGATACCTCTAAACGCTTTCTAAAAGGTGTCATATGAAAGATCTAAGCATTTAAATAACATTTCAGAAATTTCAGGTATCTTGGAACTCCTAATTATTCCCTGCCTAATGCTGAGTATCTTGTTTTTATAAAACCTGAGAACTCTTACATAAACCTTCTGTAAAACGCTGTGGCAGAAGATAATCCTGCTGGCTGGTGTGGTTTTACGAGCTGATTAAAGCCATGTTTAGATTATGGTGCATCTTTTGCGGAAATGAATGCCAGTGAATGTTGAAATGCTTTGTCAAAAGAAAAAACTATGCAGCTGCATCTGGGACTAAATTATCAGGAACCCCAGCTAGTAGTTGATGTAAGCGTAAGAAAAATAAATTAAATTTCCCTCACTGTTGAGGTCAGAAATCAAACAGCAGTTTGTTCTCTGTAAATTGGTTAAAGCCATGAGTTAAGAAAGAATAGTTACTATTCTTAAATTACTAGCTAGATACTTAAATGTGTTTTTCCTGTTTTAAAATCAGCACCTTCCACCACATCACATCTCAAAAAGGCCAATTTTTATCCTTAAGACAAAAGAGGAAAAAACATTAGCATAGATTTAACTAGTCTTGAAGATCAGAGAAGGTACATATTCATACCCTCAATTTTCTTCTTTCCAAGTTGTTTAGCAATATCCAGAACATCCAAGATCCGAGCACATCTCACATTCTCTGTCCCTGGTTCAGCAAAGATAGATAGGGTCAGAGCACTGAACTGATGCAGCTACACACCAGAGATTACATTCTTACTGAATGGGCTGCTCCCATTAAACTCTGCATTACCATTCTTTCTAACAAAAAGTTGGAATCTCTAATTCCCTGTCATGATTCATGTGATTGAAATAAATCTGCTATACGCAGAGGTCACAAGGCCACTGCATTTTCTCCATTAATGAAATCAAAACATGGGATTTTGAAGACCTTTTTCTATAAGTAATTGTTTAAAAAAAAATATGCAGGTGAGAGACGAGAAAAAACAGAATCAAAAGCTCACCTTTCTGTCTACATTGTTTCTTATTTGTCAGTTCTTATGTTACTTCCTCCACCCATCTGTTTATAACTTCCTGGTATGAACTGACACACCACAAATTCTTGTGACCCACTTAACACATCCACAATTGCTGCTAAGATTGCATTACTAACCATCCTGGTTTTCTATGTCACAAATTCAGATTCTATTTTTACATTTGCCTTTGTCCCACTTAAGAAAACAGCCCATTTGAAGTAGAGTGCATAGATCACATGGATTGCTGTAAGCTGACTTCTGCCTAACCTGAATTCTTACAGGGGAGTTCCTGAGCTCTGCAGTACTTCTCTAAATGGGGTTTCTCTATCTCTTTAATTAAAATACATAACATAGGGAACATGTTTAGGTCAAGACAGAAGTCACAAGTTGTAGCTGTAACCACTACACACAGCAGTCATGACGTACTCAAACCAATGCAAATGGCTGATAAATCTGGTATATAGCAGTCAGGGAAGACTTTCTCACTGCAGATACTTCTGCTGATTTGCCCTGGGTGTTCCTACAAAGTTTCCATAGCCAATCTCAGATCCATCTTTTCAAGCTTCTTAGGTACCTTGAAAAAATCTGGCTTGCTGTGCATAAACATTGAAATATCTTTTTTTTTTTTTTTTTTTTTTTTCAGAACAATATGCCACAGTGCTGTATCTGCCTAAGTAAAAGGAGTCTAAGCTATGCTTTGAGCATGGAAAGATACACAGGCCCAGGAGTTACATCATAATGTCATTATGTCATTATTGCGTCTCTGATATGACGCTGACCTTACTGCATCTTGTACAGATGGACTTTGGGCAACTGAGCTGAAGTGTTCACTATGGAACTCATTATAACACTGTTTTCATCTGACCATGGGATTCCAGTACATCTTTCTATTGCACTGAGAAAATTTATAGTTAAAAAGTGTTCCTTTTCTACAGCTCCATCTCCTGTTTAGTACAGCAAGACTCAGATGAAAATAGATGTGGGTCAGCAATGCTTAGGTGCGTTACACTAAGATAAACAGAAACTCAGCACAGCTCATACCAAACACTTCAGGAAATGTGGTGTGGGTGATGTGAGCTAACTATTTTGGTGTTTGTATCACAAGCTGATGCGTGGTGCTATGATTCAGTTTCATGTTGCAGCCCCTGTGCTCCTGTGTTTCCCTGGCAGAATAGTTAAATTCAAAGAAAAATCAGACAGTGTCAACAGTGTGTGTTTTAACTAATCGTCAAATATGCTATGCCGTAATGAGCAGCACTGAACACATTGTCTTCTGTGCTGTTTCTTACTTAGAAAAAAAACAAAAAGTTCTCTGACAGCATTTCACTCAAAGCACTTTGGAGTCTGATATTTAGTGTTCTTTCCCAAAGAAGTACAGGTTACAAACTCATTACTATTCTGGTATGTTACAGGCATACATGCACTCTCACCCAAGAACACAGAAAGTGCAATGTCTTCTCCTTGATGTTGCCCCATGCTTTCAAGTGCTGATCTTAGTCTGGGACTTACACCGCAGAGCACACATCAGCCTCTTCCAATCAAAGGAATAAGCTAAGAGAAAATCCCAGGAAGATGATCTTCTAGTGTTTTCCTTTGCCATGGAAACTCATTTTCAACAAGATTTTCCTCATAAAGAGTTCAGATAATGCTAATCACTATTGGTAGAGGAGATTAAGAAAGCAAACCTGATCACCACTTCAGAAAATACAGCATTAGTATTTTATTCTAATCCCAAACATTTGTACAGGCATTATAGCAGTCTTAGTGGAACAATACTTCAGTATTTGCCAGTCACACAGTCACATTTCCTGACATTTGAGAATATTCCTGTTTGAAAGACAAAATTAACCTCAGTTACATCACTGTGTATGCAACATACACATTGTTGACTTATTTCAATAAAGTTTCCCAGGGAAACTATTTTTATTTCTTTAATCTATGAGGTGTCCAGCTGTAATTCCATCTGTCTGTAAATAGTGCATTTCTACAAAGGCATTTGCAAGTGTATGAAATTTTTGGAGTAGAAAATATTACATACAAGTAAGTAGGAACAGGTCTGTCCTTAAATGCAACATTTTTCTAATGCCAAAACTGCTTATTTTGCAGGTTTCAGTCTTGTGCTTATCTCTTCTACTAGCATTTAAAAAACGTCCCTCCTGTCTCATTTATTTTATCTATTACAATCAGCCTTGCTTGTCACTCCCACAAACAAAACCACTTTCAGGAAAAGATGATGATGCGGTTATTGTTCTGTATATTATTGCATAAGTGTCAACCAGACATCACACGAAAGCCTAAATATGTGATAGCTGTGGATTTTTTATTTTTTTTTTTATGTGCACAACAAGTTTGCAGTTAGATAAGTGCTTTCTTTTCTGATCCCACTGATGAAGTCTTAGAAATATTTTCAAAGTTTGAATCATTGTAAAATCAAAGTATTATGGTAGCAGAAGTGCACAAAACTTGTAAATAAAAATATCATAAGAAAGATTTGCTCCAATTTAAGTTAAAAATATTTGTTTCCAGATACTCCAGAGAGGAGATGTTCTCTACAAACATTTCTTTCTTCAGAGTAACCAAGTACTTTCTGAATTTTTTCCCCCAAAATTTTAAGTCCTATTCAGTGCAGAGTGCAGTCAGGCAGTCTTCACACACAGTCCGGGTGCCTGTAACAAACACATGCCAGGAATTTCTGACTCATGATTCTAATGACAGGAACATAACACCTATTATATAAAAATTCAATATCAATGGGAAAATATAGCTTAATATATGACCCCCAGAGTGCCCACTTTCAGAACAGTCAGAAGTCTCTGCATGCACCAAGCTCATACTTATGAATCCTTTTCTTAAGTTATGCAGTTTAAAAAAGCAGTAGGATAAATATCTTGATACCATGTGATGGTGATGGTTCTTTAATGAACTAAAACAAAATAACAGGAAAGTTTGAACCTTAGCATAATCAAGGAATTTTATAATACTATAAATGTATTCTCAAATATATTAACTTTGAAACCAGATGTTATAAAGTCAAGACTAACGATTATTATTGGAAATGGACATATTGCTTTATTTGAAATACAGTCATCTGCATATTATTTAAATCTTGCATAATATACATGTATAACTTTCTAAGCATAAGCAAGAATAAGAAGATATTAATGCTAAATCTGTACTTTATAGAGCTATGTAGAAGTTCATATATCTACATGTTCATCTAATTCAATTCAACATTGCATAAGGGAAAATCTAAGCCTACCAACTACTTTTACAGTCTTTTTAATGTGTGCATTATTCTGGCAATAATCAGTCTGCCAAATCAAACACAGCACAGACCAATGTGGCATAATGAGTGGATATACTTCACAGAATTTCCAAATACTTTAAAGAAATCCTGATATAAGAAAGGATAAACATAGTATTTTTCAAATAACTGACTGTAAGATAAAGTAAATATCTGTAAGATTACTGGTATGACAGGATTTTTATGTAAAAGATATACAGAACTATTTTCAGATGGCGTGTCAGTTATCAGTAAAAGATGAGAATTTGTGGGTGGAAGAAATACATCTACTTGAGGTGCTCAGATAAGACACTTTTCTTAGCTACAAGTCATGATAGAATCTTAGAAAGACTTAGACTGGAAGGAACTTTAAAAATCATCTACTTTCATCTCCCTCCTGTTTATAAGCTCCTGGAGAGTAACAATGAGATCTCCCCAGCACATTCTGTTTTCCAGACTGAATAAGCCCAATTTGATATGAGAGATATTCCAGCCCTCCAAGCACCTTCTGGACCTCTTTGAGCATCTACACATCTTTCTTGTGCGGGAGGCTCCAGACTTGGATACAGTACTGCAGGTTGTGCCACATGATAGCAGAGCAGGGTGGGACCATTTCCCCCTCTCCCTGCTGGCCACCCCTCTTTTGATGCACCTCAGCATTCAGTTGGTCTTCTGAGTTGCAGGCACACACTGATGTCTCATGCCCAGCTTTTCATTCACCTCCAAGTCCTACTTCGTGAGGCTGCTCACAATGATTTCTTTTCCCAGTCTGTGTACATATCTGGAAATGCCCAGACCCGGGAGCAACAACTTGCACCTGGCCTTGCTGAACCTCATTACATTCAATGAAGCCCATATTTTCATCCTGTCCACGTCTTTCTGGTTGATATCCCTTCCTTCTGTCTTATCAGCTGTGCCACTCAACTTGTCATCTGCAAACTTGTTGAGTGGGCACGTGATTCCACTATGTAATTGATAAAGATGCTGAAAAGCAATGGACCTAGGATGGACCCCTTGAGGACATCACATGTCACCAGCCTCCACCTGGACACAGCATCACTGACCTCAACCATCCAGCTGCAATCATGCAACCAATTCCTTATTCACTGAATAGTCCAGCCTTCAAATCCATGTTCATAATCAGTTTTTTTTCTCTCTCTCTCAGTTGTTCATTATTATTGTTATTATTTATTTAAATCCTTCTTAATGTGTTAAAAATTTATCTTTTTACCCACTATTAATCCTGATTTATTTAAAAGACATAAGATATGTGCATCACCAACTTCACAGAGACAAGAGAATGAACACCTAGCATAAGTGAAATTATATGCTAAATTATACATAGACCCACTCAAAGTCTCTAATACATACTACTAAAATCCTTAACCATATAATACTGGCAGGTACATACTTTTTAATAAAATAAGTGCTTTACTTCTATTATAATGTTTAACAGCCAAGTTGGCTTGGCAATACAAGTTAAATCATAGCTGATGCAAAATGTAACAGGCCCTCTTTGGTGTCAGTGTTGCACTTATAACAAAGTTGTTTTAGATGCTCACAATTTTTTCCACTGTCCACACCACTGAAACATACTCTTCAGCTGACAAACAAGAAAATGTGATTCACACTGAGATAAACCTGACAGAGCCAATTCATTATGAAAACTTTGCTGGAGCACTAGAAGTATTGCAAACTAAATTCATTTAAACTTTTCCAGAAAACAAGGCTACAACAATCTGATTAAGCCATGTTGTAAACCAATTTCTAGAAATGTTTTTTTTAAAAAAACAAATAGTCAGCAGGCCTAGTGCCTGATGCCAATATAATGCATACATTTTTCACATCTTTATGTTACAGGTAACAGGAGTTTCTGATCATACAACTCAATTTTAAATTCAAATTAAAAAAAATAAAATAAAATCCTCCAAGTATAGCTCAGGCAATAAGAGTGTGAAATACGTTTGGGGTACAGTCAATGTCAGCCAGCAGCTTAACAAGTCCAAGTTGTTGATGCAACTCTAAGAATTATGAAGGTGCACAAAAACTGTCACTCATCTAGTATGGATTTTATTTATTTATTTATTTTTAGGAAATGTTGACTCTCACTCCCTTATGCAACAATAATTTGTACTTCAAGTTGCTCTAAAATGATTCATCCTGGATATTTCCCACAGAAATAACTATTTAGAAAAAGGAAGAATTCAGTGAAAAGCATTATGAAAAGGCATAATCATTCCTATAAAACTGAAAACCACATGTGCTGCTCAGAGGAGCTTAAAATCTCACTTACTGACACCAATAAGGGTAAGACTGAAAGCAAAAAGAGCAGTTGTGATCTGTTGCAGCTGACACTCCCATGTCTGAGGCATGAAACATCAGGGAACTTGTGATCTCCCCTCACTAGGACCATAGCAACATTGACATTAATATGGGGATGCAGCAAATGGCGTTAATTACAGCACAACTAGCACCTTAAATACGCTACTAATTTCATGTATGCCCCTTAAGCATGCATGAAAAGCGTGCACCAGATTTACAGGACAGAGCAGGGGACAGAGTGGGGAAGATCCTGCCATGTCACAGTCCGTTTCCCCGCTAACACCTACTACAACAGAGATCTCCTTCTCCCAGGCTGAAATAAAAGTGGAAGTCAAATTAAGAATCCCACTCTTCATGCTTGTTAATTCCTATTAAAAATGCATGGGTTTCCAAGCCCCAGAAATTATTCAGATTTTTTGAAATTTTTGAAAGAAAGAATCATTAGATCAACACTTTTTGGAATTAGTTTTTAGACTGTCGTATGTTGCAGATAGTCAAAATATAACAATCATATTAACAGAAATTTGCAGTTTTGCATGACAGCACTTAAACTGTCTGAAGGAGACAGATAATAATGGCTGTAAAATGATAAAACTGATCCTTTTTGTCTTCTTGTTTATCTCTATAGAATAGACCTTTCCACTTCTGCACTGAAATGATGGGTTTAACTCTGTACAAAAGGACCACTTCAGGACCAATTCAAAACTGCATTCCAGCTTGACAGAAACACACTGATCAGCTGAATATATGCATAGGTTAAATTCATTTAGATCATGTTACCCTAGTTTCTTCAAGGGAAAACTACGATGGATAATACTAAAATAAGGCTCAGTAGCGTTATTTATTTATCCTTTTTTTCACTAGAACCAAATTCCTGACTGACTAAAATAAGTAGCTCCCTTCTCTGAGCGTTGGGGATATGGATTTGATATCAGTCTTAGGAACACAGTGAAGTAGTTCTTCCAGAGTTAAACTGAAAACTTCACAAACAGAAAGAACAATTTCTATACTCAGGCATATAGAGTATGAATTCAAGTATACAAAACAAGATCAATTTTCCTTTCAGAAGTGATGTGATATTCAGCCTTTACACATCTGTCTTGTAGTTAGAACACCTGTAGAAGTAGTAGATATGGACTCAAATCTGTTTTTGTGACTCTGACAGCAGCACAGCAAAAAAAAATCTGCTTGAAAATCAACCCACAGCTGTGTTATCCTTGTGAGTCAAGTAGATTCTTACAAACAGATAAACTTCAGCTTTAAAGAATGCTTTGTTTTCCTGTGTTGTTCTTAGGTTTCTCCAAGTTGTGTTATAGAAAGTGACCACACTTCAAATTAAGGTATGTGCTTTATTCTCCTCCTTCTAACTATATTGGTAGGTTCTCCAAGATTCTGTCACTTTTAAAATTAATTGTTAAATTAAATCACATAAAGAATTACAAAACAGTTTTTTATTTGCAATGATTAAGCATGGTAGTCCATATTGTGATGCTTTGCATTGCAGGTGTCATATTATAAATACAAAAAAACAAAAAAAATCCATTTGCATGTAACATTTTCTATGTAGACTTATACTATCAAATCTAGACATACACTACAGTGCACAGCAGCAGAGCAGACAGATCTAAGTTCTTATTACTGTTTCGCATTTTTTAGATTAGGCAAGTTTTCTTTGATCAGTATGTTGTGGTTTGTGTCCTGCCCCTGATGACTAACATCTTGGTGGAACTATCTTCAGTCAAAGGATTATTTGTATACTCCCTCCTGAATCCTGATCCTACCACATCCACTTTGTGTCACAACCCCAAACAAACGGAGAGGAACTGCTGCCAGAGCTTTTTTCTGTGATCTTTGTGTGAGCACCCCCATCCAAAATTCTGCCCACTCACTCTTCCTGACATTGAGAGTCGGCTGTGGGAATTGTACAGCCATTGAAATGGCACCTTTACACACAAACCAAACACAGCTCCTGTTTCACCCTGTCTTGTTTCCAACATCATTCCATTTGTCTGTTACTTTTTCTGGGAAGAACTGTCTCATTTTTCCCCTGTTGATAAAATGCAGAAGTAAACAAGAATTAAAGCCCCTGTTAATAAGTTGGCAATGCACTATGACAGTGCAAACTAGCAGTATCACAAGTGGTATGGGTAAGTAGACTGACTTGGAATTAGAATAACACACTCTTTCTATTTCAGAAATGAAATTAACCCTTCACTGGACTCAGAACTACTAGGACAGATATTATTGTCACTTTAACAATTGATAGCAAGTGACTGTATATATGCTACAGTCCTCAGGCTTTGCCACTTATGACTCATAAGGGTCTCTGTTCACTGTGCTGTTTTGTGATGAAATCTGACTTTGAGGAAATTATTTCATCTTGTACATTGCAGGGGGAATCAAGGAACAGTTTCAGCTTTGGCCTCCATTGTATAGACTGTGTGCCCAAGCACTGAGCACTGCAAGTCTCAGCATTACAACACTAAATTCCCTTTTGGATCTAGGCCTAATTTGCTGTATGTCTCTTCAAGCCTGGAGTAGTACCTTGGTAATGGGTTTAGAAACACTGACCAAATTATTGTGTCTGACAAATACATAAAAACTTCTCCCTGGGAGAACAGTCTGAACTTTCACATACAGAAGAAACCCTGGCATGTTTCCACTGTTTGGGATTTTGAGTCATACACAGATTTTTTCTCTGGACTCAAAGAAGACAAGTGGACCTAAAGGAGTTGTCTGTCCTCCTATTAGAGGTAAAAAAGTGTATTCAGTGTTAATGTTTATATGGATGAGGCAAACACAAAATAACTTGCCTTGATTTAGAACTGTAGGTGTTGTGCTACATAAGATATTAACAGCAACGTGACTTAGCTACACATTGCTGTCCTTTACATAGGCAGTTCTCTGCAGAGTATGCTGTCTGCCATGTTTTTCACCTTTATGTATGTACCTCTCAATATTCTCTCTCTCTATATATATAGAATATATAATTCGCCTCAGGGCCTAACTCAGGGTTCTAATACAATCAAGTAACAGAATAAGGTGGCCTAAATTTTCCCATCTATATGTAGACATTTGCCAAACTAAAACACTAGTTGCTCTACTTCATCTGCTTAGGCAAAAGGGTCAGCTAAGGGCACCTTCAGGGGATCAGTCAGATGCTAAGTGGAATAAATTACCTCCTGGTGCTGCTTACTTCTCTTCAATAATTAGACAAGGAGGTTTCTAGTTGAGATACTAAGATAAATGCCTCAGTTTAGATTAGATGAATAATAATCTAAGAAGGCTCATGTGCTATATAAGGAGAAGCTGGCAACACACGCTGCTCTAACATGGAAATAAAGAATATTATGCATGGTTTTTAAATTGGCACAGTAACACCTCCCTTTCCTCTGTAGCTCTGCACTCAAGAATTTGAGTGTGATTTACTCCACTATAACAGTTGCCAAGTCTGCATCCAGATTGTCTTAATTAAAAGTAATCACATTAGATAAGGACAGGTAAAGACACATCAGATAAAAGAAATAAGGTGGAAGGAATAATCTTAAATATGCCTCAGGTTAAAATTACCCTGAAAATTGCCAAGTAGGCGAAATACTTTAAATTTCAATTTTATTGTGCCTGTTATATCATGACAAAATTTGAGTTCTTAGGTCCTTGCCTGTTAAAAGTCACTGTCTTCTTTTTCTGTTTTTGGTATTCCAAGTGTTCAGAGACATTTGTCTTTGGTAAGTTCAATCTTTACTAGCTACTTGAATCTACATTTTACTCCACTTTACTCTGTTGTTTCACACTGGCCAGCTTTCAAGAACAATTCTAAGGATTCAGGAACATTTCCTCTTCTTTCCAAAGCTGCTGAAGCACTGATTGTTCTCTTTTTCCTCCCCTGAAAGTTTTTCTCAGTATAAACAAACTCCACTGAGGGAGTTCCATAAAGAAAGTTAATTTGGCAAGTCTTCGTAGTGATTGTGTTGGAAAAAGATACTCGGACATCTCTGATGTAAGCTATGAATGTGTCCTAGGATAAAGCAGTTACATGATCACATAAAGAAAGGGAATTGAGTCACTGTACACAATGTGCATTTCTCCCACCGAGGATCAGGATCAGTTCCAGAGAAAGCTGAAGATAGTCACCCAAGCCAGCTTTCTGCAAGGGTGGGCAAAGCAGTCACAAACTTGCTGTACACATTAGATTGGAAAAGCAAGTTTATAGTTCTTGTTGCCATAAAACAGAATCAAGATTTGATATTTCCCAAAAGACAAATCCCCCCCTCTGTCTTTCTTGTTCCTGCAAGCAGCAGGAATTCAAAACCAAAACATTTAGTTCACTGTCTGTCTTGACTTTACCCACTGTCTGTTAACATTAGAAACAGACTGGGTATGACCTATCATCTTCTTCATCTTCTGAGGGCCCACATGTTTGGGATGCCTCAAGACAGCTCTGTTAGAATGATTCCATGTGTAGATTACGGAAAGAAAAAATGAAGTTAAAAGGTTAAAATAGGAGTTGAGAGTTCTATCCAATCCTCAGAACAGAAGAGGTCCTCTGGAATAAAAAATAAAAAATAATAAGTAAATAAATAAATAAAGCTAAGAACCATGAAAGATGTTGGTGAGAAAGAGGACTGCCCATCCAGGCAGAACTCGGAAAGGTATCATTTTGAAGAGTAGCCAAGGAAACGTCTGATTGCAGAAATTCTTAGGACAGTGGTTATCAAGCATGAAGATTAAATATTGTAATCAGGGAACTGAAGATAAAAATATATGAAATTCCCTAAGGACAAATATGCTGTTAAATGGACTTCAAGATCTACAGACTTCCTTTCTCCAGAACATCTGGAGAATGTTCACTACTTCAGTTACATAGCACTAGTCTAAACTCTATTACCTTCTAAGTCTATGCAGGTGCAGGTCTTAAAGCTCTGATAGGCTGCCTGACTAAGTGCAATTATGACCTTGAGATACAGCTCGGGAATTTCAGAAATAATACAAAATCTGTACTCAGCATACAATTAAGATTTGAATATATGCAGAAGCAAGCTGTTCTCAAACCTGCAATTAAATAGCTAACTGGATTAAAAGATTCTGTGAACGAGTTCTCCTGCTGAATCACATTGGCTTTCATCAGCATGTCATAACAATCAGAGTTTCGGAAAACAATGTTGCCTGAGAGTATCTAGCCGAAGCTTACCAGCTTTCATACAAGAAAAAGGTCAGGTTTTCTAGAAATGTGGCACACAGAGATAACTATTTTTTTTTTTATCAAAATGTTTTATGATTATGAAATTAAACAGAAACTTAAACATTACATGGGCAAATGCATTTTACATATTAATGACACAACGTCAGAGTTTATATGCACATGAAAAAAACAAACATGCCCTTAACCACAGTTATCCCTCATCTCTTCTTTATTTACTTATGATAACTAAAGTCCTAAATAGCATGTTGAACAGTTTGTCTTCCCATCTCTTCATCTGATTTATCTTACCAAATAATAGTCTTATGAAAGCTATACATTCAAGATTAAATACTATCTTAGTTAACTAAATTTCCCCAAGTACAACACATCCAAAATATTCTACATACCTACCTTACAAAGGGATGAATAGCCTTCATCTGCCACAGATTATGGAGAAAAATTAATATGGACTGAATAACTAATTTGCTGATGATCAAGATGAATCCCAGTCTGTGTATGTAACTGAAAGAAAATGTGATTATAGTACTTAAGTGATCTTTAAAAAGCAACAAATCTGCTATTTAAAAATTCAAAATGATGGAAGAAACATTAGGAAATATTATTTGGTTCATGATATGCTAATTTTAAAAATACCTTGTATCTCTAGTCTTTCTCTGTATTCCATCAAGGAATAACTCACTCATGTTGCTCCTCAGAGCCACTGATGTAATCTGTCTGGACTTTAGTAAGGCCTTTGACACAGTACTCCACAACATTCTTCTCTCCAAACTGAAAAGATGTGGATTTGATGGGTAGACTGTTTGCTGGATGAGGAACTGACTATGAGGTCGTAGCCAGAGAATAGTATTCAGTGGTTCAGTGGATGGAGATCAGTGATGAATGGTGTCCATCAGGGACTGGTACTGGGACCAGTACTCTTTACTATCTTCATCAGTGAACTTAGTGGGATAGGGTGCAACATCAGCTAATTTGTGGATGACAGTAAGATGTGTGGTGCAGTCAGTACACATGAGGGATGGGATGTCATCCAAAAAGACCCAGTCAGGCTGAGCAGTGGGCCCAGCAGAACCTCATGCAATTCAGAAAAACCAAGTGCAAGGTCTTGCACGTGGGTTGTGGCAACATTTGTTATCATACTAGCTGAGAGGTGTAAGGTTGGAACAGATAGTAGATGGGAAGCTGGACATGAGCCAGCAGTGTACCCTCACAGCCCAGAAAGTCAACTGTAAGCTCAGCTGCATCAAAAGAAACAAAGTAGTCTATCTGGAACATATTATTACAATTGTATTTTGATACAACTTTTTTCTCTTCAAACAGTTCAAATGCAATTAAATGTTGATGGAAGGATCTGGATTCTCTTTATAGCAGAATAAATGAATTTTACATCATATTACTGTGACAAATCCATTGATTCTAAATTTAATGCACTGTAATCAGCTCTTGTCAACAGTTAATGCTGCAGTGTAACATTTTCCTCTAAACCTCACTTTATGTTCTGAAGCATTCACCTATGGGCTGAAAAGATCATCCTCTTCATATCAGCTTGGGCCAATTTATACGAAGTTACTCTTAAACTTTCTCTGCTAGTGAAGATTCATGCTGAAAACCTCAACTTCATTCAAGTCTTAGTGCCATAACAACTACTCTGCACCTTGGTGAGAAGTAGTCCATGAAAAAGAAATAAAAGTTGCATATGCCAAGACAGACTGATGCCTAGTGCAAAATCCATTTGTGTAATGATAGAGAATTTAATGAAAGCTCCACAACAAAACCTAGTATAAACAGTAGTGTTTATTAGAGACAGACTATTTTTAAGAAAAGTGACTGGATTTTCTATTGTGTATGCTGAATTCAATACCACCCTTTGGTTGAGCAGAATCAGAATACCATCAAGAATCTGATTAATAAATTGTGACACTTTTTGGAACTTTTTTATTTCAGCAGACCAGAGAGAGGAACCACATCATTGTAATCTCAGTTATCTGAAATAGAGAACAGCCCACTTTGCCAAGGCACATTTAGTGATAGCCACAACCTTAACCAGGAGTTTGGAAAGGATCTTTCACATTTGGAAATATATTTTACAGTCTGTCCATATCTTATTTCAGGCATCCACAACCTCTTTTAAAATCTGGTCTTTGGCCATACTCCTCCTCTCTATGTCTATGATAAGGTACCTAAAATACACAAGTTTCATGAAATCATTGTCAGCCTTCCTAATAGCTATGACAGATTGCATTTGTAAAACTCTTTTTCAAACCAGAGTTCTAGAATTATTTTGTCTTTAAGACAGCTCAGCACCTCTTATTGCATGATACGTGCACTAGAAGTAACTAAACATCTGAAATTGACTTGAGTGATTAAATAAAATCCACCCTTTTATGACATTACATTTTTCAGTAGACAAGGTATTTCTTATAGCAAATACAAACATTTACCTTTGTCAAAGGTATCTTGCACAAAATTGACATGTTTCTCGACATGGTCAATACATAGGAGCTACAAATTAATGTATCATTTTACATGACTGTGATAGATTTATTTATATATTTATTTATTTATTTTTACATTTCTTATTTATTCTATTTGTTCAGTTTATTTCTTTATATAAGCAAACTTAGTTCAAACAAATTTCGTTGGAACATTTAATATTAAACTTGCAGTTCAGTAGAAAAAAAGTGTCTTATAGTGCTGTACAAATACAGTTGGGATTAGACTAAAATGTTAAGAGCATTTTTCAGAGGTTTATGTTTCATAATACAACAAAAAAGCAGAACTATTAAAGCAGTTCTGATAAGTTAAAGGTCTTCAACTAGAAAAAACATTGGAGAGATTCAAGTTAGATAAATATTTCAAGATCTGTTGAGGTAACAGTCATCTGACATGCAAGATGAAAGACATAATAGTATCATTTGGAGAGATTCAGCAGAACTTACGCTCTTTCTTGAAATAGATATTTTGAGTCAAAAATTGAGTACATCAGCTTCATCCTTTAGAGAAAAAAATATTTACTTCTCAGACCAATGTCTGAAGTACCCTTTATACTAGACACAGATCAAATATATAATATCAACGTTTGTATCCCAAGGGTTTTCATTACAGTAATTTTTGGGTTTAGGAAGAGGAAGAGGGAAGAGAAGAAATGTCAAGAACACCCAAAGAAACCATGAGTCAAAGATGACATGCCTTCAGAGGAACTTCCCAAACTTACTGAGAACTATTTCAAAAAGCACTTGTCAATATTAAATAACAGAGTTTTACTTCATTTAAGTGTCTCAATAAAACGCTTTAATTATGGAACAGTTTTCTTATTCAGTTAGCCTTCTGATCATCATTCTGAATAGGTGGCCAGTACATAACTATAAACAAACAGCAGAGAGTTATATAAAAAAGGGCGCCAAATACAATGAAAAGATCAGTTGTACTCTAGTTCACCACAATATAAAATAGAGGCTGAGAAGCTGGAGTGGTGGAATATTGTTTTCCTGTTGTTTTAATAAGAAGTTCTTGTTGTTTTAGAGACTATGTCAGTAGATCAAATCTTATTCAAATTCACCAACATAATCTATTATCTAAATGAAAAATGAAAATTCCATTATTCTTCTTGGGTTTATTGAGGATAAAAAGAAAGAGGGTAAATAGGGCATCCAAATTTCACTCCTTGGTTAATTTTATAATACAGCTGGAAAAAAAAAAAAAAGATTTTTCTTTTAAAGTAAAACTACAATTTTATATGTTTTATAGGTTAAAAATAGGGTTGCACACAAGTGAGAATTAATCTCTTATATATCATGAACTGTGCAAAGTAACTGAATCTCCTGTAATAGCTGTCAGCTCTGACTCAGTTTTGATCTCTTTCCTTGGGAATTCAGAATTTTAAATACAGTAATACACTGCTTATATTTTTTCTTTTCTGTTTTTTCTTCTATGAATATATCAGCTGATGATGTTGCCATCTGAAAAGCACTTTCTGTAAAATCCTGGCTCATCTCTATTAACTACATGGGAAAAATCAGTTTTCACCTTATTTCCTCATATGTTCAGAAAGGAAAACTGTGCACTTTGATGTAGGCAGCTTTCATTTGATTTTGCAAGTTGACCTGAGATTTCTTTTCTATAAACTTTCCTAAATGACTGCAAATAATATAAATGATCTAATTTTGTCTTCTTACTGAATAATTACGAGATCATAAAATGGCCTGGGTTGAAAAGGACATCAAAGATCATCTGCTTTCAACCCCCCTGCCGTGGGCAGGGTCACCAACCACAAGACCAGGCAGCCCAGACCAACATCCACCATGGTACTGAATGCCTCCAGGGATGGGGTATCCACAACCTCTCCGGGGAGCACACTCCAGTGTGTCACCACTATCTGAGTGAGAATAATAAAACTATGAAGTAATGAAAGAAATTATTGGTTCCCTGTTTCTAACTACAGGTCTTGTGACTCTGACCCAACCAAGCCTAGCTTTCATTTTCAGTAATTTGAAAGTCCACACAAACCTGTCAACAGTTACTGTGATATGTACTCATAAGAAAGTGGAAGGAAACACTCTGCATCTGTACATATTAAGAAGACTCGCTATCCTTATCTCAGAGAAAATTCAGCCCTCTAAGCAACGCCATCTGGCAAGTATGTAGACAATTGAAAATGTTTGCTCATAAAGGCAGAGCTCAGTTCCCCACTTCCTGGTTTCTCAGGCTCCAACTTTCAGTTTTTGCTACAGCTAAAATACATTAGCCAATTGAAATACCAGGCCCGATTCTGAATCCTGCTGAGATTCCTTGAGTAGATCATGGCAAATGCAGTGAATGAGGAGGATGAGGTGGTGTTGTGGAAGCACAGGTTAGGAAAAGAGGGTAGAGAAGGATCTGCAGCAGCAGGGTGACTGCAGAGTCTGCAAGAAGACTGCACTCTCTGGTGCAAGGTTCAGCAGCCATACTGCTTTGCTAAAAGAAAGATGCCTTATCTCATTTAATCTGGGAGCAATGTTGCAAGTAACATGGTCCAATGGTGAATATTTAGAGTTGTATGTAAAAACACAATGAATTTCTCACTGTGTTTGAAAGTCAAGGCCTACAGCAGTTGAGTTCGTAGCTACAAACCTACCAAAGATGTTTTCTTTATTTTTTTCATTAACTTGTGAACTTACAAGAGAGTAAATTTAAGAGTTTTCAGAATTTAGGGAAGTATAACTGGTTATTATGATCCCAATAATCTTTACACCACTGAAAACTCGTCAGCTAATCTAACAGTACACAGAAAAATAGGGAAGGTCATGCTTAACCAATCTTGTGGCCTTCTATGATGGAATGATGGCACTGGACGAAGGAAAGGCAACCGATGTCATTTACCTGGACTTGAGAAAGGCATGTGACATGGTCCCACACCACATCCTCATCTCCAAATTGGAGGGATGTGGATTCAATGAGTGGACCACTCAGTGGATGAGAAATTGGTTGAAAGGCCATAGACAGAAGGTGGTGATCAATGGCTCTATGTCCAGGTGGAGGCCAGTAATGAGCGGTGTGCCCCAGGGGTCTGTCTTGGGACTGATGCTCTTTAACATCTTTATCAATGACATTGATGATGGAATTGAGTGCACCCTCAGCAATTTGCTGATGACACCAAACTAAGTGGTGTGGTTGACACGGAGGAAGGAAGGGATGCCATTAAGAGGGATCTTGACAGGCTTGAAAGGTGGGCCCAGGTGAACCTAATGAGGTTCAACACAGCAAAGTGCTAAGTTTTGCACTTGGGCCAGAAGAACCCCAGGCATCTGTACAGACTGGGAGGAGTAGTCCTTGAGAGCAGCTCGGCAGAGAAGGACCTGGGGGTCTTGATGGATGAGAAACTTAACATTAGCCAGCAGCGCACTCTTGCAGCTCAGAAAACAAATGCTATTCCATCAGGACAGCAGGGACAGGGAGGTGACTGTCCCTCTCTACTCTGCTCTTGTGAAGCATCATCTGGAGTACTGTGTCCAGGTATGGAGCTCTCAGTAAAAGAAAGACAGACAACTGTAGGAAAGGGTCCAGAGGAGGGCCACGAAGATAATCAGGGGGCTGGAGCACCTCCCCTATGAAGACAGGACAAGGGCAAATGGTTTTAAGTTGAAAGAGGGAAGATTTAGGTTGGATGTCAGGGGAAGTTCTTTGCTAGGAGAGTGGTGAGGTCCTGGAACAGGCTGCCCAGGGAGGCTGTGGATGCCCCATCCCTGGAGGTGTCCAAGGCCAGATTGGATGGGGCCCTGGGCAACATCATCTAGTAAATGTGGAAGTTTGGTGGCCCTGCCAGGCAGGGAGGTTGGAGCTTCATGATCCTTGAGGTCCCTTCCAACCCAGGTCATTCTGTAATTCTGTGATCTGTAAAATAGAAACATCTTCAATGACTAAAATCCAAGACAAGATAAAGAAAACCAACACACTCCACAATCTAGCAAGACAGAATACTCTGAGAAATGCCAACAGCATAGCCACAAATGAAAAATCAATCAATTATCAATAGTGTTCTACTGACACTCTGCAAAAAGGCTTGGTTTATTGCACTTCAAGTTTAAATAGCAAATGTGAAAGATTTATTAAGCTTTTTTCACACTTACATTGCATTGATCCTGCAGTTAGAAAAGGACTCATGAAATCATACAAACCATCATGTTTTCACATCCTTGCCTGGGACAAGTTACTCTGAATAAGTATTGCTCAAAGCTGAAAATTCAAATCTACCGAACAGCCCTAGCTAAAATGATACTGGAAGTTTTTTCTCCCTTTCTTGTAGTCTTGAAAATTAAAAAGTCCGTTAACTGAGATACCAAAACCATATCATGATTCAAAACTGAGACTTGAAATAACTAAATATCTTGATATCATAAGACAAATCATTGAATCTGTGCAACATTAGATATTTTATTATTACAATTCCTCTGTTTCAGCTGAAAGGGCAGGGCAAGGATTTGCAATGAACAAAGAAGTGCTCTGTAAAAATTCAAAGTATGTAACACAGCCTCATCAGACTGGTAATGTAACTGTATAGAATGGCTTACTCACATTCTTTGTATACGTGAACTGACACAGCTTAATGTGTCATTATAGGACATTAATTGACGTTGGGTAGCTAACCTCCTAGCAAGCACTCAATCATTGGCTGTTAGCTCTCTTCAGGGCTTTAATTCTTTAATGCTTGATCAGATTTGGAAACAAGATATAAAATGCTGGGATCAAAATGCATGGAAGAACCTACAGTAAGTGTTTAATTTCCAGAAATCTAATTTCTACCCTTTTCTATGAGCAGTGTAACTCAGAAGAATAACACAGTTATTTGCACAGCCAGCAGAGAGCTGGCCATACCTCTCCTGCTTGAATACTGCTGAGCAGGATCCTAACCAGAAGGCATCTGAAGCAGTAGACACCTAAATTCAGCAATGTGTTCAGAAAGAGGAGACTCAGAGCTGATGCACAGTCCTCTACTTATACTGGGTCTTGTGTTGTGAAAACTTGATTATGAAAAGTTCTTTTTCCTGCACATTTGCATAGGTTGGGGTTCAGTTTTAATTTTCTGCATGGAGTCAGATTCCAGAAGTGGTGAGTGATCTCTTCCTTTTAACAAAACAATGCTTTTATTGAGGATAGGACCACTTCAGTGTGAAGAGATGTGGATTTTTTTATAATTTTTTAACATCCTATTTTGAAATTTGTCCCCGGGCATCTCCTTTCTCAATGAATCACTTCTGAACAGATATGCTTCTAGTTCTACCTAGGGTGCTGAGCAACCTTGAGTCAGTTGTTACAGAATGCTAGAGATCTGCATCTGTGTTGCTCTTGCTATAACAAAAACTGTACCAAAAGCAGTACTGCAAGAGCCATCTAAGAGGTTTTCTGCTTATACATGATGTTTTTTGGCTCAGAGAACACAAGAATAAAATCAAACAGAAATTGTGTAACATGGAAGGGAAGGAAACACATCAGTGTACTGTGTTGAGATTGTTTCTAATTCTCAGCAGAGCTTCCAATGAGGTCACTTTTACCCAGGGTTTATTTCAAAGAATAATTACCCATTCCTATTACCCAGAAATTAATGAAAACTACCACATTTAGAGAAGCAGCTGTTACCAGAATGGATTTTGTTGTACAAATATCAAGGGGCTGCAAAGTTTATTTCCACTTCCAAATGCTTTGAGTCATCAGCAAGGCTTTCATCCTCTAGCCTTACTTCAAAACACAGTGTGAAAAAAACACATCTATAAAACAAGCATTTCTAGCAAATTCACCTAATGACACTTTCCTTATTGGCATGTGCTTGTGTCTCTTTCCATTCTTTTTCATGCAAACTGATTTTTTTCTCCAGGTACTCACCTTCACAAATACATTCTCTTCTCCTATTGTACAGTGCTTTTTAGAGGAAACTTGACAGAGAGAGAAAAAAAAATACTGGTAGCAAATCCTTATTCCAGCATTGACAAAACATCTGTGAAACAAATCTTCAGCTGGAAAGGAAAAATACAAGTTTTTTTAAAATTAAAGACCTCATATCGCTCTTGTTGTTCCATTAAGTGTCTCTAAGTTTATGGGGTATCAACTCCCACAGTGGGGCTGCAAGATTAAGCTGGCATTTAAAAGCTGTTGTGACAAATGAAATGCAGTCTGACAAAGAAGTGGCTCATGATTCTGATCCATGTAATCATTTCTTCCCATCCTGTACAGCATTTTACATGCTGGATTGGAAACGTTGCTTTACAGAGCTAAGTCAACAATGATGTCTTTTATTTGTCAAGCATCATATTCACTAAGGCATAGCCTGCAAACAGAAAAGGAAAACAATCTTACATCTCCCAGAGGACCTCATTATCTGCTGGTTTTCTGACAGAGAGAGTAGTTTTACTGCTGCTAGTTTTACATCCTGCAAGCCTCCTGAAAGGGGGTGACATCTCTCTGGAATTAAGTCATCACAGCAGAACTTGAGATAATGTAAACTCTTTGTTCTCTCACTGAACTTCCTGGCCAAGAGAGTCTGTCTACCTAGCTGTCCACCGGAACAAAAGCTTGTACTGCCTTCTCATGCAGTAAAGGGTACACAAGCTCTTCTTTCACACTGACCCACTTTCCACTTCATTTTCCTTGTGAAGCAATGGTAATGCTGGCTGCACTAAATACAGTCTAAGCATTGATGTCAAATGAAAAGCTCTGAAATGAGTTGAAAAAAATTCAGTACTCATGTAGTGCTTCTCCATTTGCCATGACATATGCCTGTTATAAACTCTGCCACAGGAATTATGTATATTTGCTCCTAACTATGTTTAGTGAAAACACATCCCAAACATATATCCCTCAGAGTGTGAGAAATAGAAAGACCTGAGACTATCCTCAGGTTGATAGCTAAATAAGTCCTCAGTAGCCCATACGGTACAAAGGTATATTAATGAAGGTATATTGGTAATCTTCTTTTAATTGATATGAAATTAATAGTCTTTTTTCACTTTTAATTTTTAAAATAAGGTTTAATTAATTACTTAGTATATGAAATCAGCATCAAATTTATTTTTCCCTTTGGAGCCTGGACGTGTATTTGAATGAAGCGACTGTGGACAGTAATGAAGTACAGTAGTTGTTTATGTGTGTTAAAACACCCAATACCACTGCCAATATGAGGTTAATGCATTTTGGCATGTGACATGCTCTCAAGACTGTGTAAAAAGATAAAGTAAAGGAAAGATGGGTAAAGGAAAGCCTTGCTCAAATTTACAAAATATACTGAAAGAATTACATGCTCAGGCACATCTCCAAATTGCCAACCTAGTATGTCAAGTGGAAAAGAGTATTGCTTCCATTTTAACGCTTACTTTCCTTAAATGTTGTATTTAATTTCTCTTTCTGTCAACAAATAGTGAATGACATATTGCTCATAGGAAATTATAAAGCACGTTGTGTACTCTAGGTATACATTATCTACAAAAGTACAGTAAACATCATAATTTAGTGTTTGCCATTTAGTTCAGTACTTCCAAGAAACAGATAAAGTGGTTTACAGCAAGAGAGCTAAGCAGAAATTTAGTAGAAGGTGCCATACTGAAGGCACATCTCTCCCTACTATATCTCATTTATCGTTAGAGGAACTGAGCTCTGATCGAATTCAGAATTACAAAGCAATGTAATTGCAACTTCATGTAAATAGTACTCATAGGTATTACTGAAGATTTTACATGGTCAAAGTGATAACAATAGGAAAAAAAAAAGAAAGAAAAAAAAAAAGGAGGTTTTTTTTCCTTGCTGATTTCTTTTTTCTAGTATGAATAAACACCACATTGTGGTTCCACCTAAACCCTTTCCTGGTAAAGATTGGTCATGCCTGATGTTTCTGATTAACAACATTCTTTCCTTAAGAAAAATTTACTTTTTTTTTTTTTTTTAATGAAAATCCATAGAAGAATCAACAGATACAGCATGGATTTGATTTTGTTCTGTCATGCCTCAAAGATTGGCAAGTGATTCTAATAACATTCAAAAGCTATAGCAACAAAAGTTTTCTTTCAACTATGAGTGTTGCAAGGGTATCTAAGTGTGAGAAATTTTCTTTGTCAGAGTTTGAGAATTCATACAAAGGTGACGGTCTCGATTTGGAAAATACTTCAAGACAGTGTTTTAAGGCTGTAATCTTAGTGACTATATTTCAAAAACACTGGGAGCTGAAGGAAAAAAAAAAAAAAAAAAGTAGAATAGTTTCCAATAATAGGCAGTGTCACATATCTTTCTGGAAAAGCTTTATAATAAAGGGAACTTTATTATAAAAGATTCAAAAGACATAGAAGAAATAGACATGTGTTTTGATGAGAAAAAGAATAATTAACATAAAAAATAAGTATGATATAGCATCTTTCAGCTACATAAATTCAGAATGGAGAAATTTCATAAGAGTTTTACTTACCAGAAACTGTGATTTCCACAGCATCTTTAAATTAGTATTACTGCAAAATGTAGAATCATTTTGTACCAGTCCTTTATTTGTTTCACATTCTGTTCTTGTTATTGAAGGTTTGTTGTTGTTTTTTTTATATTGCATTTATAAAAGATATTAGATAATAGTATATTACAGAACACATTTTTTATTCAAAATTGTTGTTTCAATACCATAATGAAAAGCTTTTTTTTTTCCATTTTTCTCTCCAAGTAAAAAAAAAAAAGAAGTAAAAAAAGCATTTATAAAATACTTTCAAAGACAATTTTGACATTTATCTAAGCTTAAGAATCCTCTACTGAAAAAAAGCATAAGACGTTTCAGTAAGAAAAATCAAAGCATATAGAAACATTAGTAGTTTTATGAATGGAAAGAACTTAACAGTAAAGGAAAATGAAGAACCTTTAAATAGGTAACACTACAATTGCTTTGAAAATTGTCTAAAACCTGTAATCTGTAATATTTAGCTTATAGACTTTTAGAAATTATCCTACAATTCTTACTTACTTGAATAAAGCCATTGACGTCAATAGCCATATACACATATATAAGGATTTACAGGATCAAGGCCCAACAAGACCATTGGTTACACTCTCTGTAACCCCAAATATAAAACAAATACTGTTGTGCAACATTTATTGTAGGCTAAATGAATTCACATGTTTTGTTTAGGGTTTTTTGTTGGTTTTTTTTTTGTTTTGTTTTTTTTTTTCCGACTTCAGTGGGAATCAAGTCAAGCCTTAAAAGCAAAAACAAAAAGATTAAAGAAATTGCATCAAAGAAAACTGGAATAAACACAGTGATGTTTTGATAAGAGTTATCAACTTCCAAAATGCAGACAAGCACTGAGGTTATTGGACAAAACATCCAAAATGTCTCAGTTTTAACAACTGTAAAGCAAGGAGAGCTGTTGCTAAAGTATACACTTAATTACTGACACTTGTGTGGGAAAATTAAGGTTTTTCTGGAGTTCTGTTCATTTTTTTGTCAATACTTGTTTTGCTTTTGTTTGTTCATTTTATACAATCTTTGCCTTATTGCTATATGAAAAATAAAAGGATTTTGCACTTATTCGGAGACATTCCGAGTTTGATTCTATCTTGATTTGCTCTTGAACAATAATTTTTTGTCAATAAATAATGTCTGAAATAACCTGTTCTGTAGATCACTGGAATATTTTATGAGATATATACCCACTGAGAAGAGGGTCTGGTCATTCTTCAGCATACTTCCATATTTTCTATCCCTAAAGTTTCAAAAGTTAAGTATTTCAGTCCAAGTGGTCTCTTGCTTCATACAAGAGTTGAATTCCCTTGGACTCAGATATGTACAGACCTTCTTTCTAGTAGAAAAGGAGGCTCACATAGGGAAAACCAGTACTATCTTTGAGTTCTTGCTATCCTGAATAGTGAAATACTTTCATATCCGAGGCTAGTAGGGTTGCAGGAGCTGCAGCTGTATTGATTGCAGTGCTTCACTTAGGTAACAGTTATGGTCTGCCAGTATCTTCAGATGAGTGAAACTGTGTTTCTCCAGATATTTAGGGGGAGCTTATGCAAGCTAATTAGGGGAAGTCAGACAGAAATTGTGATACAGAGAGGAAAATTTAGAGAGCAGGAGAGCACAAAACACCTTCTTACTGGTATCTTTATGAGGACTATCTGAATTAGACAACCTTACTTGAAGTCATGTGAATACTCCTAAAATTAATGAGCCATTCTGAATATACGACTATTCATATTGAATCCAAAACCTTCATTTCTCTATTCAGTCTATTTAACTTCAGTTTAAAGTTTGTTAAACTTTCTATTTTAGTTAACTCCCAGTCTTTGCAGTTCAACTGACAGAAAAAGGCAACTTGGTCTCAGTTGCTAGTCTATCATTTTACAGTTATCTGTGGATGTCACAAACAAAAGTACTTAACCACTTATCAGCACAGAGACCCTGAGATCAGTTCCTTAACTTGATGCCCCAGTCACAAATCATTCTCAAGCACACACCTAATTAGTTAGTATTGGCACTTCCTAAGAGGAATAGCTCATATGAGCACCAGACTTTACTGGTTTCAAGGTTTCAGTGCCATTGAACATGGACTCTGTATGTTAATTGAACTTTAATGCCAGAAAACAATCCAGGTAATACTTAATTTATAGTGATAGATGTGATAATATAACCTCTTGTTGTTGTATCTCTGAAGCAACAATTCTAAAAAGCAGAATGGACCTGACCCTTCAGAGTTCCCTTTGTTCTCTTGTTAATGAGTCCAACAAAACTTAAATGATTACCAAATATATATCTATATACATGTATAAATTGTGTTAATTACAGAAAAAAAACCTCTAGAACATGTGTAGAGTTATTTGTGGCTTTGGGCATGTTCATCTCTGCAGAGAATCTAGAATTCCACTGACATCTGATTTCTTTAGTCAATAGCAGTTTAATGAGTTTTGGAGTTTTGGCAGTTTAATGAGATTAGACCTGCCAATTCACAAACAGGAAAAAGGACTGGAACCAGAAGATACATTATTCATACTTTACTATTCTTTCATTTGAGAAATCTTAATTCTTGACTCCTGAAAATTCATATATAAATACATTAAAAACTTTTACATTTCCTGGTGTGGGTAAAAACCAGTACTTGGATGTTAATAATGACCCTACCACAGTACCTCAGAGAATATTTCAAACTATAGTACGCTGCAGTTCAAATAAATAAATAAATGTAGGTAAATAGATTTCTTACTGAAGCTATAACATTTTTTATTCTGTCAAAGTGTTACTCAGTGTCCTGCTACTTCTTTCAGCTAGCAGGTCAAGGGAGGTGATCCTCCACCTCTACTCTGCCCCGGTAAGGCCACATCTGGAGTATTGTGTCCAGTACAAAAAAAAAAAAATAACAAAGACAGGCATCTCTTGTAAAGAGTCCAGTGGAGGGCCACAAAGATGGTGAAGGGCCTGGAGCATCTCCCCTGTGAAGAAAGGCTAGGTGAACTGGGTCTCTTTAGCCTTGAGAAAAGAAAACTGAAAGGGGACCTGATCCAGATCTGAGGTGGGGGGAGCAAAGTGGCAAGGCCAGACTCTCTTCAGCAGTGTGTGGAGACGGGACAAGGGGAAAAGGCCAGAAACTGGAGCATAGGAAGATCCACATGAATGTGCGCAAGAACTTCTTTATGGTGAGGGTGATGGAGCACTGGAACAGGCTGCCCAGGGGGGTTGTGGAGTCTCCTTCTCTGGAGATATTCAAGACACGCCTGGACACCTTCCTGTGTGACCTTGTGCAGGGAACCTGCTTTGGCAGGGGAGTTGGGCTTAATGATCTCTGGAGGTCCTTTCCAACCCCTACAGTTCTGTAATTCTTCAAATCAGAGTTTGATCATCAGAGTCTCAAGAGAAAAAATATGTCCAAAAGCCCAAGTACCCCAACCCACATGCACAGCATCATTTCTGCTTCTTGAAAACTCAGGCCTGAAAGCAGTGAGTGTGGTGGGACACAGCTGGCTGCTGTCAGCTCCTAGCAGGTGCAAGCTCCTATTACTGCTTCATTGCTTCCAGTGAAAAATTTTACCATAATTTGCAGAGGCAAGAAAAAATATCAACTGCTAACTTCAGCTCAGTGTATCACACACTGTTTTTAAGTATTGCCTTTATACATTTGTCTTTAAAATATTCAAGTAAATGAGTTTTATCATGGTAACATTTGTAACACCCTGAAGTTTGTGCGCAAATTAAAATTATTTATTATTGATTTTCTAAACAGTTCTGCTCATGCTGCTTTCTAGCCCATATATGTGATAGGTGTTACAGATAACGTAGGTCATCCTTCCAGAGAGTCAGCTGCTCCTCCCAGTTTAGTATCATCAGATTAAGCATAATCTTTCAGAACTGAGAAAAAGAAAGAAACAGCAGGGTGTCTTTTAACAAATTTATTTGCAGTGTGGGGTCTAGACACTCGAAAGGATTTACCCAACTAAACAAACTGACATTCATGAGAGTTTCCTAAATCTCAAAGTGATGATTTCCAGACTCTGAGTTCAAATCCCACGTCCTCTATCAGTATTGTTCCATGAGTGACTGCTGCTGCACATGAATATAGACTTGCCTAAATCTGAAATTTTTAATATAAATCTAATTTCTAATAATAGGAAAAGCTATCTAGCAAGAACCATGTTCAGAATAAACAATCCTTGTGGTCTTCACAGATGAAGTAATTACCCTGCAGAGTCATGGTTGGTGGATGATGAAATGATAATGCACCAAATCAAGCCATCTTCTTTCTATACTTTTCTATTCTATACTCAGTGTCCTGTGGCCACCACAGGGACACAACATACACTAAGTGAATAGACATATATTTCACGCCTGTACCCAGTGAAGTTCATAAGCTTGCCCATCTCACTACTGAGAAATTTTAATAAACAAATTTTGGATCTCAACATTTTGTAAGTGCAGCTGAAAGAAAAGTCGATATTTCCTTCTTTATCGTGAGCTAAAGTTCTCAGCTAACACCAGGTTCAATTACTGAGTAAAACCAGTTTCAATTTCCGTCTTTTCTTAAGAGGAACTGATTTTTCCTGCCAAGATAAATGTTCTAAGCATGGTAGTATAAAGGCACAGTTCCCTTAATTGCATTTGAATATTTCTGCTTTCTTCAAGATAAAATTAGACATTCATTAGTCTAGTCAGACTTAGTTCCACGCCTCCATTTCAATGACTATTTAAATACGCCTTCATTGAAGCAGAATAACCAAGCCATTAAGATATACAGTATCTCTTATTTTTCCTCTTTCATTAGTCATTCAAATCCCATGATGAACTGTAGCTACAGCTGCAGATTTCCCTAGAGTGAGGTGCTGCAATTTTCAGCATTGCAACACCTCACTTTGCTAGATCTGAGTGGCTACTGAGCCTGAGCAGCAACAATAGCCTTACTGAGGAATGACAGCCACACACAGACTTATATTACCAATCTTCCATCTGAGCTCTACAAGCTCAGCCATGCCGTAATACAGCTTGCTGTTGTCATATCTCAAGTCTGAATTGCTAATAACCTCAGTGTGTACCATTCTGGCAAGCAGAAGGTCTTAGGCTCACATTTTTTCTTGCTTAATATAAGGGAAGCGTGAGCTCTGAAGAAATTCTACTTGAAAAGTTTAGACTACAAACAGATGCTTGTTTTCAACAGCCCAGTACTTTCGAAGACAAAAGAAAGGTGGAAAAATGCTGATTGACTTCAGAACTCAGCCTTCAGAACTGCACAGAACTTTGATTAGGAGGGACAGTATTCAAGTTGATAAATTATCACTCTCAGAAAAAAAAAAAAAGAAAAAAAAAAAAAAAGCTGGTAATGTAATGAACAGGAACTGAATAATAGTAATGACATTTGTCTTCCATACCTGAGCCAACCAAAGAACAGCTTTTTCATTCAGTCGGAAACAAAATACTGACAAGATTCCTCATGAATCACAAACTTTAGAAGCCTTGAAGTGGATGACTCTCTCATCAAAGATTATCCTTAGGGATAAGACTTGTTTATGTGTTTTGTTGTTTTGTCCAAGAACAGATAAAAGTGAATCACAAGCAGAATATGTGTCAACAAAGTAGTGCTCTTTGGGGAAAAAAAAAAAAAAAAAAAAAGAAAGAAAGAAAATGCAGTCCTCAGATGCTTATCCATGGCAATACCTTGAAGTAATGTGTATATCCTTCTAGTAATAGCACTAGGCAGTCATCTGATGGAGTGGTGCATTCTGTCCTGAGAACAGGCCTTCAGAATCTAGGCATTGACTAGAGAGGACACACAAGAAAGAAACTAATGTTATCAGAGCTGTAGAATACAGTAAGTATGCAAAATAGAGAAAGGACAGAATTAGGATTGTTTAGTCTGAAACATATCCTACTGAAGCTGATAACAATCTTCAAATGCATAGAGAGCTGTTGCAGAAAGAAATAGTATAGCATGCATGCTTCTATTGATCAAAACAGATAAAACAAGAAATAGTTTATAAGAGGAAAGATTTAGGTTAAGTTCTTAAAAAATCTTTCCAAAACTGGAGGCAATTAAGTACTGAACCAAACTGCAGAAGGAGATATGGGAGTTCTTTCTTTCAGAAAGTTTTAGTAAATAGAGCGTATACATTTCTGCTATGTATGTTGCATCCATATGATACCTTCCAAGTTACTTTCCTAAACTCTACACAGAGGCAAAAAATGAGAGTGACAGAAATCAATGTATGCCTTCTACTCACTCTGAAGGTTCTTTTAAACATTCATACTGTCTAGTCCTTACAAACCTTTCAATCTTAATGTGTGTCATGCTTAATCAAAGACAAGAAAAGTCACATCTGTAGATGTTTTTATTTGATCAACAGTCTTCTGTTTTATTAGCTGTGAGATTGATCTCACGTTTCCTTGGATGTGTCATGTTAAGTCTCACCATACTAGATTGCACAAACCGTACTGGGTTGCTGGATCAGTCACAAAGAGAAGTGGCTGCTTTAATTATGTGTAATATTTGCACAGTCTTCCAGACTTTCAACAGAGCTTCAACAACAGTGTTACACTGCCAAAAGTATGGGGAAAATCGATTTTGGAATGCTTTGGTTTTTTGGAATCATTGACAATTTCAGGGATAATAAAGGAAGCTGGAATCTTCTCAAATTAACACTTGAGAGACTTGCTTTAACAGCTTCCATAGAAAAGTATTAGCTTCAGAATTGGAGATATGTGGATCAAGTACACAGAGAACTTCTCTGCAAAGAACTTCACTGCTACTTGTGTGGTACTTAATCACAAATTCAGCCAAAGAATCTTTCTGTACTTCTACATACAACTCATACAACTACAGTGCTTTATATTATTGGGAAATGGCTGTGCCTTAGCAAGCATATCTACTGGGCTCTTCTTGAAGAAATTCACTGATGTATACCCACACAGCAGAGATGATTCCCCTGTGTGGATTAGCAATGAGATGTGGGCACTTTCTGCAACTGCGAATTCTTTTCCTCTTTCATGTTGTACTCTACAGCATTTTCCTGGAAGCAAAACCATTTTAGGTGTCCTCTGTCCTACTTCTTAAGCACTGCTCCACCAATGACACCAAAGATCAGTTCTAGGTAGTATTACATGAGGTCAGTGACATGCAATAGTTAGCAAACAATTATTTGGAGATAAATAAATAAATAAATAAATAAATAAATAAATCGGTGCATCCCATATTCACAGCTAAAGAACTGGTTATAAAGATTTAATTTAAAAAAAAAAAAAAAAAGAAGAAGAAGAAGAAAAAGAAAAAGAAAAAAAAAAAATCCAAGCTTAGCAGTATTTGGTATTTGTTTACAAAGCTGAAGAGTTCCTCCTACCTTCATAGTCTGATTTAATAACTAGAGAGAACAAAATTGTTCTTCTAAAGACAATCAAATTGCTCAGCATGGCAGGTCATGAGATACACAGAGAATAGGTCATAGAATCATAGAATCATTTGAGATAGCAGGGACCATTAAGGATTATCTAGTCCAGCTCCCATGAAATGAAGAGGAATGTCCACAGCCTACAGGGTGCTCAGAACCTGTTCCAGCCTGGCCTTGATTGTCTCCAAGAACAGGGTACATATTACATCTCTGAGCTACCTGCTCCAGTACCTCACAAACCTTACTGAAAAAGAATTCTTCCTTATATTCACTCAAATGCCTCTCTTTTAGTGTCAAACCACTTCCCCCTTTCTTTTCACAGCAGACCTTACTAAAGAATCTGCCCCCTTCTTTCTCATAGCTCTCCTTTAGATACTGAAAGTCTGCTCTTAGGTCTCACGAGGAATCTTCTATCTGGTTCAAGCAAAGAAATAATGAATACTTTAACACAGTATAAGTACTTGCTACCTAGAGCTGAAGACATCCAGTACCATTGCACTGGATGCATGATAAGAGGGGGGTTAGCGTGTCTGGAGTCACCTGTTTCCAGATCAGCAACCGCTTTTTGGTGGCAGAACAACTCTCCAGTGCCTGTAAGTCTTTTGGTCCTTTGGAGAATGTGGCTGACATGATAGGGAAATTACTATTTAATACATTTTGAAAACACAAGATTACTATGCTTAATTAACAAAAATAAAAATTCAAATCATAATATTGAAAAGCAGCAACCTGCACATATACTCTTGATGTATGTATGTTATGTACTGTACATACATTATATGCATATAAGGATGCATACACTACTGAATACAGTAAGAAGACACAAATTTTTCACTGAAATATTATATCATTCTTATCCAGTCAACTGTAAGCATTAAAAAAGAAAAAAAAAAATTAAAAATAATAATAATAATTAGTGCGAAAATAAGGGCTGTTCTTGACCTGTTTTCTTCAGAATATGCTTAATTTTAATCTAATTCACTTGAATGACTCACAGGCTTTAAGAAAGGCACGTTCTGAATAGGGATTTAAATCTCTGCAATGTCAAAATACTGATTGACGTCATTTCAAAACGATGCTTTGCTTATGTTGTCCAGAACTTCATACACTGTATTGTTTCATTGTCCTTTGGCTGAATGTGTGGCCCAGATTTTGGCTGGGAAAACCATTACTGTTTCAGAATTTTGTGTGTGTGTGTGCCTCAAATTGCTTTCTGCAGTTTAAGCAGCTTTCTTTTCTCTGTTGCTGCTGCTGCTGCAGGAGAGTTAGTCTGACTGTAATTCTGTTTAATATAAATTAATAATTACTTTCCTGGTAAGTCTCCAGTGCTGATAGGACTAGGTCAAATGCCAGAATCCACTGCTAATGGAAGAAATTTTAAACAGCTTAGAGTGGAATTCAGGTGTTTAACAAGAGCTTGGTCATACGGTCAACACATGTGCTTCTAAATTAAACAGTTCCACTTCAATTAAACAATAGCACTTGCTTATGTTGTTACTAACTTGGATGTCTCCTGTAAGCAAAAGCTATAGGACAGTCCTAGAACTTTAGTGTAGTCCTAGAACTTTAATGTACAGATCCACATTTGTGCAACCACAAATCCTTGCTGATATCAACTAAGTATTCATTCCTGCACAATTTTTAGGTTAAATGCATGAATAAGGATAAAATCTGTTAAATATGTATATATGTATATATAAACATGGACATTACAAACATCAAAAGAGCATTTAAACATATACACGATATTCTCTGCTGATAGGACACAACATAATGGTGCAAATTAATAATCTATCTCATTGATATTACTTTTGAAATATGTAAAGCATCGTTATTTGTTAATTAGCAAATAATAGTGTACAGTATTTATTTCTATCTCTCAAGTAGACTGCAATACTATCAAATAATATTTTAGCACAAGGTAACAGAAACAGACAGATTAAGTCCCATCATTCAGAAGTATTCCAGAATGACAATGGAGACAATATAGGGAACTTTAATGGCTACTGAAAAATGCTATCATTGAATTTTCAATTCAAAAGTCAAGAATACGAAGAATAAAGCAAGCAGAATTAGATGGAAAATAGACCATTATAAAAAAATAATAATATTTATCCCAGCTTTTGTTTGTTTTGTGTGTGTGCCTTTACTAAAGAAAAAGAAGAAATAGCAAACACACATAGAAGAGAAGAAATTGAATGAGAAGTTCAGAAACACGGAACAGCATGGTTTAAACTCTGCGACTTCTTGTAGCCTCTGAAGGTCAGGAACTAGAGTGCTGTTACACAAATTCACAACAAGGATGCACTAACACTTGACCCAGAGCCCAGTAAGCAAAAAGAGTCCTGAAACTAACTTCCATGAATTTCAATCAGTTCCAGAGTTCAATCAGTTAAAGAGCAGTTGCAATTACGTATAAATCTGTTTCTTGTCTTCCATTTGTTTCTTTAGGGGAAGAAAGTGCATGTGTGCACTTGCACACAGACAAAAGTTATTCAGGTCTCAAACTAGATTTCTTGCTTTCTTCTGCCTGGGCAGAAGTGATGTGCCCAGGGAATTTTCCAACCAAGTAAAGCCAAAACATATGCATTGCCATCTGGAGAGAAGAACTGCTTCAGGACTCGTTCTCTGAGGTCAGCAGATGATACAGCAGAATAATACCCTTGGTGCTTTATGCAACAATGTCTCAGCTCAGGAATGAGTCCGGTCAAAACCACGTTCTACATTCTCAGCCAATGAAACATGGTAAATGAGGCTGTAACCAAGTAAGACTACCAGGTCAAATGAAGAAAGACAATGTCCAAGGATCTAGGATATAAAAATGAAGGCATTTGACTTTCAAAATTTTTTTTTAAATTATTTTAATTATAATAATAATTCAAAAATAATTTTGAATTATTACATGAGAAATATGTACACAGAAAACATAATTTCAGAGGCCCAGTAAATAAACATTTATTTCAGAATTGCTATGTTGTGTAATTGAAGTCATAATATGATTTAAGGCACTGTCTGAACGTTTAAGACACTGAAGTGCCTGTTTTATGGAGGAATTACTTATATGGCAGAATAAATCCAGTAAAGTGGTACCAAGAACATAAAAGATGACTATCGGTAATATGTGAGATTAAATGTTTTTCTTTTATTTATTTCTGGAAATAATTAAGTAAGAATAGAACGAAAGTGAATGTAAGGAGATGCAGAATAAAATTAAACACAGTTGCAATAGTCATTTCTGAGGAGATGTCACTGCTGAAAAGAAAATTTCAAGGTTGTGGGCACTTTTCTCTGTGAAAATAAGAAAGAAAGAGTTTGTATGCTAAGCACTGAGTTCTGGAAGAATTAGGTGCTTGCTTTTCTCATTAGATAATTTTTCTTACCTTGCATAATTATGTTCATTTACTGACAAAATGAAGACTGCCATAAAAGTAATGTACAGTACATGCCAAGTGTTTGACACAGTTGCTTGCCTGAGTTGTGCAAGATAGAACAGTCATATAGAGCTGGATGATCTAATTAAATAGTCTAGCTGAAGGCCTCCAAATTAAATTCCAGATATTCTTTTCAAACTGCTTAAGGAACTGACCAAGTAATTTATATTTTTATTATCATTAACATCTCGAGAAATATTTCACTTCTGTGGTTTCAACATTTTTTGAACCTACTTACATAAACATCTACACATGTACGAACCTTCATGAATAGACAGAATGTTGTCCCTCTCTGTATGGAATGTTACATATGTATTCATAATATCCATAGGACAAGTAGACATGCAATAAGTGTACTGTGTAAGAAGCACTATTTTCAATCGACTGACTCTACCCTGTTGAATTGCATCTCACAGGGGAAACACTATCCTCTTACGGTCCCTGCATGCTTAACACAGGGGAATATGTTTGTTTGAGACCAACAGGTTGTTATACAGAAGTGAGATGGGTGTGAAATTTCTTATAAGTGCTGTTGCAAGAGATCTGTAGAAGGAAAAACACTGGCAGTCAAAAGACATAGACCATTCTCTACAATATAACAGTCCCTAGGATTGTGACTTTATCTTAAAAGCCGTGAAAGATTCATTGGTGAGCAACAACATTTATTAAATTGTTTGGTTAAAGAAGTTAGAAGTTCCTAATACATGATTATTATTATATTATGCCAATAGTGGGCAATATATATATATATATAGTGAAAAAGTAAGTGAACATCACCTAATGGAAATGTTTTTTAAAATCCACAGCATAAAAAGGTCAGCAGGAATCCTTCTATTGGGTTCAATTATAAGTCACTTAAGTACTTTTCTATTTATGCTGTATCATTATGTAGATGAAAGTATGGAAGTTGTTCTTTCTATAGAGTTCTGAAAATTTCACTCTCAAAGGGAAGTAATTTAATACAGAGCTTGCATGCCTTCCACAGAAATACTTTGGCTGCCCTCCTTTGAAAACCCCTAAAAGTTTGGATTCCTTGTGCATTCAGCATGAAAGGATTTCCTCCCTCCTTCCCCCGCCCCCTCCAAGACCAGTTTCAACAGTAAATTCTCATCTTTGCAGTGTAGGATTCCTTGTTCAGTTAGGCTTTAAAATTAATTACTAGTTACTTTTTTTTTTTTTCCTCATCAACCATGTCCTCTGGTATAATGGAAATAAATTTCAGTTAAGATTCTATTTTAGCCTGTATCTGCTCCTTTCTAAGTTTCCCATAATTAAAACAACTTCAGCTGCCAGAGTACAGAAAGAGAAACAGATATGATGTCAATGGATTTAAACTCTCCATAACAATCTCTGATACTTATTTCTGCCAAATGTTTGCTTTTCCATTCTTTTCAGACAAGAAAAATGCAAATTAATGGTTCAAAAATATGTTCCAAGATTAAATTTCCGAGTAAAGTCATTGATGTGAAAACTTAATTAAACTTAAAATTATGAAAAAAAGATTGATTGTATTTCTTATTAACTTGTTAATTATTGATTTAACCAAATTAGTTTACTGGGAGTTCATTAGAACACTTTCTTATTGCATGCCAAATGAAACTGAGAACAGTGTTTAATCTTTAGCATTTAACTACATACAGAATAATAAATTTTACTTTCTCTGGGCACTAGTATAGAACCTAATTACTTATGAGAGGCAATCTTAGCTGTTGATAAAGCTAGTGATAATTTCATAAATATGCAAACTAATTGGTAACTAAACAAAGAAGAAAAAAATACTATATATGAACTTCCCAGTAATCCCTTATTTCTTTCTCTATGCATACTGAGATAGTCTGAATTGATCCTCTTTTATTTGTAACCTAGACTTCAGCTCATAGTATCATTAGTTAGCCTCTTCAATGTTTAATTCATGAAAGTCTAGAGTACTCAAATCTAGCACAGCAAAGTAGTCACAGACCTTCATTACACTCAAGTGTATATCTTTAAGCATATCTTTAAGCATATGATCTTTAAGCATCGTTTTGCAACCTAACAGACAAATAGTGAGATAACATTTTTATCATGAGTTGAGGACACATTTAAGCTCATCACTGAATCAAGCGTCTTCACTCAGCTGAGGATCAAACATCAGGGTCTCACCTATAAGAACCACATCCATTTCAAGTCTTCCTTCTAGCCCCTCATGTTGAGAGAAATTGATAAATTTCTATTCTTGATAAATAAAATTACTCATCAGTGAGTGTAACTCTTTGAGAATTGTACTCTACAGCACAGTCCAGTTCTGGAGATTTTATAGCAATACCCATGAGCAAACTCATTCCTTATTTTCCTTCACATGGTCATCAAAGAAATGCTTTGAATAGTACTTGCTCCCCTCAGGACAAACAACCATTAGAAGAGATTGGTATAATTAATAATATTGAGTTCAACTACTTATACATGGCAAGTCAAAGACCACCAGCTACTGTTTTCTAACCTTTTTTATTTGTGTGTATGTACATTCAAATTTTAATAGCCAAGATAATACATCTTAGAGTTTTCTTGGGACAACAAAATCTATACAAAAATAACAGAAGAAAAATTAGCTTATTGACAAAACCCAGTAACAATCCAAAAAAAGAACAATCTCTGTCCAGAAAGATACTCTCCCTTGACTGTCAATCCTTAAATGAGGGACAAGGAGGGGTGGCTTCAGGATCCATCCCTTCTGACCACTCAGATACATTGCTTGCACCTGAGCTCCTTTGGTTAGTCATGCCTTCTCACCTGGTGCTTAACCATTGGTTCAGGCCATGTCCAGGAAATTCTGCTTCAAGCTCATGTAAGTGTTTAAGAGTAGAAGCTGTTTGAGTTGTGACAACTGTGCCCTGGTTGTGTTTGTGATCTTGTGAAATATGGGCCTATCAAAGAACAAACTCAGGACCCTAAACTTCAGCATAACTTTCAGCAGCTTAAGGAATTACTGGATGAGATCCTAGGGAAGTTGTCCTTAAGGACAAGGGAACCGACTAGAATTTGTGGCTTTCTGAGAGCAAAAGCGCTTTCTATCAAGTAGTATAAGAAATCAAGTGGAAGAAGCTGAAAGCTAGCATGGCCATCTCTGGTCAAACTGAGGGATGAGAAGAAAGTGAGTAGGCACTGGAAACAGAAGCATGTGGCTTGGGAATAATATAGTGATGATATTCAAATGTTCAGGAAGAGGACCAGGAAAGCAAAGGCACAGACTGAACTGAAACTGAACTTAATGATGGAGGTGAAAAATAACAAGATTTTGACAGGCACCTTGATCAGAAGAGACAGGCAGAGGACAGTGAAGCCCCTCTGATAAATGAGAAGGGAGAACTGGCCTCAATAGACATGGAGACAGCAGAGGTAATCAATAAGATCTTTTCCTCAGTCTTCACTGGCAGTCACGCTTCCCAAGCCTCTGGTGTTCTTGAATTTCTAGGAAGGTGTCAAGGGAGAAAAATCCCTACCAGTGCAAGAGCAGAGTAAGTCTGAGACCACCTCATAAGACGGAATGTGCGCAAGTCTATGGGACCAGATGACATGCATCCCAGAGTCCTGAAGGAACTGGTTGACCTGCTTACCAAGCCACCCTCCATAATATTCAAGAAGTCATAGTTGTCAGGTGAAGACTCCAGTGACTGGAAAAAGGGAATCACACTCAATTTTAAGAAAGGTAGAAAAGAAGACCCAAGAACCCACAGGTTGGTGAGCCGTGCTTCTGTGTCTGGGCAGATCATGGAATGGATCCTCCTCGAAGTTATGGTAAGGTGTATGCCCAGTGAGGAGCTGATGCACAAAGGTCAGTGTGACTTCACCAAGGGCAGATCATTTCTGACCAGTATGTTCTCTTTCTATATTGGAGTGACTAAAACAGTAAACAAAAGAAGAGTAACTGAAATCAGATATTTGGAATACTGTAAAGTCTTTGATATGGTCCTGTACCACATTCTTATCTCTAAACTGGAGAGATGTGGATTTTAAAGGTTGTATATACTATAGACAAGAAATTTGTTCAGTGAGTTGCAGCCAGAGATTTGTAGTCAACAGATCTACATCCAGGTGAAGGCAGGTCATCAGTGGTATGCCCCAGATGACTGCTGGCCTTCTGAGCTGCAAGCACACAGTACTAGCTCATGTCATGCTACTCATCCACCAGAACCCCCCAGCTTCTTCTCCTCAGCTCTGATCTCAAGGAATTCTCCCAGTCTATACATATAAATGGGTTTTCCCCAACCCAAATGCAACAACTTGCATTTGGCCTTTGTTGAAACTCATTTGGTTCACATGTACACACTTTTCAGTCCTCTCCAGGTCCGCCTGGACATCATCCCTTCCTTCTTTTGTATCAGCTGCACCACCAAGTTTGCTGTCATCTGCAAGCTTGTTGAGGCTGCACTCTTTTCCTGTGTCATTAATAGCAATATCAAAGAGCACCAATCCCAAGACAGACCCCTGGGAACAACATGCATGACTGGCCTTCACCTGGACCTTAGATCACAAAAATGAGGAAATACACAAAGTGAGAATGTACAGAATAGTAACTTTCAAATGAAGAAGGTTTTAATTACTAATATGTTTTATTTCATTTTGAGACTGGAATCTCAAAGCAAACTGACAACCTGGGAACATGATCTGTTTCCTACCTCAACATTATCATAGTAAAAAATAGAGTAATAACGGTAAATTCTTCACTGGAGTCTAGATACTAGGATGACATGATCCATAAGGGCAAGTAGGAACAGGACAAGAGGAAATGATTTTGAACTGAACAAGGGTAGATTTAGACTAGATATTAGGAAGAAATTTTTTACTATGAGGATGGTGAGACACTGAAACAGATTGCCAGGTGAGGCTGTGGATGCCCCCTCCCTGGACCCATTTTCAAGGCCAGGCTGGATTGGCTTTGAGCAACTTGGTCTAGAAGGAGGTGTCCCTGCCTATAGTAGGGGGTTGGAACGAGATGATCTTAAACGTCCTTTCCAATCCAAACCATTCTATGGTCCAGTGTTGTCCAATATAATATTCCTGTTCACAAACTGTATTTAACATTTATGAAAGATGTTTTCTCTAAAGACAAATGAAAAAAGTTGACTCCCACATTTCTCCACATCTCTATGACTCAGACTACCTAACACAAGCATATGTCTTTTGATCAAGCAAAATAAAATTTTAAACAAGATAAATTTTAGATTAAATACAAATAACTTTTTAGAAGAGGCGAATCCTTCACAACTGCTGGTAGAGGTTCTGGGACTTCTGCTTTTGTACTGATTTTGTTGTGCCTATAGAAAATTGATCCAGGACCAAATTCTTCATCATAAGAAACAGCTCCTGTCTTCCATTTACTCATCTCCATTGTGAATATATTCATTAAAATTCCCCTGCTACCATACTGCTTTCACTCAACTACTTTGTTTGTTTATCTTCTACAGCATTACTTACTTTTTCTCTTCACTTTTTTTCCCTTTACTTTTTCAGCTGCTTAGCAGAATGCCCAGTACATGGTCTATCGTCATTTCAGTTGTGGATAAGGTCTCATTGTTTTCCACTCAGACACAGAAATGCTTTCCGAAAACAGTTTGCATTTGCAATCTTTTCAGTCTACTTCAGTATTAAAATTTCCCTTACTCATTGTCTTCATGTGGTTTTTCTCCTATAGAAATGACTATTGTCTGGTCTCCAGAGAGTACAGTTGTGCCGCAGCACCTTTTTCAGCTTGCGTCACTCGAACATCATAGTCTGGAAAGGCTTTTCCATTTTGCGGTTCACCCATTTTATTTCCTTTGCCTTCTCTGAATTCTTAGCAAGGAGGTTTTTTTCTTTCTTAACTGCAGGGCTTATGGGATCAGTATATTGCAGTTATTTGTGGCTTGGCGTTCAATCACTTTCTCTCTCGTCTTACAATACTCCCCTCCCACCAGTTCAAACATCTAAGGTAGTTAGCCACTCTCAACATAGAAAGCCAGAAAACAGAAGAATATTTCTTTCTACTTTTATTTAAAGCAATCAGAAGTGAAATTCCTTGTGGCATCTGTGAGAAAATAAAATAAAATAAAATAAAATAAAATAAAATAAAATAAAATAAAATAAAATAAAATAAAATAAAATAAAATAAAATAAAATAAAATAAAATAAAATAAAATAAAAAAATAAATAGGTGCAAAATTATGCTAACTACCTTTGTAATCTACAAGCACAAAGAACAAAGTCACAGCCCTTTCTGCATAAGTCCAGCTTGCCAGTGTGATCTTTTGAGACTGCTAATGCACTAAGTCTGATCCAAGACAGCCAGCACAGCTTCACCGGGGCAGATCTTACCTGACCAATTTGGTGGCCATCCATGATGGAGTGGTGGCATCAGTGGACTGGGGAAGGACAACAGCTGTCATCTACATGGACTTCTGCAAAGCCTTTGACATGATCTCTGACATATCATATCATATGATATCATATATCATATCATATCATATGGAATCATAGAATCATAGAATCATAGAATCAAATCACTACATCCTTCTCTCTAAATTGGAGAGGCATGGATTTGAAGGATGGACTGTTTGGTGGACTAAGAATCTGTTGACTGGGCTCAAACAAAGGGTTGTGATGTCATGGTTTTTATGTCTGTTGGAGGACGGTCATATGTTTCCCAAAGGTTGATCCTGGGACTGCTGCACTTCAGCACCTTGGGGGAAGATTTCCTTGAGAGCAGTCCTACATAGGAGGACCTGGGAATACCAGTGGACAAGAAGCAGCCCAGAAGGCCAACTATATCCTGAGCTGTATTAAAAAACATGGTGATCAGAAGGGAGAGAGAGGTGATTCGGACCTTGCGAAGCCCCATCTGGAGTACTGTGTCCAGGCCTGGAACCCCCAGCAAAAGAAAGAGACAGAGCTCTTGGAATGGGTCCAGTGGAGGGACACTAAGATGATCAGAGGGCTAGAGCACCTCTCCTGTGAGGAAAGATTGAGGAAACTTGGATTATTTAGCTTGGAGAAGAGAAGGCTCTCGAGAGACCTCACTGTGGCCTTCCAATTCTTGAAGTAAGCATATAAACAGGAGGAGAAATGACCGTTTAAATGGGTTGATAGTGATAGAACAAGGGGGAATGGTTTTAAACTAAGACAGGAGTTCTAGGTTAGATATTAGGAGGAAGTTTTTCACTCAGAGTGTGGTGATGCACAGGAACAGGTTGCCCAGAGAGATTGTGGATGCCTCATCCCTGGAGGTACTCAAGGCCAGGCTGGATGTGGTTCTGGGCAGCATGGTCTAGTTGTTGGTGAACCTGAGCACAGCAGGGAGATTGAAACTAGATGATCTTTAAGGTCTTTTTCAACCCAGTGCATTCGATGTTTCCACAATAAATCTTTGTGGGTGACATTGTTCTACTCACTGAAGTACATCTCCTTTGCTGGGACTCAACTTAGATTTTGTCAACCACATCATCTCTATATGATATTTCTCATTTTTGAAAATAATAGGGAAGTATATATAAGCACTTGAAAATAGATAAATGTTCTCAAAAACAGATTTATCTTTATACATCATTGTACTTACATATGGATAAAATTTCTGCACTTCAGTATCTTCACAAGTGCCAAATTAAAGCCATTCTTCATTAATTACCAGTGAAGGGGCAAGCCTTATGTCAGAGAATTCCCCAGTTATCCTTGTTATAGTATAACTCTTTAGATTCTGACAGGCCACGCTCAGGTCTTCCTGGAGCCTTCTTTTCTCCAGGCTGAACAGCCCAAGCTTGCCCATCCTGACTTCACAGAGGTGTTCCATGACTTGGGTCATTTTTGCGGCCCTCCTCTAAACACGCTCCACCAGGTCCACATCTCTCCTGTACTGCGGACTCCACATCTGGATGCAGTACTCCAGGTGGGGCCTTCAGCATGTTGTAGAGGGACAGAATCACTCTCTCACCCTGCTGACCACTCTTCTTTTGATAAAGCCCTGGATACATTTGGTTTTCTGGCCTGATAGCCCATTGCTGGCTCATGTCAAGCTTACCATCCACCAGTACCCCAAGGTCCTTTTCAGCAGGACTGTGCTTAATCATTTCATCCACCAGCTTGTATTGCCAGTGAGGGTTGCCTAGACCCAGGGTTTATTGCACCTCATGAGGTTCTCCTGGGCCTATTACTCAAATCTGTCTATGTCCCCTGGATATCATTTGCCCCTGGATGACACCACCCATCACTGATCTTCGCCCAGATGTGGAGCCACTGAGCACCACCCTCTGGACTCAGTCCTGCAGCCAGTTCTTCGTCCATCAAACAGTTCACCCTTCAATTCTGTATCTTTCCAATTTGGAGAGAAGAATGTTGTAATGTATTGATGAAGATGGCTACCTCAACAAGTAGAAGTGAGAAAAAGGTGGAGGCGTTTAATGCTCTTTTTGCCTCCATTTTTAATAGTTACAGTAGATCCTGGGCTGCTTGTACCTCAGAGTTAGAAGACCATCACTGGAGAAACAGTAACTTTTCACCTGTGGTCACCAGATTTGTAAGAGAACAACTGAATCAGCAAGTTGTTAACAAATCTATACATTGTGATGGGATTCACCCCAGACTGCTAATGGTATTAGCAGACATTATAGCTCAACAGTTTAGAAAAGATTATGGAAATCTGTGGAAGTCACTTCTGACTGGAAGCTAGTTAATATCAAATCCATCTACAAAAAGGGCTTGAGAAAAGATAGACATGTCAGTTTAACCTCAGTGCCTGAAGAATTCATGGACAAAACTAGGCGTAGGTGTTAACTGAAAGTCGGTTAAAGAACAAAGTTATTTTCAAGCGTAGTCACCATGAGTTCATCAAGGGAAAGTCCTGTTGTAGTAATTTGATCTCCCTTTACGATAAGGTGAGCTGCTTAATGGAAGAAGGTAAGGTAGTGGATGCCATGTTTCTGGAATTCAGTAAGGACTTTCCCACTCTCAGCATCCCTCTGGACAAATTGTCACACTGATCAATTGTCTGAATACAGGACTGGAACAAGACCACAGAATGTTTGCCAGTGATCCTAAATTGGGAGGAGCAGCTGACTACCTGGAAGGATGAGAGGCCTTGCAGTGGGATCTAGATAACTTGAGGCACTGGACAGTCATCAACAGTATGAAGTTCAGCAATGAAAGCACAAGGACCTGCAGCTGGGGCACACAAATGCCAGACATAGGCATGGATGGGAGATAACTGGCTGGAGAGCAGGTCAGCAGGAAGGGATCTGAAGGTTCTGGTGACAGCAGCTCACCATGATCCCAGGCAGCCAAGAGGGCATTCCACAATGCAGTGAACACTGAATACAGTAGAGGCAGCCAGAAGTGATTCTCCCATTATATTTTGTGTTGGTGTGGCCTCAACTACAATATTGTGTGCATTTCAGGGCTCCACAAAATACAGAATAAAAAATCAGCATTATATTTTAGCTAAGCAGGAAAGAAAGCAAAACTAACTGAAAGACAGGACTTCTTTAGGCAGCTATTTAGTGTCAGAGTAAAATGTTCAAAAATTATATAACAGTTTTCTATTATGAGATATATATTCAAACTTGGTAAAATTACAACTGTGAGCTGCACTTAGTCTAGAAAGGCCCATTTTATATCACAGTAAAGATCACTGGAACATGCAGCCAGAGAAGTTGTGGAATCTTCACACAGAGTTTCTTGACTTGACCAGTCGAAGTCATTAATTAAAGTCAGTGACAGTCTTGCTTTGTACAGGAAGTTCAATTAGATCCAAACACACTTCTGTGACCTGAAATTAAGTTAGTAAGTGCTCAACAAATCAAAACTAACACATATAGTATTTTTCTCGTTGTCTGTGTAGACTGACATGCTCTGTAAGTGGTTTTTACCTTTATTCTGCCAATGCACATTTCCAAAGCACTCCAGATACAACAAAAGGAAGAGTCCTTTCCAAAAGCAAGCATCAAAAGTTGAGATTATTTCAAATGACACCACCTTTTCCTAATACTTGAAGGGCTGAAGAGTAGCTAACAGGTATCACGATTGGCCTTGCACTCTAGCCAACCTGTTTTAGCCAGCTTCCCACGAAAATAGTTTTCAGATTCCTACCTGTGTAAGCCTATCCATGAAAATGTTCTTGAAAGAAGGGACATTGAACAGCTAGAGCACTGCAAGAGACCTGGACAAATAAATCTTCACAGTGAGAAGTAATAAGTCAACTGCATGAGTTGTGCATGGATATGCAAGACAAAGTGTAACTTCAGAAGAACCTCAGTCTGCATGCTTGGTAGTAAGGGGAGTACAAGAAGATAACAAAAGATCTGTGTTACAGATAGGAAGCATTGAGGAAATATTTTTAATTTAGCATGCAAGTGAAGATTATGACCATGAGATATAGAGGTGGGAGTCACTGGAATGTTGTGCATGCCCATGAGATTTCCAGAAGGAGTCTTTATTTTATGAAGGTCATTGAGTCCTGTGCAAGTATCTACAAAGTATGGTATTTAATTGTTTGACCAACACACCATCTTATCCCAGGTGGCTACATTGTAATGCATTACCCACTGAGGCCAATGGAATGACGTTCATTAACAACCATGAGAATCGTGGTTACCCTAAGGCTGCTGGGAGCAGCTCAGAGCGTATGACTTAGATTTCCACTGAATGGATTTTCCAAACACAGGAATAACTTAAGGCATCTGAGCAGTACTAGTGAAGCCAATGCAACCAGTCACTCAGAAATTTGCTTCAGCTGACTCATAAAAGAAATAATAACTTAAACTCTGAACAAGTTTATTATTGAAAGAAGACCATTCCTTTAAATAAGGCTCTTTAACAGTTTTCAGAATATTGTTCTAGCACATCTTTTAAAAGCACTGATATCTGTCAAAGTTAATTCTGCAAGTTTTTTACTTGTGCTATTTTTTTCACAGTAGACCAGGCACATTCACTCACACTTCATTTGATTAAAGCAAACTGCTTATGTATTCATTTGCTTAACAGATATTAGATTATACGTATCTCTACATATCACATCACTTGTAGCCTATGGCTGCACAGGTCATGAGCAGAAATTTACATTAATTTTTTCAGCCTTCAGGTGGACTATTTTTTCCTGGATGTATCTAGTGTCCAACTTGTTGATGAGATTACAGGAAAAATTGCACAGCATATTTTGCAAAGCCTTGTCAAAAAGACAATAGTTTTTCCACAAACACATGATTAATGTGCTTAAAAGTTTTGAAATGCCTTTTTTGTTTTGTTTGTTGGTGATGTTGGTGGTTAAAAAAAGAACTGTCACATTACAGGAGCTGGTGCTGTTTAAGGTATTATATAGTATCCTCAATACAGTACTATATTGTAACCTCAGTCAAAGTTAGTAAATATATCCACACTTTCATTTTCATTAAATTTATGCAAATATTTGTGTGCAAAAATTAAAAAGCAGCAGAATATCTACTGAAATCTGTGGTAAAATCTGCTATAAAGTGACACTGTAAATTGAAAAGAAAAAAAGTTTAAGTCCAATAGAATAAGGTCTGCAGCAGCAGCATTGAATAATGAGTTATTATTTTAAAGGACAAAGAAAAAATGCTCCAGATCAGTTAGCAGTAGTTACGGTTATTTTCTTTGTAAGGGTATAGTAAAACCCTCCTGTTAACAAAGAAAAAATTAGATACCTCTTTTGTAATTTGACTTTTCCAGGATTTCATCTAAAATACATTTCATAAAGACTTAACTTTTCACCTGTTAAAATCTGAGGGAGGTCTTCTTCTGACTTCACTGGAACATGACACTCAGTTCTTAAGTATGAAACTAGATATTTGCTAGAAATAAAAATAATTGTTGATCAGAAGAAAATAATTATCTGATTTTTAAAAATCCAGCTTTTCCAGAATTTATTCCAAAACAGAAACAGTTGTACAATCAGCCTCTGGGGAAGCAGATGTTTAAATAAACAGTTCCAGTATTGATCATCTGTGGAAGTCAACATAGGTTGCTAAATCATTGATTTCAATAGCATTTTATAACAGCAGAAAACTTTGTTAATGTAAGACTGTAAATATCTGGTTCTTAACTCAGGAATCCACATCCTATTATGCTGGCCACGGTAACCAACATGGTGTAAGTTTTACTCAAGTAATAGCTGTTCACAGAAACAGGGCAAAGTTTGTTTCCTCTCTTCTACTTGCAAAGTGGGCTTAACCTGAAAGCTGGATTAAGATGTCACAGTAATGCACTGGAGTAATCCTACTTAACAGGAGAAATCTAGATCTTCTATACCAATGGTTCTTTCTGGAGAAAATGGTAGAGCATATGAACAGACCAATGCTGCAGATTTTAAAACTGGTCTGAGATATTTATCTGTATTTATCTCTACTTACAACTTTCATTATGACAACACTTTTAGAGCACTGGTGGCCCTAACTTGCACACTACAAGCATATAAGAAGTTGCATTTCCTCAAATAAAAAGAGTCAAAAATTAAATAAGTAGGTCAAAAGCAGCAAGTCTGCAAAAAACTGGGAGAAATGAAAGTGAAGCAAACAACAAGTTTGCACAAGCGTACCAGTAACAGCATCAGGAGAGTAAGAGTCTTATAGAGATATGATGCAAAATGTATTTGTTTTTAAACTTTATCCAGAAATCTGCCATTTCTTGCTGGCACTCAAAGCAGCCACCCTCACTGCTTGGCTCAAGTGGAACTTCACACTCTTGTAAAAAATTTAAAGGGTTATACTTCTCTTGCCATGGTAAAAGCAAATCTACTAAAATCAGTAGAAACAAATGTTTATAAAAGTCAGTAAACATAAAAAGAAATGCTATTATTTCCTCAGGCTTTAGACATCAAACTCCCCTCAGAACTCTATTTTCTTTCAGTATAGAAAACAAGTGTCTGATTTGGATACAGAGAATACACACACTCATGAGGCCTCCTACATACTGTAACGTAGGTTGGTGCCAGGGAGGTCATCCAGTGGGACCTTAACATGCTTGAGATTTGGGAACATCATAACCTCACACAGTTCAGTAAGGCAAATTGCAAGGTTTTCCACCTGGGTCAAGGCAATCCCAAACATGAATACAGGCTGTACAGAGAGTGGATTGAAAATAACCCTGATTGGGATCTTGTTTGATAAAAAACTTATCACAATTCAGCAGTGTGCACTTGCAACCCAGAAGGCCAACTGTATCCTGGGCTACACCAAAAGGGGGTGGTCAGCAGGACTAAGGGAGGTGATTATCTTCCTCTCCTCTGCCCTCATGAGTACTGTGTCCATCTCCAGTACTGTGTGCAGGTCTTGGGCCCCCAGCACAAGAAAGGCATGGAGCTGTTTGAGCAACTCTGGAGGAGGGCCACAAAGATTATCAGAGGGCTGGAGCACCTCTCCTATGAAGATGGGCTAAGGGAGCTGGGGCTATTCAACCTCTAAAAAGATATCAGGAGAATTAATTGAGGCCTTTCAGTAACTAAATGGGGCCCAGAGGAAAGTCAGGGTTTGATTCTATCAGAGAATGTTCCAGTGATAGGACAAAGAGTATCATTTTTTTAATTAACTGTATAAATGTAGATTAAATCCTAGAAAGAAATTTACTGAGAGAGTGGTGAAGCACTTGAATGCGCTGTCCAGAGAAGCTGTGGATGTCCCATCCCTAAAGATATTCAGTGACAGGCTTTGAGCAACATGATCTAGTAGAAGGTGCCCTTGCCTATTGCAGGGGTTTGGAACTAAATGATTTTCTATCTATAACTATTCAGTGATTCCATGACTCCATGATTCAATGAGCTGATTTCACTACTGGAAGCAATGTAACTGCACTAAAACTGTTCTTTAAGGCAACTGTTCGATTCACAACAGGCTGCTTATCATTGGCATTGCTGCACTAATGACATCCTAGCAAATATCCATAGAGGCAGCACAGAGAACCTTTGCTCAGCACTGTCTTGTGCCATGCAGATAATTATGAAGGGCTGTAAAATACAGGGCTTTCTGTTTCGAGAGAGTAATTTGACATGGCCAGCAACAAAAAGCTACTTGAAGGGAAATTAAAAAAAAAGGAGGCAATCAGCATCATATCCTGAAAAATAATGTTGAATACCTAGGGTCATGTCTGCACAGACTCTAAGTCAGCAAAAAGACAGTAAAATATTAGAACTATGCAAGACACTATCAGCTAGAACTTGGTCACAAAATTAAATCCAGTGCTGAGCAGTTACTTCTGACTGTGTTTACTTGTGCACTATGAACCAAACCCTCCTCTTTTAATTGTAGTAGCCACCTGTTTACCTGCCAAGCTGTGCTGTATAAGTGCTGTCAATTCCTAGGCATCAGCCTCTCTTTTCAGAAAACATTATCAGAAGAGTGAGAAATGAATACAGAAAATCAAATTTCATAGATGTTCAGACTTGTGAAAGGAGGAGAATTTTCTCTCTGAAAAAAGATCTATGTATTTTTTGTAAGAACTGATAGGTGATAAAAATAAACTTTATGGCTAACGTGCCTAGCAAGATATACTTAGAAAAGGGAGTGGAGACCTAAGCACAGAAAGCCAAGGACAGTGAAGCTGCCAACTTAAATAATTCACAGGTTCTCACACAGCCATATCACCTGACTATAAAAGAGGCTAAACAGACAGTAAATGTTACTGTCTGTTATATACAAATTTGTATATATAAACTTCACATCATGAAGAACAAGTACTTGGTTGCATAGGCAAAGGTTCTCTAACCTATACTACCCATGGTATAAGAGGAAAATTTGAGGTATAATAGAGTTCTTACATTTATGAATATCCAAGTGGTGTGAGCAGAGATATATGCATTTCAGTCACAGCTGATATGTAGGAAAACAGCAGCTACTTAGCTAACTTCATGGATACCCTACAAGTCCATGGGACAAGTGTGTGAATCACAGTATAGACTGCTCGAAAATAAAGAGAGGGAAATTGGATAGTGTTGTCCTAATGGAAGTACACTGATGGTGGTATCAAAACTCTTTATGGTAGGGAGACTTCAATTAAAAGGCTGACTGCAGCTTATTACAGAAACCAGACTCTTTTTAACCATTCGGATTAGAAACTGATAATTCATTAACTTTGGTAAGAAAGTCCACAGTACCTGCTGGTTATTTGAAATGTATATAGTTTTCTATGCATACACTGCATTGTGCACTTAGTTCCATGCTACCCCAGTTATGTGGTTATCAACATCAGAACTACTTAATTCAGGCTTAGTATTTTGATATAGTTGCTGCTATACCTAAGACTTCAATACGGACATTCCCTTTACCTCAGCTTCACAAGAAAGCCTCAGAAACAAATGGTGAAATTTTACAGCCTGTTTTAATTAATCTCTGAAAATCCTAAAATTATTATCATGATCTTATAGACCTAAATTTTTAGGAAAATATTTAAGAAAATATTGATACTTGTCATCAGAAAAAGCTTTAAGAAAAGCTGAGCAGGTAATAAATCACAGGATTGTACAATCATTCTAAAAGACAGAAGTACATTTAAAAAAAAAAAAACAACACAGATTAGAAGTGGGACATCCAATCTGCCATACTAAACTGAGTCACCTGGAAAAAGCAATAAGCAATACAACATCAAAATCTGCAGATGACACAACTTTGTCTCAAGTAATTGAGGTTAAATGCAAGAAGTATCAGGCTTTTATTAAGACAGCCAAAGGGGAAACAACAAATGAAAATTAGGATGGTGCCATTCAAAGCAAAGATGGCCTAATCTAAACATTATTTGATTCTCAGCTAACTGTCATTTACCAGTGATCATTCAATTAAGAATCCTGTTCACTGTGATATTTTGAAAGGCAAGCAAAAGCAAGGATGTTTGAAGAAATAAAAATCTTGCAAAAAGCAGCAATGTACTCTAACTTGCAAAGCACTTCTATTTACTCAAAATTAGAGAAGGTTATAATATATATATATAACAGGAAAATATAAAGTTCAGCAAAACCTCATTCTTTTAGTTTGATCCTTACTGTGCGGGTCAAGTAGTAACTTTGGGCAAGGACTGGTAATCCATCTACACAGTACTTACAACACCTTTGGACACAGATGTACTGCTATATAATACAGAGGGTGGTCTCTTGCTCTGGATTATAGTAGCCTTCTCACTTTGTTTTTCTCGTTTAACTTTTTGCTATGGGCTCCACTTCTCTGACACCACTTTACAAACTCTGCCTCTTTGCTGTCCCCTTTCTCTCTTATAAAAATATAGTGCACATTACAGGCAAGATTGTATTCACACGCAGCCTGTAACTTCCGTTTTGGAACTACTTTAGCATATTGTGATTCAAATTAACACAAAGAATTTTCTGCAGATTCCAAAAGTTACTTAAGACTACAAAGCCAGAAACAGATCACAGTCTCTTGTCCTTCCAATCTTTATCAGACAGAATAAGATTTCTCTACTACAGAATGTCCATTTCTCTTCAAAGACGAATTTAACTACATGGGATTTGTAAAGTAATTTCTATTTTATTTTTTTTTTTCACATATTTCCTACATCATCATACAGAATTATAGTAAGCTATCTGGCCTATAAGACAATGTTCAAGAACTTTAAGCAGCTTTAAAGAACTTGCGAGCTTTAGTTCACAAGTGAACGTATACCCAAGTTTTTCTTTTCTACTCATTCCTTCTAAAACAAAGAAGGCAAAGTATCTTCACAGTGAGAAAATAAAACCATGCTCTCCCTCTTTCCTTACACCATATAGAATAATGCTTCACCAATATTTTAACAATGAAAAGAACAGCTGGGATGTTTGGATGTTTAACAGAATCATGGTATGACAATTAAAAAAGCCAGAATTTGCTGAGGCTACTCATATCACTGCTACCCAGTAAGCACACTCTTCAATTCCTCAGCAAAATCCTAGGAACGAAAGAGATAAAAATATCAGTTAACTACAAGCATCTGGGAATACAAATACTGGAGGCATCGGTGGAAGAAACAGGAGGACTTGGGACTTTCCTGCTCTTTGGCACTCAAACTGGTTTTGTTTTGTCTTTCTGGAAAAGAAGCTTTATGTGACTTCCCAGGAAAAAGTATTTTGGCTCTGCTCAGTGTTGGAAAAACATCAACTGCATCCAGCCTGTGAAATTAAGTGATTTCACAGATTTACACAATCTGTGAATTAACTGGAAATGGTACAGCATGGAGAATAATAGTTAGAAATAGCATGATCTGAGAGGAAATATTGTTTATGCTAAGGAAGGAAAGACTGAAGGTGAAATCTGTAAACAAAGCACAGATACTTTGATAATGTGCATAGTTGATCATCAGTAGTTTTCATGAAGAGGAAAAGAAGCAACTGTTCTAAGTTTCTGGAGTGGAGATTCAGTTTAAATAATAGGAAAGACATCAAACATTACAGAAAATTTTCTAGCAGTATGGACAGTTTAAGGTCAAAAGCAAATTTCTTAAGATGTATTATCAGGGGCCTTAAAAATAAACTACTAACCACACCTTTTTCTGTCTCCTATGACTATCACATAGTCTGATACTCAGCTACAAGTATTCAAGATTCAAGTTCTTTTTGCCATGGAAGATGAGAAAAAGGTGGTAATTAGAGGAGTATATTTATTCAGCAACAGCCTGGATGGTCTGGAGTTCACACATTAGAAGGCAGTGCAGCACAGAATATGTAAGGTGTTTGTCAGCTATTAAAATTTAAAAAACAATTAAAATTAAAATTAAAAAGTCAGGCTTTTGACTAAGTAAATTTCTACATGACACAAATAAAAATAACTAAAAAAAAAAAAAAGACTAGCAATCAATGGTCTTTCTTTTTTTTGCTCAAAAAGCTGATCAGTGTAAGAGTAAGTTACTTGTTATGTTTAAATACAGCTGAAAGAAAAGTGGATCAAAGGCTGAGCAGTAAGCAAAAAAAAACTGCAGGTGCTTCCAAGCTGTTTAAGGTGGTCAAGTTCAGACAGGACTGAGAAAAGTTTACAACAGAAACCTCAGCAATCACCAAAATGGCAAATGAAACGCAGTGTTAGTACATACAAAATAACCCACATTGGACAGAAGAAAAAGGAAGACTTTCATCATCCTAAATTAACTGTGTGAAGCTGGGAAGAGTCTGGTATCACTGCAGAAAACTCGTTAAAGACCTCAGCCCAATGCTGAGCTGTGGTAAAAAAGCAGACGTGATGTATAGAAGGATAAGAAATAGGATGGTGAATAATACAGAAAGTATTGTAGCGCCGTGATATAAATCAGTGGTGGAGTCTCAGGTGGAATGCTGTGCATGTTTCGGATTACCCATTCTTTAAAAGGACATTACTGAACTGGGCAGAATTCAGAGAAGAGCAACCTGGTCTAGAGGGAGGTGTTCCTGCCTATAGCAAGGATTAGAACTAGACGATCTTAAAGGTCCCTTCCAGCCTAAACCATTCTATGTTGCTATGCAAATGAACAAAGGGCTGGAAACCTCATATGCAATAATCAGAAAAGATGAAAATACTCAGCTTCTGAAAGGAACAGACTGTCAATAACAAGTTTTCTCCTTGGTGAATAATGGAGAAAGCAAATATAAATTTTCCTCCTCCTTGCCTCATTACACAAGTTTATTAACTGCCATGAAAATATTACAAACTTTAAAATGATAGGAAATAGGTCTAATACACTGTATATAGAGGTAGTGCCATTGAAGCCAAGTACATCTGTACATTCATTTTTACCTTAGATACAGTCACAGAATTACTAGATGGCTGAGGATGGAAGGAAACTCTGGAGACGATCTAGTCCAACTCTCCCGCTCAAGCAGGGTCCCCAAGAGTGTATTACTTGTCATTGAGTCCAGACATCTTTTGAACATCTCCAGATAAGGAGAAACCACAGCATGATTAAGTAGTTCATTCCAGTGCACTGTTTACCCTCATAGCAGAGAAACTTTTTCTCGTGTTCAGTCAGAACTTTCTGTGTTCCAGTTTGTGCCCATTGCCTTTCATTCTTTTGCTGGGCATCACTGGGAGGTGCCTGGCTCCACCCTCTTGGCATGCTCCATTTAGTTACTTATATAATTCGATCAGAACCATCTGAGTTTTTCTTCTCCAGGATGAACAGACCCAGCTATCTCAGCCTTTCCTCATAGCAGAGATGCTCTCCAACACTGTAGTGGTGCTTTACTGGACTTGACCAAGGAACTCTGTATCTCCATTTTACTGGGTATCCCAGAATCCTGCACAGTACTCCAAATGTGGCCTCACCAGGGCATAGTGGGGAAGGAGGACCATTTCACTTTATCTACTAGCTGCTTTCTTTTCTACACAGCCCCAGCATACCACTGGTCTTCTTGGCATCAGGGAACACTGCTGGCTTATGGCCAACCTGATATCCACCAGGACACCCAGGTCCTTCTCTACAGAGCTCCTTTCCAGCAGGTCAGCCCCCAGCCTGCACTGGTGCACCTGAATTATTCCTCCCCTGGTGAAAGACCCTCAATTTGGGTTTGTTTAATTTCACAGCTTTCTCTCTGTCCCTCTCTACAGCCTTTCCAGGTCTTACTGAATGGCAGCATGGCAATGTTGTGTGTCAGTCACTCCTCCCAGTTTTGAATCATCAGAAAAATTGCTGTGAGTGCTCTATACTACTTCATGCAAATCACTGATTAATGGTTTAAAAAACACTGTATTGACTACTGGGGAACACTGCTAAATAGAGGCCTCCAACTATGAAGTAATTAAAAGAGATAAATAAAAACTACTGAATGTTAAGAAAACTTGAAAGAAATAATAAACCAAGTAGATGAGAAGAAGTAAGCTTAGGAGGCAGACTACATTCTGCTTTATGAGCAACTCCTCATATTTCCTTAGCTACCCGGCAATGGCCAGAGTTGACTGCAACTTGCTAAACCAAATCAAACTCAAAATTAGTCTTACTCTGGCCCTTTCCCTTTGTCTGTGAGAGAAACAAAGGAGTCTGATGTATTGTATATACACAAGACTCTCAGAGATCCCAGAAAAGGGGGCAGACAAAAAATTATTATCATATAATCATCATAGAATGCCTTGGATTGGAAGGGACTTTAAAGATCATCAAGCTTAAAATTCCCCTGTCATGGTGTGATTGCCACTCACAAGATCAGGCTGCCCAAGGCTCCATCCAAACTGGCCTTGAATGTCTCCAGGCATGGGGACCCACAGCTTCTCTGGACAACCTGTGCTAGTGCCACATCACCCGCACACTGGAAAAATTTCCCCTAACATCTAATATAATATATATAGAAGATATATAAAAGATATATATATATCTTTTAGTTTAAAACTTGTACTATCACTCTCAGACTGTGTAGAAAGTCTGTTTCCCTATTGCTTATAAACACCCTTTAAGTACTGGAAGGCCACAATGAGTTCTCCCCTGAGCCTTCTCTTCTCCAGCCTGATAGAGACCAGTTCCCTCAGCTTTTCTTCATAGGAGAGGAGCTCCACACCTCTGATCATCTTCACAGCCTCCTCCAGACCCACTCCAACAGCTCCACATCTTTTCAGTGTTGCAAGTGCAGGACATAGTGCTCCAGATGGGGCCTCTCGAGGGCAGAGCAGAGTGGGGAACATCAGTAGACCTACATTACAGCAAAGATGTGCTGGCATAGGCCTCAGAAAAGACACTTTACAAGTTTAAAAACTGACTTAAAAGTGTTATAAACAGGTAGGAAATCAGGAATTCGGTTCAGAAAAATAACTCTAAGAAGTTACTCAGAAAACCAACATATTGCATTGTGTACACCTGAAGTATTAAAGAGTTTGATGCAAAATTCACCTAGTGGCTTTTATTCTCTAAATGTTGGAATGAAACAGATATAACTCATCTCCCACAGTGAATAATCTGAGGTGTAAATTCAAGGAGAGATCTTCAAGAATATAAACAGGAGTTACACTTTCATATTCCATAATTCTGTTAACTGAGTATGCAGCCCTGCAGTAATCCTCTGAACAGTGCTAAATCTCTTCGACTTTTAATAAATGTGTTGTTTTGGGTTTTTATTGTTTTGTTTTGTTTTATTTTGTTTTGATTTGTTTTGTTGTTTGTGTGTTTCTTTCTTTCTTTCTTATACATGTGTGTATATGTAGGCATAGTAAATGTGGCTTTTGGTGGTAACCAAACTTCTTAACTTTTGGTGGTATTTTTTCCTTTGCATCAGAGGGAACATCAAATAAAATACAATTAACTATTATTATTTTTTATCACTGTGGTTACAAGAGTCCCAAATGGATAGATATTCCTATCTCATCCAGAAAGCCTTTTTTTGTTCCAAGGCACTTGGCAGCTCACACATAATGAAATGCGTGTGACACTCAGGTAACGTCAGAGATAGCACATGGCAACAACATAAAAGCCATATTTGGACAGGGAGGCAGACTGCTGCCTTCTAGTGCGCAAAGACTTATGACAACATCATTCTGCAGGATTTGCATGACTAAAATTAGGCAAAAAAATATTCTCTATGAAAGAAAGACAAGGCAGACTACAAACAGTAGCCAGAGGCAGCTTCAGACGTGTCAATTCAGCTGTGCAAAGAATGTGCCAGTCCCACTGCTGGAATAGTTTCCACACTTAACATACAGAACGAGTCATTAAAAATGAGGGGGAGTAACATGAAAGGGTGAGGCATAAGGCACACAGTGTGCTACCACAGCATACCATATATTCCAGATAAAAGCGTGCATTAGAAAATCCATTTACACTTTCACTGCTGACAAGGAGAGCTACTGCCAATTACCCTCTCTCTCCACTCCAACCTCAGTTTCTGTTTCAGGGTAAATTCCTGGCCCTGGTGAGTCAATGGGAAATTTGCCATAGAAGTTAGTAGGAACAATATTTATCTGTTCTGGCTTCTACAAATGTTTATATTCCCCTAATTTACATATATATACTTACGATATACTTTAATGCACAGTACTTGCTTCACTCCTTCACACTAATGTTCTTAATTTTTTAAATTTATCTTGGAAAAGTAATGTCTGGTAAGTATTCCACAGTCTGGTACATAACTATCAGATTCAAGAAAACTGGGCAGGTATCTAAGGGGCAGAGCTCCTGTCTAGGAGAGCATATCATCTCTAATTCCAGCCCTCTTCTGAGCTTTGTCTGAGCAGGCTCCCCATACAATGAACAGAGCAGGGCATGAATGAATACAGCTACTGGAGGTCTGTGTGGTACAAGTTCAAAAGTTGACACCACAGGTGAAAGACCTGCTGAGTGCAATGGTAAGAGTATTTTCACTGTTTTGGGCCCAACCCTGCTGCACAGCAACAGTGGAAAATTTACTATCCTCTTCTGCTGCAAGAAGATTTGACCCTGGATTATATATTACATCCCAAATCTTTTCTCAGAAAAGAAAATAAGCAAGTATTTTAATTCATAGATCATAGCCCAGGTAGCATACAGGTTTTAAGTATATAGGATTAGTTCTAAAACCATTTGGATATGGTACTCTTCTGTCCCAGGGAGACTGTCCACTCTTCAATGCAAGCATTCTATGGATTCTTGTTGGTAGCTGAATAATATTGATATACACAGCACTTAATAGTACACCAATACAACAACTCACATCTGCTGCCCTAGAGAGTAGGTCTGTGTTCCCCCTGCAGAAACCTGTTTCAGGTTTGAGGCAGTTTGGATGTATATTTTTTTTAAGCCCATAAAGATTGTGGAGGAATATGAGTGAACTCTGAAGAAACTGCTGGTATGGAATTTCTGTCACAAACAGGTGAGCACAATAGAAGGTTAAACAGAAAATAAATTGAGTAACATATCTCTCAGTGTGGGGCAACTTATTTTAGGTCAGAAATAAAGGATAAAGTATCCCCTTTGAACACATTCCACCACATATGATTATTTAAAAAGTCATCTGTAGAACACTTCCTCACACTGCATAGTCCGGTTGAAGATGATGGCACTATCCACATGTTATGGTACTGTTTACATGAAGAATGCCATGACTCAACTTGGTCTGCACTTTTTTATTACATTTAACCATAAAACTTACTCATAGAGATGCAATTGTATGAACTGTAATTTCTTCAAAAGAAAATAAAAGTGCCAATTTTATTGCAGCTACTATGAACAGACTGCGGGAAATCTACCCAAATATAAGACAACTTTCAGTGACTCTACATATCCTCATACTTGTAAGAGGTATTTTTTACTTATTTCCTGCTTCCTCCAATTCTGCTATTTAGGGAACACTAAGAGTTAGTATTCAAAGCCAATCTACATTCTGGGTGAAACTATGTGGTTCTTTAGCAGTCCATATGTCCTTGGCACATTCTGTAAGCAGGAGTGAATTTTCTTCTTACATTGTAACATGCATTATAGTTGTAGAGAAACCAAAGAGAAGATCCAAGATTATTGTATAGACCTGCTGGAATTGTGCTGTGAATGCTTCAGTGTCTGAATGGAAGAGGGACGAAGGAGGGATGGAAGAGAAAATTAGGTAAATTTTGTAGAATCATAAGGTAGTTGGGGTTGTCATGCAGAGTCACAAAACCACAGAATCGTAGGGGATGGAAGGAACAATCTACTTCAATTCTCCTGCTAAAGCAGGTTCTCTGGAGTAAAATAAAGCTCTTCTAGCAATACAACTCACCTCCAAAATGGCGTACAAAAAAATGAACAGAAAAAAAGAAGTCAGCTTTTCTAGATATAAGCATCTTGCATAATTCTTTTCTTCTCAGTGCCTGCTGATAATGTCACCAGCCATGAAAGTACAGAAGATTTGTGATCAATACTTTAATAATAAATCATTTCAAGGGAAATCCAGGATATGAATCATGTAATTTAAGGTAGAGGTTAGTGGTAACAGTTTATTTCTAAAACCAAACCAAAATAAAATCTTCTATGCAGCACCCTCTATATTTATTATGGGCTACAATGGTTTATAAACAGGGGAAGTATATATTAACAATGCTTTCATACAGCTTTAAGAGGATTAAATATATCTCTAGAATGAGGTCTAGAGCCAGACTAAACAGTTGTCTTCACGTTCCACTTCAGACTTTGTGCTCGTTCCTAGTAAAATGCACTCAAAAGAAGAATTTCAAGCTGCTGGGTTTTGCATTTAAAGTTTGTTTGTGGGGGAGGTTAGTTTTGGTTTTGGTTTTGGTTTTGTTCGTGGTTTGGGGGATTTTTTTGTACGAGACAATTCTGTTCCAAGAGGATGCTGACACTGAGATTTTCATACCTCTACAGATAACTGTTGTAGTTGCTATCGACTTCAGTAAAACTAGGCTTCCAAAATTCTTTATTGGTATTTTACAAAATCACTAAATTGGAGATCATCAAGACCAATGCCAGAGCAGGTTCCCTACAGCAGGTTACACAGGGCAGTGTCCAGATGGGCTTTGAACATCCCTGAGTAGGAGACTTCACATCCTCTCCGGGCAGCCTGTTCCACTTCACTGTCACTCTCAAAGTAAAAACGTCTTTCTCTTGTTCAAATGTTGCCATGTTCCAGCTAGTGCTCATTGCTTCTTTTCCTGTTACTGGGCACCATTGAAGAGTCTGGCCCCATCATGTGACAACCACTCTTTACGTATTTATTAGCATCAATAAGATCCTCTCTCAGTCTTCTCTTCAACAGGTTGAACAGCTGCAGGTCTCACAGACTTTACTAAAACTGGATGGAGAAAGATAAAACAGATAAACAAGAAGATGATTTCAGAAACCTAGACTTTAAAATGTAGCTGCAGCCTCATAGATGCAATGAAACAAGAAAAATTTCCCTTAACTAGAGCTGTTTCTTCACCTTGAGAGAAAAATTACAATTATTAGAATGACAGTCTTACATTTCAACGATCACGCATACAAATATCAAAATGGTAATGTGCTCTAGGATTTAGTAATATTACTCTTTTAAAAGGTGTGAAGAAGGAGATAGATATTTATTTGATAGTAGAAGATGTAAGAAAATTCTAGGATACTATTTTTCTATTCTTTATTCTATACATTTTAGTTCCAGTTGAATTTATACCACTTTGCATACATGAAGCAACTTAGCCTGAATAGCAGTGTCAAATTGTCTGAAAGAAATTATAGCTGCTGACAGTGAACAAGATGAACAAGAATTCAAGTCTTGTAGATTAGTTGCTTATTGCACGACCAGCACAACTGTGTATCGTGTAAGAAGGATTTGAATCAGTATCATCACATGTGACACAGGCATTAGGAATGTCTTTTGATATGGAGATAATGTGTTGGTGAGATGCATTTAATAGCAGATGACATCAGAAACAAAAACTAAGAACAAATAGTCCCTTTGTGCCTTGGCATAGTCTTCACCATACTGTAACATTAAAAATTATTTAATCTCACAGACTGCCTTTCCATTTTTTCATTTTATTACCCATTGCTACAATGAAATCTCTTTGGTTTTTAGTATGGTGAAAATTGGAAGCTCTGTCGTAACTGTCTTCAAGTAAAAAATGTGCTTCCCTAAGCCTGTATTTTCCTTTATTTCTCTAGAATGTGCAGTTTAAAATGAGAGCCAAAGCACACACAGAAAGTTAACCTCAATGGTTAAAAAGAAAAAAAAAAAAAAAAGAAAAAAAAAAAAAACATTGGCCAGAAGACTTGTGCACATGAAAAAAAAATTCCTCATTCTGTTCTCTTTTTGTTCCTTGGAATAGGTTTGTACATTAGAGCTGAAATTCAATCCCTGTCATTAACTCATGAATAATACAGATATGGTGCTTAAAGTATAAAAACCACCAAGGTATCTTGTAAGACAGTACTGTTCAGTGTTCTTTTAGTCATATGAGAAGGCACTATCAACTTCCAAAAATGATTTAAAAAAAAAAAAAAAAAGATCTTTTATACTGAAATAAATCAATGTTTGCAATCTCATCTCAAGAAAACATATTGCTGAAAACAAACCCACAAAATTTTCTTCTATTTTCTTTCTATATCTTGCAGATCTGTGAAAGGTCCTAGAGAAAAGTAAAATGAAAAAAAATACCCAGCTGTAGACCAAGTTCAACATGGAAACAGGAATAAGAACAAAAGAAAATAAAAGAAAATAAACAAAGCTATAGATACTGGGCAGCCACATTGTTGGGACACGCAGGAAAGACTGAACTAACTTTGTGTAGTGTTTTCAACATTGAATCCAAAGACAATAATACTGAAAGCACTGGTTTCAACATGGGAGAAACTGTAGGCCCATGATGGAGTTTGGCATATATTTTCTAACTGTTCGTGATAGTGTGATTCACAGTGTATTCTCAGTAAGTTCTCAAGACTCCCCTCCAGGTGAGTGGAGGCAAACAAGCATTCCCAGTGGGCAGTTCCACGTTTGCCAGGTCAAGCCTCTGGCACCTCAAGTAGACTTCAGCTCAGGCTGCTGCAGAGGATAATCCTGCCCTACTGGATACAGATCCCTGTAAGTCCTTATATGTACGTTCAGATTCAATGAGATCAGGGAACAGACTCAGCTGAAAATTAATCAAAAGTGCTCTAGACAACTCTCTTTCAGAAACAAAACCCAATATGAGTAAAAAAAAAAACAAAAAACAAACAAACAAACAAAAAAACAAACAAACAAAAAAAAACAACAACATACAAAATAAACCTATTTGAGTAAATAAGTATGGCCAGATAAGGCCATATAGGCCTTATGAAATGTGAAGATGCACAGGTAGCCTGTCAGAAGGCAAAACACAAGTATTAGGTTTTCAAGCACACTGAAGGACTGTAACAACAGTGCATCGAGGCTGACGTTGGTATAACGCTCCTGAAACCATTTACAGACACACTGCCTGTCCATTGTCCACACCATGATATCTCTAGCTGTCATTTTACATATACAGTATCGATACTGCATATAAAAATATACATCTGAAACCTGAGTTTCAGTATTGCTTTCATGTATAGTCATACTCTTTCTCAATTGAATTAGTTCCAATTTACACTCAGAACAACCCCTGAAATATCTAGCAGGTCTATATGGTAACACCCATCTGTGAGCCTCAGATCTCCCTCTTCCTCTTTTCGGCTCTCCTGCTGATGTATGCACAAAATGTTGTGCAATTAATCTTACAATCCCACATTAGTCTGTTTGTTTTCCCTGCTGTTCCACGATGCTGCCCATTGTTGTGTCTACAGGCACATTTGATCTGTTGAATACATTGGATTATGGAAGAACTTTATCCAAGAAATAAGATTACTGAGTGTTATAAAATGTGTATCCTTCCATTCTTCTGAAGTATCCATCTCACAGTGTTAATATCAGAAGTGAACTTATGACACACAAAAGCTCTTATTTATCCATCTTTTTCTTCTATCAAATCTCATTCAGAAAGGTTTAGCTTTATAAAGAGCAGTAGTACAGTTTTTCAAACAAAAGCTACTGTAACTAACATATTCACAGAAAATATTTGGATTACCACATGCTTTGGCAACAGGACTCAATCCATATTTGCAAACTTAGAAATGGAAAATTTTATTATTTTGTCATTTTTTCCTGTTTTTGCAGTGTCCAGTAGAAGGGAGATTCAGATCAGAGACATTATGCAAACACAAGAGGAGCCAGCGTTCACAGAAGACTCTGAGAAATTAAGATATGTTGACACACACCCACAGTGAGAGTGAGAGGGGAAGAGAGAAGGCGTTTCTCAGAAGGAAAAGGACAGAGAAAGTACTTGTGGGAGGACTTTACAATTAACAGGCAAATGGTGACACGAGTATTCCTCTGACTCAAGAGAAAAATAAGGAAATGCTGGACTTGAAGATGAAGAATTCTTGGAAAGCAAAACTTCTCTGTTAGGCTACCTAACAGAGAAGAGGTTTTAAATACATCTTTCAATGTGTTACTAAAGCGTAATACTGAAAAGAGGCTATTTATTTCCTCTGAAGTGCTTCTTCAGTCTGTTTTTCTCGGCTGAAGGTCATACAAACTATACTGTAAGCAGTATGTCTCTGGAATGTACAGTTCAACAGGTATAGATCTGTGAAGACCTGCATGGACTCATTATTTGGGTAAAAATCACCATTCCAAATGCTGTTTTTCGACCTAATCTCTATGAAAACAAAGGTCAGTCCTTCAGCAATATAAAACAGAAAGGCTTATATTATCAATGTAAATCAACTACACAATAGTTTCCAAAATGCAGATTTAAGAGGGACATCAATTAAAATCTTCACTACACTCTTCTTTAACCGCAAGTTATTTTTGGCAAAATAAAATATTGGGCTGTTATGTGGAGGGCTCAGGAACAGGCTGAATATCTTAAGAACAAGCCGATAACAAGAGCAAGGGTAAGAGAATATATTCCTTGTCAGTAACCTTAACAACAACTACTCAACATGCAAAAAAAATTATACACCTTAGTAGCCCTCCTAACCTGAGTGCATAATCTCCTTAAGTAATTTAGTGAGTCTGTTATGCCTACTGGAAATAGATCTGCTCAGTTGTTCATTTCCCTAAACTGTTCATTTGCTGACAGTCTAAATCTCTTGTGCAATATTTGAGCCTTCCAGTTACTGTAACAGCAATTTTAGCTTTCAGAAGGCTTCTTCTTCCTCTTAAAGACTGAAATTTGTTTTGCAATTCAGCTCATTTTATTTATAAATATTTAATTTTCATTTGCCTCCTTAAAGTTTGTTCTGAGTGGATAGTAACATGAATTTATTATGAAGTGTATTTATCTTTCTCTACCTCATTAATGTGCAAGAGTTCTACTGCCTCTATTAAGCATGCTGCTAAACAAACTTCTGGAAGCTGAATCCAAGCAAATGGAGGAAATGAAGCATCAATTCAGGGTGCAGTTCTTTCATTCCCCTTTCCAATTTTTATTGAAGTCACATGCTCTACTAGATTTCAGAAAAGACATTAAAAATGGTGATGTGAAGGCAGGAGATGTGATCTGGAGTAATATTAACCTTCAACAAATTGCACCAACATTATCTCCTGCAATAATCTGAAGTGGCAATTCATAAATCATAGAATCCATAGAATGGGTTGGGTTGGAAAGGACCGCAAAGTTCCAACCCTCTGTCATGCACATATTTGCCAACCCCTAGATCAAGCACTAGATCGGGCTGCGGAGTGCCTCACCTCGACTGGCCTCCAGGACTTAATCAGTATAAGAAAAAGGATGAAAAAAAAAATCTTTAAAATGAAACAAGAATATCTGTACTGGGGTTTGCAGTTGTTATCTGATATTATTTTATACTAGTTTTTTTCCAATATTACTTTTCTTTAGCTTTGGTCACCGTTCCTCTGTCTCTGAGATACAACTAAACAAATAAGTTCATATCAAATCTGAGGCTGCTTGAAAGAGAACGAACTAAAGTGAAGCAGTGAAGAATGAAATGAAGAACGTGCAAACAGTTTAAAGATTAAAAAAGAAAAAAATCAAATGCAGTTTGTCAGTAAGGATTAACTGACAAAGAACTAATTGAATGTTTAGCTCGTTCGTGTGCGTCATCATGACAATGGTTAGTGACATTTTCAGCATACCTTCAATTAAACCAATCACATGTAGCAAATATGTGCATAAATATACCAAAAACACTGGCCAAGAAGAGCACAGCATTCTTTTTTTTACTTAGGTGCATCACTACATCTTTAAACAGTCAATCGCAATCCATGGAATCTTATTCTTTATAATATTTATGTTGTAAAATGGATGGTTATCTTGGCTGGTTATCAGACTCTCTGTGATCTCATCCATGTTAGGGAGAAATCAGACAGGAGTTAGTAACTGAGCAGTTCCAAATATATCTGGATACTTTTTCCTCCTAAGACCACCTTCACACATACTTTATGTTTTATCAGAAATTCACAAAATGAATCACATTTCCCATTCTTAATGAATAATTTGAGAACTGGAGAGTAAAAAGTTTAGAAGCTATTAATTAAGCTCAGAATCACAAAATCAGAAACCACTGCAGTGCTAAGCACCTTGAGTACAGCTTCTGCACACATCTGTCTGAATTAAAGCTATATGCTGTACCTACTGCTGCTGGCTTAATGCAGTACAAAGGGAAAAAATAAAAGAATACAGCAAACATTTAATAAAAGTATTAAAAGCACAGCTGCTTCTGCCTCTGTGTCTATGCAGACCAAAGGGGTAGACAGTGTGTGCTAGGGCTGAATGAAAGTATATTATGCTCTTAAATCAGTGGGAAAGCATATAGACAAAAAAAACTTGTACTGGCAATCTTGAAGTGACATAATGATCCATTTTCTTTAAAACTGACTAACATTAATGTATTTGTGTCCCTGAGAAAAAAGTGTTTTGAAAATTTTAACTTGTTCCACTAAAACAGTTGCTGCAGTTCTCTATATAAATAAAATATCCATTCATCTGTCAAACAGTAATATTTCAGACATTTAAATGTGTTTCTTATTATAACGGAACTTAGGGTGGATTTTGAAGTTCATAAAAGATTAGGTAGTGCTTGAACTCATTCTCTTATTCTCAAACACAACACAATGCTTAGGAATGCCAGGAAGGTTCTACAACAGATGCACTTTTTCAGAATACCAAAATACAATTCACTACAGATACCTCTGGCATTTGTTTCCTGAATAGGAACTACTCCAAAATTTGATGCCTATAACATCAACTTTGATACTAAATAATTCTAGATACCAGATACATAGAGAGGTCTCACACTTAATTTCAGAAATATTCATTTCAGAGTTTTGTTGGGATTTTCTTAGCTACTGAACCAGTGTTAACTTTGGTCAGTGACTTTGTTAGCAAAGCTTGGTGACCATGAAAACAATCTAACATAACTGGTTCAGTATTCTTGACTATTTCTGGATTTTGATAAAATATGTAGTTCACAGAGAAGCGTTAACGTTGACATCCACATTAGATCACTGATATAGGTGTAATTGATTTGGTTCATTCCTACAACTTAAATCTTGGTATACTCACAAATGCTGATAAACCATTAATTTCTCAAAAGATGACTACCAATGACCCTCCAATAAAATAATAATCATCATCAACAACAAAACAACAATAACAACAACAAAGAATAAAAATCCAGATAAAATAGATTAATTTCTTCCTGTAGGAAACAAAGAGGGAGTAAAAATGTCACTAATATAATCATTGTAATACTTTAAGTCAGTTAACTTCCTATCAGAAAACACTCCAGTAGGAAGTGACAACAGCTAAAAACAACCTACTGAAGATACTGCTAAGATCATCAGTTTAGAACAGATACAGGAAATAGTACATTTGAAGGAGCGATTTTAGACATGAAGCCTGGGGCACAAAAAAGGGAACTACAAGATTCTTGCAAGAGTGAGTGTCAACACACATAGAAATGGGAAGCCATGAAAACAGAAAACACAAAGAGGAGGGTTCAAGATGTTTGTACAACATGGAAAGCATCAAAGCAATAATAGCTGCACAGGAAATTGCATGGGACTTTAAAAATGCCTTGTATTTTCAGTATGGGCACACGTGGTTACAGCTATATGAGCACATAATGTGGATGTGGATTCTTGATTTGGTGCTCATGTTCCAAAATCAGATACTTAAAATTATTACTGCTAATTAATGCTAAATATCTATCAACACACTCAGCTGCTATTGCTCAAGATAGCTGACATCTCCAGTACCATCTTAACTTTAATGATTTTCACTTCTGTTCATTCCTATGGACGGTTCCACATTCCTCTGCTTCCCTCTGCTGTGATACTCTAATCAAGGACAATCTCAGAAAACCAGGCTGAACACAGACTGCAAGTCTAATGACAAGCATTCCCTGGAGCTAGGGCTTACAAACTATGACTATACTCCCAGATGTGTGAGCTAATCCGTAAACTGATCTTCTCTTGCTCTTCCAATTAATAGTTAATTATTCAATGTAAAGCAAAACACCTTCAAAAGGAGACACAGCAACCATTCCACCTCAGAGTATTTCATAGCCAGGATTCTCTCCTGGAAGATGGGAGACACTGATTAGTGCTCCCTCAGGCAGAGGAAGAAACTGAACACAAGTCTGCTGCCATTTAACTGCTGAGCTAGTGCATAGCATGTGCTGGGAGTGGCAGGCAAGGAACACAGCAGTAAGGGGTTTTGAACAAAAAAGTACTGTATAGCTAATTTCAGGAAAGCTGAAGGATAATGCAGTATCTGAGTCTCAGACTACTACACAACTTAAGGCACTCCCTAAGCTTACATCCTTTTCCAAGTGTATCTCTAATTGCAATCCATTCAGATTGCTGAGATTTGCCATCTAATTCTCCTTTTCATAGGTGCTTCCACACAACTAACCTGAATGATACTGACTGACTAATGCCTACCACCTAGGCACTGCAAAACTTGTGCTGTTTTTTTGTGAGTGTGGTTCCTGCTGAGTTAAGTTGTCCTTGCCAGGAGGAGGAAATACATTGGTGGCAACACAGATCTGGGTGCACATAAAGCAGTAGAGTTCAAAAGTGGGTCCTGACTGAGCACACACAGTAGTACAACAGAAAGTCACAAGGAAACAATGTGGAAAAAAACAACCTTTTTGATACACAAATTGTGAAGTTTGGAGAAAAGAAATTTCTCTTAACTAAACAAGTCCTCTGCAGTCCTCCTTGCCCATATGCCTTGTTGTGTTTCTCTCTTCAGTCATTTGCAGTCTTATCACCAAACTTGCCAAACTAGCTGTCTTCCAGAAACCTACCATCTCACCCTACAGCCCTTACTTCATCCCATTCATAAAAATAACAAAGTTAACCATTAATCCTTCAAATAAAGTACTCAGTGTGAATATCTATTCCTGCACATATATGAAATTATTATTTAGATTATTTGTAACTCAGACTGCAACTTCCCCTAATTTGGAATACTGTATTAGGTTCTGCATAGTGATACAAACTGGTACATTTCCAAGAAAATCTGATTTATATCGCAAGTATCTCGCTTGTCTAATTAATATTCATCAGAAAATTATGCAGGAATGCTTTCCACATGGCATACATGTCCAGGAACTGAGTGATAAATCACAGACATTCCTTACAGATCTGAAATGTCAGGCAGGTTGTCCCACAGCACTGCTATCCTTGCACCTGCTCAGGTAGGCGTGGACGAAGCATTACTGCAATAAGCATATTGCAGATGCACATTCAGAAAGGAGTTACAAATAATAGGGCATAAACCTTTGGTATTTCCATGGGCCATTATCACCCAACAAGAAACATTGCTCTTTAAGTTGTTTTCCATTTTTTCCTTGTCAGCATGCCTAACAGGGTCTCACACAGCACAGAATTCCTTGGTATAAAACTGAGATAGCATTGTTCTGAGAACTGTCTTATCATTTCCAGGATTAGATATTAGTCATGCACCTAAATGTCAGTTTATCTTAGAAAGGATGGGAAGCACAAGGAAATTTTATTTACCATATTTTAACAAATATTCCTGATGTATAATCCTTCACATGACATAATGGCCACTTCAGTCTGATTCCTTTCTTCCTCCTCAGATGAGATAAGGACTGCAGCCACTCCACTTCCTAAGCCCCATCCTCAAGTTTTTGATAATTCTTTCAGCTCAAAACAATCAAAGAAAGAAAACAACCAACAAAACTACATCTGCAACACTGGAGAGACACGGTGGAGCACTTAGGTTTTTTTTCCTCCTACATAACTAGGAAAGAAGAACATTAAGTTCCTTAAAAATGTTCAGGCCTCAGCACCCAACAGTCTATCTCAAATTAATACCAGGCTTTGAAGCACTGCACAAGAAGTCACAAGCCTGCAGGATCACAGGTAGTTACTCATACTGTGTGAGTTAGGTTTTCATCACAATACCAAAAGTTAGTGTTACAGCTACACAGAGAAGCTGCAGCAACTGAATGTTTAGCCAAGAATACTCACATTATATCCACGTCTCATCTGAAATGTGCATGCATGTAAAATCCAGATCCAATTTAAAGATACACATACTGAAATAATATAGAAATGAACAGTGACAATGCCAAGGTACATAAACCAAGGTTTATCTTGTGAAAAGTTATATTCCCATTGACATGTGGAAGTTCAGGCTGTTGCAATCAAAAGGCGTGTTTGCAAGTCTAACATTTATAATTACACAAACATTCCCCCACCCTTAATGTCAAACACACTGAATGCCTTTCCGACAGTGAGAGGCTTTCCAGCTGGTAAAGAAAACAGCACAAGGAATTCAACTGTACATTAATTCAAACAATTATCTATCTACATTTCTAAATGGAGGCTATTTTGTTCTGGCTACTCTACTAAAGCCAAAGGCTGTAATGGGCAGATAGAATATTTAAATATGTATGAAGATTCATTATAAAAAGCTGAAAAGTATTACTAGGTTAATACTTGCCTTTAATAAATGGTGAACTGTTTACTGTAGAAGGCAGTGGCTCAAAGGTTACTTATGTCTATTTAAAGTATATTAATTTCTAACCAATACATTCTCCGTATGTGAAAAGTTTCCAGTCTTAATTAGCCAGACATTAGCCCTTTTGTGAACACTTACCAGTGAAACAGTATAAAGTTCAAACTAAATGCATTAAAGGAACAATAAGTGGGCCTGTCTCCTCCAGACAAAGCTATTTCTACTTTGGAAGGCAACGTAGTCACATGAGATTGTAAATGACTGGCAGGTCACAATTCTGGCACTTTGTGTGACTCTGGAAAATCTGTCTCTGCTTCTAACACCTTCCTTTCTCTGTTTTATGTTTAGACAACAGTGGTCTTGGAAAGGTACTCAGACCTGGAATCATCAGCCCATATAAAACAATGCCTGCTGAAAGGAAGATCTACCTGCTGTAAGCGAAGATCAGTTTCAAGACCATATCTAAAGAATCTGAAGGTGCACAAGTACATGGGACCTGATGAGATCCATCCACAGGTTCAGAGGGAACTGGTGAATGAAGTTGTCAAGCTGCTGTCCATCGTTCTCACTGACTGGAAAAGAGGAAATATAACACCCTCTTTCAAGAAGGATAAAAGAAGATCCAAACAACAGCAGGCTTGTCTCACCTCTGTGCCTAGCGAGATCATGGAGCAGGTCCTCCTGAAGGCCCTGCGCATGGAAAATAAAGATGAGGTTACTAGTGGTAACCAGCATGGCTTCACCAAGGGTAAGTAATGCCTGGAAAACTTGGTGGCCTTTTATGATGCAGTTATAATGTCAGTGGATAAAAAGAAGAGCAACTGATGTCATCTACCTGAACTTATGCAAAAAACTTGACATCCTGGTTGCCAAATTGGAGAAAAACTGGATTGGATGGATACTGATCACTTGCTAGATAAGGATGGATGGCCGTACTCAGAGAGAGTTACAGACAACAGCTCAGTGTCCAAGTGGAGACCAGTGGCAAGTGGTGTTCCTCAGGAATCAGTGCTGGAACTGGTGCTATTTAACATCTTGGTAGGTGACATGTACAGCGGGATCAAGTATACATTCAGCAAGTCTGCAGATGACACTAAGCTGAGTGGTACAGTTTACACACTAGCAGGAAGGGATGCTATCCAAATGGATCAGGATGGGCTTGAAAAGTGGGTTCATGCCAACCTCATGAAGTTCAACATGTTCAAGTGAAAGGTCCTGCACCTGAGTCAGGGCAATCCCAACTGTAAATACAGGCTGGGCAGAAAATGGCTTGAGAGCAGTCCCGAGAAGGATTTGGGGGTGCTGGTTGACAAAAGATTCAACATGAGCCAGCAGTGTGTGCTTGCAGCTCAGAAGGCCAGCTGTATCCTGGGTTGAATCAAAAGAAATGTGACAAGCAGGCTGAGGGAGGTGTAATGATAGGAGACAAGGGGAAAGGGTTTTAAACTGGAAGAGGGTAGATTTTGACTAGATATTAGGAAGAGATTCTTATGGTGAGGGTGGTGAGACACTGGAACATGTTGCCCAGTGAGGTTATGGATGCCCCCTCTCTGGAAGCATTCAAGGTCAGGCTGGATGGGGCTGTGAGCAACCTGGTGTAGAGGGAGGTGTCCCTTCCTATAGCAGGGGGTTGGAATGAGATGGTCTTATAGGTCCCTTCCAACCCAAATCATTCTATGATTCTGTGATTCTATGCCTAACCAAAGTGTATGGCCTAGGAGACTGATTGCATAGGCTAGTAAAATCAGAGGAGAACATGACATAAATCTTCTGCTGATCTTCTGTAGTTCTCTGATAATGTAGAATATGGGTTTAAAAATTGAATCAAAGTAATTAATTATATCTGTATTGTTCCAACATAACGAGTTCAGATACCTCATTCATTCTCATTATAGAAAGATATTTTTTTTTTATTTTTTTTTTTACAATAAATAGAAAACAGTAGAGTGCCATTTCTGGATGTAAATTAAAAACTGGAAGATGGGGAAAAAGTCTAGAACACAGAGGGTTACATATAGATTTGACTTATTAAATTGCCTGAGACTGACAGCTACAGCAGCTTACAGACAGCTCTGCTCCCTGATGATTGTTTTGAGTTAAAACATCAGAGAAAATGAGAGCTCACGAAGAGGGTTCCCATTCGTCACCATGCCCTATCAGTATAGCAGAGATCAGGTGCAAGGTGAACTACCACCAGTGTACACAAACATATATGCTTCTGAGCATCAGCTGCTGTAGCAGTGGATCCAGTGGCAGAAATAAGGGTGATGGGTATGACCACCTGTGGAACAACTCCTAACTTCATAGCAGGCTTTAATAACTGTATGCTATGCCTTGATGCTACCAGTAAGATACCCTTGTCTTAGATAAAAGGGGTAAGGTCAGATACAGTTGCATCATTCCAGATCTCAGAGTTTGGAAGCAGCTACGAACAAGCCAAATACTCCTCAACAGGAACAAGTCTGTGCATTCAGTGCAAAAGGCTTTAGTGCTGTATCTACTTCACCAGCTGCCAAACAAAAGTCAAGTAGCTCTTAAGCACTAGGCTGATAATGAAACTGCTCTCAACATAAGCAAACTGCAGTAATTCTTAAAGGGCAAATGAAGTGCTTTGTGGCAGAACAGAAAATGGAACTGCTGTTGAGTTTGGCTGTCTTTTTCAGTTCCAAACTAAGAACAGACTGTAGCCTAGCAGTATGTTTCTGTGTTTGTTCATCTGATGAGGTCAGTCAGTTGAAATTAATTTTTATTACTCTATATCAAATAAGAGGAAATGGGAATCATTAAGTTACCTTTCCTAATCAATTCCTTCAACACACCTAGCTTCCCAGAGGATAAACTACCCTCTGCTGGAATAACAAAGAACTTACAGGCAAGAAAACATTTCCTTATTCACTTTGCACAGAGATTCTTAAAAGCACTCCATTGCAAACATTGACTATCACTGCAGGCTTACTAAAGCTGGGTTTTGCTACAATAATTTTGCAGTGTCATCTTAGATAACTGACTCAATACGTGAATCATTCCCACAAAACTAACCTTTCTTAAATGAGCATAAACAGATTTTTTTCTAAGAAACAAGCTGCTGATTTACATAGCATCATCCAATAGCTTGCTGGTTTGTGCTATTTTTCTCAGTCCTGGAATCTTTCAGAATTCAAAGCTCAATGTGATATAATTCACATCATGCAAGATCTGTTACATACAGGAGTTATATTGTAGGAAAACTTCCTGAATAATTGTAATGGCAAGTACTTAAAAAAAGAGAAAAAAATTCCCACAGAGTCCAGCCACAGTGTTTATTAGGAAAAAGCCATTGCATAGCACTACTTATTGTTTATTTACTAGGGCTGCTCCAAAAATAATGCCTCCCATTTTATTCTGTTGACTCACAATGTCAAAGGCAGATGGCGGTGGTATGGCAGTAGAGGCTGAACCTTCCCAGCAACATCCTGTTACATGTTGTTGCTCTGTGACAGATAGCAGCAGAAGGGCACTGTGATGAAATGGTACCTGACATAGAAGCATGGATGAAATAACGGTGTGTCATAGAATTCCTCCACTTGGATAAAAATGGCACCCACTGATATTCATCAGTGCTTCCTGAAAGTTGATGGAGACCAAACAGTGGATGCAAGCACAGTGAGGCAGTGGGTGTTGTGTTTTAGCAGTAGTAACAGTGACATAAAAGACAAGCTCTGTTCTGGATGGCTATGCAGATTTTAATGAGTGCAGAATGCAGGCAATTCATTGCTGGTGAAACTGCAGAGCTAATGGTAGAAATTATGCTGAAAAATAACATTCTCTAGCTGAAAACTTGCTCTGTCAAATAGTGTTATTGTGCCCTTTATTGTAGTTCCCATGGAAGTAAAGAGAAGGCATCAATTTTCAATCAAATACTTGTCTTGAAAGCTGGAAATACTTTCAAGCCAGCCCATAGTAGTCAGGATGGCAAACGAAGAGACTTTATACTAAATTTTTGAGCTGATTGTGACTCCAGTCTAGATTGAAATCACGTGCCAGGCCAGCCTTCATGCTGCAGACTCTGCCTTCTTTCCAAAGATGATCCAGAAGTAAACATATCATTTTGAGACTAGTGGAACAAGTCTCAAACACGAACAACCTCAGTTCTTCACAACTACAGAAAAAGGCTGTTAACAGGCTCTTGTGCTCTGTTATCACATGTAAAGGAAAGAGAAAAAAAAATGGAAAAATTCTGCCACTTTGTTGAAGCTTGTAGCACACAAACATCATCATGGAATTACAATAAGGATTCTTGGAAAGAAACTTCACTCTTCTTGTCTCTCATGGAAAATCAGAAGATCTAGGCATGAGTAGGGCCTGTTAGTTAAAGACCTGCCGTGCACTGCTGGGTTCTGTCTGCTTCCACCATGGCCATCAGCTGCCATACACAACAAAACAAACAGCCCCATACCCCTCCTGAAAAAGAAAAGTAATGATTACTAATACATCTTCTAAAATTCCCCAAAAAACAATCTAACATACATCCTAAAAAGACATTCCTTTATTTCAGTGAAGGCACAACCTTAGGTGCCCCAGAGGCATTCAGTCTGTAACATTTTTCTCTGAATAGGGTCCAACGTATCTGACTACTTGTAACTCATCAGGCAAGATCTCAAGTAGCCACTACTACTTCATAGGGCTGTAAAATAAGACAGAGGAGGGGAGCAGGGGGACAGAGCAGAGATACTCTGCCCTCCCCAGAGAATTCCACCACCAGGGAAAGCCCCCACGCATCAAGTTGTTTTATGAAGCACAAAGGAAATGTACCAGAAGCATCACTATTGCTAGTCAGACTAGTAATAGCCGGAACTCTTAGAAGAAATCTAATACTGGTTTATTTGTGCATCTAATACATCTAAATCTAATACTGGTTTACTTGTAGTTATAAATCTAATACTGTACTACCCTTGACGACGCTATGTAAAAATCCACAGACAGAAAAATGCTATGTGCTTTAAAATACAGAAACTTGTATTTACTTACAATGCTATTTCCATTTCAATTCCATTACAAAATCTGCTACTTCCTTTTAAATATTTATTCAACTTACTCCTTGTGTATTTTTTTCTTTAATTTCCTATTGATTAACTAAAGACCATTATGTAACTTTCAGTTCAGTCTATTTCTTCTGCCTATTAACAACTTTTTTTTTGGCATCCAGGCATAGCCTAACAGCCTTTCTAATGTTGTTGGCTTTTTTCCTTAAAAAAAAAAAAGAAAAAAGAAAAAAAAGAAAAAAAAAGAAAAGAAAAGAAAAAAAGAAAAGAAAAGAAAAAGAAAAAGAAAAAAAAACACTTTATTTTTTCAAAGCTATGACTGCTGAATCAAAGTTTAGGAAAATAAAACAAAATAAAAGCAAGAGGGAAAATTTCCCACAGCAAAAGTTCCCACCAAAGGAAAACATTTGAGAAACTGGTGATTCAAGAACATCACTGAACGTGAGGCATTAAAAGGACATTTACCATGCAAATCGTCTAACAGGCCTGAAATAAAGCTTCCAGAATTGGCTCTACATCCATTTCTATTGCCCAGTTTATGAAGCTGGTGAAAACACACTTCTGTTGGAGCTCTTAGGAGCTCCCCTGGGAAAGAAGGCACCAACATGCAAGCCTCCGTGAGCATTCTGATGTCAAAACTACACACATCTCCATGTGCTAGAGATCTCTGTGTAGGTTATTTGTCTGTGGTTTGACGCTTCTGAGCAATGTAGGTGAGGTTTTGGTACCATCAGCTGGCAAAAGAGCTTTAAGAAGGCTGTCATGTGGCAGCTGAGACATGCTGAATAATTACGAGCCTCCTAGAACACTGCAGAAAAGAAAAAGCCAAGTACACTAATTTAAATCTCTTCCACCAAGCTAGAAATCTAAACCATAACTTATTAAACAGCTCAACAAAACAAGGCAGAGTAGTTCAGAATCATTAATTCAAAGGGAAACTCCTAAAACTTACTGCACATTTCTAGAAACTTGATAAATTTTACACAGCGGGTAGATACAGTTAAGGTCACACACAGTCTGTCCCACAACACTGCGACCGGTTTCTACCACTTCCTAAAAAACTATATTTCAAAAACCTGCTCTTGCTATTCTTGCACTCAGAAGTACATTTCTGTTGTTTCTTCACTGTTTTTCCTGATTTACCTGTGTTTTTAATCAGCTCTTTAGACATATTCACTGTAAGGCAGACCTGGTAGAAGGAAAAAAGGCATTGGTTCCTTCATATACACACTTCAACACCCTTTACTTCTGTAAGAGGAAACTTCTGTAGACACACACACACACACACACACACACACAGTCTGTACTAAAGCATTAACATAATGTACAAGGTTTGGTCTGCAGGTAAGCAAAAAGTCAAAGGAAAAGCTGCAACACAGAAACACAAATGATTTCCTCTGCCCTTAGTCATTAAAAACCTTTGCACACTTTCAGGGGAGCTGGGCGATTCCTCTCCCATACTTCTGCACTCATGTGAACAGCCTATTTGTTGTTTTAATACCTCTCTTCCTAAGAAGTAACTTTATTTCCAAAGCAGCAAGATAACCAATACAACAAAACTGAATGACGAGATCATAAAAATTGCTTTTCTTCTTCGTGTCTGTTCACACAACACTGAAAGCTGGCATTGTTCACCCTCTTCCCTTCAACAGGCAGTCTCACATATTTTGCCATCAATAAGTTACAACACCATCACTGTCATAGGTCTAAAAAGAAAAGGGAGGTGGAGGATAGTGAAGACAGAAATGGATGAGGCATTTATAACACATTTTGCCTGTGCATCAGATAAGAGGTTCTTATAAGGATATAAATTTCATGCTTCAGGGTACAGGTTTTGTATCCTCTGCAGCAGCTGATACCATCTAGTGTAAGGGAAAGGACACACGGCCAGGCAAGCCCAGGTGTCAGATGCGGTGTAACGCTCTGATGACCAGGTTCTGGACCTGACGCCACAGCATCCTCCTTCAGAGGAGCCCCGTGCAGTTATGTGCCTGCTGCAGAGCAAGCTTTTTGTTGACAATTCTGCTCCAGGAACTCAGCAAACAGCACTCCTTGCGTGAATGTCACCAGACAGGCGTCAGATGAAACAGTTTTTGTTCCTCTGTCAGCCCGGCTGGAGGATGAACGATCACAGGGAAGCTTTGTTAGACAGTATAACGCTATTGGCAAGTGCGCAGGTGATCTTCTCACGGTCAAGCTAACAGAAATGCTTGACACAAACGTACAAGCAGGTCCCCAGAACACACACACACCCTGCTGCGTTCAATAACGCAATTAACACAGCTCTGAAGCCAGCTGTAAGCAACACATCGACGGCAGGCTGCGAGGAGAGGCGATGGCTGGCAGCAGGAGATACCAGGCGCACCGCTCTGACGCAAGAGCGTCTCCTGATCGTTCGCTCTGCGGTTCAGCCCGGCTCTACCTGCGCTTATCGCTTCGGTAACTTGCCCAAATTCCAGCCCCGTGGCTGCGGCTCGCGGGACACAGCCGGGACACGGCTTGCCTCAACGGGACCGTGCGAAAAGCCCTCGCTGCCACCGCCTGCGAGCAAGGCGAGGGCTGGCGGCAGCCGCTCAGCCGCAGGGATACAGGCAGGTGCTCCCCGTCCCTCCCGCTCCCCACGGCCCCCACTGCCGCCCGCTCCCCCCCACGCCCCGCCTCGCCCCACCGCCATCCCCGGGCGGAGGTGCCGGTGCCCGGCCCCGCGCAACCTGCCCTCCGCGGCGCGGCCAATGGGGCGAGAGGGCGGGGAGGAGCGGCGCCGACTGCCCCGGCCGCCTCCGCCCTCCGCGGCGAAACTCGGCGGGAGCGCCGCGGGGAGTGAGACGGCACCGCGCCCCGCAACGCAGCGCAGCGCAGCGCCGACGGGAAGGAGGGAGAGAGGGAGGGGTTGAGCGGCGCCCACCGCGCTCCGGACCTGCCCGCACCGCCCCCCGACGGCACTTGGAGCCGCCCCGTCCCGCGGCCGCGCTGAGCGCTCCGCGGCGTCGGTGAGACACGGACGGGAGCCGCGCTCCGCTCCGCCCGGCACCGCGCTCGGGCCGGCCCCGCTGCCCGCTGCCCCGGGCCCCTTCGGCGCGGCGTGGGGAGAAGCGGATGCAGCGCTCGGCTGTCCCGGCGCTTCTCGTCGGCTCCTCTCCTAGACTTTTTTTTTTTTTTTTTTTTTTTTAAACTTTTTTAACTGAATCAGACGAGTTTCTTTTCCTTTTCCTCATTCGATTTCTTTAATTTTTTATTTTCAGACCAGGCTGCCCCCTTCCCGGTTCTGCTCTTGCTCCCTCTTTTTGGACCCACCTCGCCTCCCCCACCACCCCCCAGTAGCACGCGGGCACCATGTCCTTGTACCCCAGTATGATTCCACCTGCCAATGGCTCTGCCAATGGGACTGCCAGCGCGGCCGAGAGCGGCAAGCCTGCCACCATCCCCACCGTCATGTTCATCTTTGGCGTGGTGGGCAACCTCATCGCTATTGTGGTGCTCTGCAAATCCAGGAAGGAGCAGAAGGAGACCACCTTCTACACGCTGGTGTGTGGGCTGGCAGTCACTGACCTGCTGGGGACCTGCCTGGTGAGTCCGGTCACTATCGCCACTTACCTGCAGAATCGCTGGCCAGGAGGACCGGCGCTGTGTGAGTACAGCTCCTTCATCCTCCTCTTCTTTGGACTCTCTGGCCTCAGCATTATCTGTGCCATGTCTATAGAAAGGTACCTGGCCATCAACCATGCCTATTTCTACAACCATTACGTAGATAAGAAGCTGGCAGGGCTCACGCTCTTTGCTATCTATGCTTCCAACGTGCTGTTCTGTGCCCTCCCCAGCATGGGGCTCGGCAGATCAACCTTGCAGTACCCTTACACCTGGTGTTTCATAGACTGGCGAACAAAGAAGGCCACTCACGCAGCATACTCATACATGTATGCTGGCTTCAGCTCCTTCCTGATCATGGTTACGGTGATCTGCAACATCCTGGTCTGCGTGGCCCTCATTCGCATGCACCGCCAGTTCATGCGGCGCACATCGCTGGGGACAGACACCACCTCCAGCCGCTTATCTGACTTTCGCAGACGCCGGAGCTTCCGTCGGATGGCTGGAGCAGAGATCCAGATGGTTATTCTGCTCATTGCCACTTCCCTGGTAGTGCTCATCTGCTCCATTCCTCTGGTGGTGAGTAACATTGTGCAACCCTACTTCTTTCCATCGTGCACGTTGCTGAGTCTTTTATCCTCCTCTTCTGTGCCTGTAAGTCAGAGTCATGTTTAGATGCTGCTGCAAGCTCTTAGCCTAATATCAGTACAGTTAGCACGCATGCATGTTGTTAGAAAGTTGTACTGGTTTATATTTACAAGAGAAGAACCCACATTTATACCAAGCCCTAGACTCCTTTGATTGGCTGAAATGCAACGCCAAAAATTCTTAACAAACTTTCCACTGTTTAACTGGAATCAACACAGTGAAAATTTCACTGAGAGCCGAGGGCACTTGAAAGTTCACTTCCAAAATTAATTTGTGATGAGTGAGGTTTGGAGCTGGCTTGCTCTTCTGGATGCCTTTTGTGTTTCTAAAATATGTGCTGTTGCTGAAGGGTACAGCAGCCCTCAGTATGCGGAAGGAGGTGAGCATTCTGTTCACATGGCATCCAGCAAGGTGCAGAACGCTTCACACCCAAGCCCAGAGCTGAGCTCCCCATCCCAAAGGACCCACTGGGGAAGATCCCACACTGTTTCACTCCTCCAGCAGCTCAGGAAGGCTGGAAGCAGCAGTGCCACTTGTTGCTGTCATTTTCAGTTGAGTGAGATCTGGAGGAACCTGGCCCATATGAAGCTGGAGAAATACCAGAGTGCCAGACAACATTACCACTAACCGTTTGCTAATTTTCTGCAACAGCTGGTACAATTACTGCCATTGACTTGAACCTGCGGCTCCTACTTTCTTCTGTTCCTCCACCTTATCTCCAAGGAAGACAAAAGAAAATGCACCAGCTTGAGGCTTAGTTCTGGGTGCCACCCACCGTAATACAGCTTGGCGAACTTTTTTCCCCTCCTGGCTTAGAGATGTTAAACAAACAGTTGGCTTGCTGTTCTCACCACCTTCCAAAACACAGTTTAGGGAGCCAAGGAGTTGTTGTTAGACATAAAGCGGTGTTGGAAGATGGATTGCTTTGAGGGAGTTTGGTGTAGGTAGGAGCTATTCCACGGTCTCTGTGTCACAGAGGGTTTGCAGTGTGGAGTGGCCATCAGGGGATGCGAAACAGCCATGCCACAGCGTAGTAAGGAAGTTCAGAGAAATACATCTGCAGAGTACTTGGAGAGGTCAGCGAGTCCATCCCCCTATTCAGAGGAAGGTGTTGTTGTAGGGGTCAGGCCAGTTTTGCCACATTACTGAGATAAACAGGAGCCAGTGGAGTGTGGCTGTGCTGGAGCACCAGCAGCTGTCGCCCAGCACTGTCTCCCCTCCTGCAGCGCTGTCATTGCGTGTCACGCTGTGGCATAGCTGAGTGCTTTGCCGTCTGTTTGCTGCTTGTCATCTAAAGGAAATGGAAACGTGCTGCTGAAGCTGTGTGCGGGCTGCCTGCGAGGCACGCGTGTGCTCGATGGAGGAACCACGCGCAGCCTGTTACGCAGTACAGCAGCAGAAACCTCATGGGTGAGCTGACTTGCAACACTGGGGGTATCGGGTCATGAGGTGCCAAGCACCAGCAGTAGGGCTTTAGGAAAAAGACAAAGCTTTATCCCTCGAGGGAGCAGCTGGAGAAAGGCTGAGGATGCATAATGAAACGTTCTTATACCTTAGGAGCTGGAAATCTTACAGAACGTACAAAAAGACAAAAATAAAAGGAAAAAAGGAAAAACAGGGAGGGGCTACCAGAAAGGAAACTAGATTGTTGACAGTTCAAATTAATGATCCTGGGTGGGGCAAGAGATTTATTATTTAAACAGTGGCTGCTGAAAACCTTGCATTCAGCAGAGTGTATGTGAAGGTGCAGGTGACAAAGTTCTGCGCTCTCTCAGACCTTGATTCTGCTGCTTACAAAGGCACGGCGTTGCCTTGAGTGTTCACATGCAGATTTTCTCAGCTGAAGCAGCAGACTTCTGCGTGTCAGATGAAGTAAAAGAATGTTATTTTGCTGTTTCCATATTTCACTCTGATGTGTGTGATGAGGAAAATGAAAAAGGAAGTTTTGTTTTACAGCACTTGCAGATGCATCATTACAGAGTCCGGTCTGGTTAGCTTGCTCCATTATAAGGGTAACTTTTGTCAGCCTCCTGCTGTGGGAATAAGCCACAGCTGTTTATGCTCTGTTATGCTACAATGATGCCCCTGGAGCCATTCAGGGCCAGGCTGGACGGGGCTCCAAGCAACGTGATGGAACTGTAGGTGCCCCTGTTCACTGCAGAGCAGTTGGACCACACAGCCTTTATGGGTCTCTTCCAGACCGGATGATTCTATGATTTCATGTACTGCTGAGTAGTGTGTAAGCCCTCTGCTTATACTCAGGGGTTAAGCATTCCAAGATAAACTCTGAGCAGTGACACCTTCATGTTATAAATCCTCAGAGAAAGCCATCGGCAGAGACAGGAAAATCACTAACTTATATACGTTCGTTTTTATGACTCAGAGGAGTTCCCTGGAGTTATGGGGGGAGCCCACACCGCAGAGGAGACTGCCAGGCTCGTTTGTCGTGCAGAGCCTGGCAGACACGGCAGCATGCGAGCAGTAAGGTGGTGGTAGCATGATTCAGATGCACAAAGCCGGCTCAGAGGGTGCTCTGTGACTGAGGTTTTCTGACGGGCTGATTTCCTACTGATGATTTCAGCTGAATAAACTATCTCTGAAGTCAGAGCAGAGCAAGTCCTGAACGAGGGACAAACTAACATTTTAGAGTGAATGTTTTCACAATACAATAAACTGGGAGACAGAGGGAGCCCAGCAAGCTGTATTTATCAGAGTTTAACCCCCCAAAAAAATCACACTTTAAAATATTAAATAGCCCTGAACTACTAAGAAAAAAGGTTTGTCTTGATTTTAAAAGTGTTTAAAGAGCAGCGAGCTGAGTCACAGGGAACAGTTGTTCTCAGTAATGACGCTGCAGCACTCAGCTTACAAATAGGGTTGTTCAGCATTTTAATGATTTATTCATAAAATCAGCAAAATCTTACAATGACACGTGTCGTAGCAAAGTTATTAGGGATTGTGCAAAACACTGAATGACCATAAAAATGAAGGTGAATCAGATTTATCAAGGGAAAAAGAGCAAAAAAAAAGAAAACTGTGAGCTCTCATAAGCTTTTGATACAACCTGCAGTGTTTTCAATGTGCAGAATGTGGTTGGAAAGCCTTGATAGGAGTTTAGGAGTGAAACTGGGGAGCATTGCATCAGTTGTGCACTGCCTTTTGCCTGCACTTCACTCTGGTCTTATTTTCATCATTTACAAATGTGTGAGATTTTAGAATTTAGGATTGGGTATAATTAGAATTAGTGAATGAGGCACGCGAGGTGGTACTTTAACAACAATACAGTAGAAATTGCTTCCCAGCCCTTAAGAATTACTTTCAAGAGGATGTAGGCTGGTAGTACAGTTCACTCCAGCAGTCCCTCTTAGGTTTACAAATAGGTTTACAGTCAGGATTCTCTTAGGTTTACAAATACGTGATCTTTTTCTTATCCTGATCTCTATATGCTGTTGAGTTGTGCTGAAAGTGAAAATAAAATGCTGTGCTTCAGGATGGATGTGTGGGCCATCCCCTACAGCAGACACTAAGCCCTCAAAGGCAAAGGGTGCTGGCTCCTGGAGATGAAAAACTTATTTCCTCCTTTGTAGCATTTCAGATTTATCCTATCGGCATGTGGAACATTTTATGAGGGAAGATTATTGCTCCAATTACTCTGTGACAGTAACTATACAAATTGCTTTATAGCACTTCAAAGGAATAGAAATCATGATTTGCATTCATATTCAGTAAAGAAGAAAAGCAACAAACCAGGCAGGGCTGCCATCCTGCCACTACCTGTTGCTTCAGCATAAATGCAACACACTGTGGAGCAAAGTGCTGCTTAACTTCTGTGAAGAAAGGTTGAGGGAGGGAGCCAGGCTTGTTCACCATGGAGAAGACAAGGTTCCAGGGTCACCTCACTGCAGCCTTCCTGCAGGGGTTGATTAACAGGAGGGAAAGCGACCTTTTACAAGGACAGGTAGTGACAAGGTGGAACAGTTTGGGTGAACTGGAGAATTAGGTTAGTTGTTAGGAGGAAATTCTTTACTCAGTGGGCAGGGAGGTGCTGGTGCTGCTGCCCAGAGAGCTGTGGTGCCCCATCACTGGGGGTGCCCAAGGCTGGGTTGGATGGGGCCTGGGCAGCCTGAGCTGGTGGGGGCAGCCAGCCCACGGCAGGGGCTGGAGCTGGGTGGTCCTTCAGGTCCTTTCCAAACCATTCTCTGATTCTATAATTAACAAAACTGCAAAGAAACCACAAATGCTTTCAAAACACGCTGGCTGAATTCTGTGGCTACAGGTATATTACATAAGCCTCAGTCTTTTGGAATATAAGTTGTTCTCACTTGCTTTTTTTTTTTGTGTGTGTGTGTGTGTGTGTGTGTGTGTGTGTGTTTTAAATTAGGATTTCAAACTGGAGAAACTGGAGAAATTCAAACATCAGACAATGTAACATAGTATTCTATTGCTTTACATAGTATTCTACTTTCTTTACATAGTATTCTACTTTTTGAGCACTTAAAATACAAGGCAATGTCCCTTATCATAATACGACCAGTCAGGGAAGACCTGTAGCCAACAGAGTGTACATCTCTTGCTACTAGTGTGGATGTTTCACGCTGCATGATGTGTCTTTTTAGCCACAATATCGGCACTTAAGAGACATTTGTCCCTGATCTCTACCAGGCAGAGAAAGGTGAATCGAGTGCCTCAGTTCCAGCTGGTGCTTATCAGAGGAACAATCCCACTATTAAATCACTGGCGTGTAACTGTAGCACTAAGTTAAAAGAAAAAAAAAAAAAAAAAAGAAATGAAAATCGTGCCTCTACAGCTGGTCTGTGCGCTGCCTTCAGAGCCTGCGTCTGGCTCCGAGGTGTGGCTGAGTTTATCGGGAAAAGCCCGGCCTGTCACAGCTGGCCACGAGTGCTCCCAGTTCCCGTGAGCTGCTGCTTTGCAGGTTCTCAGCCCGAAGCTCTGCGAGCAGAAATGGAGGCTCGGAACGAATCCCCGCCGCGGGTGCGGGGTTACCCTCGTGGCTGTGCCCGACAGGAGCGGCTCCTGCCCTGGGACAGCGCTGCCACCTGGCGGTGCGCTGCGGAACGGCTGCCCATGGAGGGCTGTCCCAACCTTGGGGATTCCATAGTTCTGTAAAGCAAAACCATAGAAATAGACATTGCTCTGTGTGTAGGAATACTCCTTGATGCCTGTCAGTTGTCTCTGTGGCTTAAAAGAGAGTAAGCTAGTTGTCAGACAGCCACCTGCAGTGCTGGGAGTGATTAGGAAGGATCACTATATTGCTCTATAAATCTATTACTTTCCCATGGAGGTTTTAGAACATCCGTAATTCTGCTACTAGATTTTCACTGTGTCACGTAAGAAGAGAATTAAGGGATTTAATTAAGGAGTTTGAAGAATACAGCATCTTCCGTTGTCATTTATTTTCAGTGGCTTTCCTAGGCCTACCTAAAATTCCAGACACAGCATAGGTCTTGCTATAAATGAGGAATAGTTCTTTGAGGCTTACACTCATATGATGTCGTGCTCCTTATGGACAGGGGAAACAATTGCTAATTAGAACCAAGTGCCAGCTCATGTAGGTAAGCAGCGCGCTCCAGTCCAGTGCTGGAATCATCTAATCATGTTGACGTATTAAAAATCTTCTACCCGAGGGACCTTTCCTTTTGTTACTTTATTTGTTTTTTTTCCCAAAACAAGCTGTAACAAGAAAGCCACTGAGGTTATACAACTTCAGTAAGGACAGGTGCCAGCCAGAAGTATTTCTAAACTAGGCAGTCAACAGCTCTGGGCTTGTTTCTGGGGAATAACATACCTGGACTATAACCTTAGTTTCAGTTTGTTTCCAAACATGCAATTATTAGACCTTTGCCAGAGGAAACACTCGGCCATGTCCCCTCAGTGGACTCTGATATCTCTTTGCAAATAGCATAAGACCAGAGAGATACGGTAAGAAGCAGGATATAGGTATAAATCTTTGTTCCTGGGTTATAACCATTACCAAGGAAGCTGTAAAATTTTTTTGCAGTTTTGAAAAAAAAAAAAAATCTCAGAGCTTTCAAACTCAGCTGTCTCACTTTGGCAGCCTCTTCTTTGGTACCTCACCGTTACAAATTGATCTCCATGCTTTGATATATCATATTTGATTTCCTCATACAGTTGTAAAATTTTGCCTTTATTTTCCCCCTTTCTCTTTCAATAGGTCCGTGTCTTTGTGAACCAGCTCTACCAGCCTGAACCAGTGAAAGATGTGAAGCAAAACCCTGACCTGCAAGCCATCCGCATTGCCTCCGTGAACCCCATTTTGGACCCATGGGTCTACATCCTCCTCCGCAAGACTGTGCTCAGCAAAGCCATCGAGAAGATCAAATGTCTCTTCTGCCAAATAGGAGGAGCTCGGAGGCAGCACTCGGGGAGCAATTTCAATTGTGTGGATGGTCGCAGGACCTCTTCTGCCATGTCAAGTCAGTCACCCTCTTTCATCTCCCGTGAGCTGCAGGAGATCAGCAGCACGTCCCAAACGCTGCTCTATCCCCCGGAGTTAAGTGAGAGCAGTGTTGGTGGTCGCGTGCTGCTTCCAGGCCCCAGTGCAAGTTTGGCTCAGTCTGACACTACATCCGTAAGGACACTGCACAGCTCAGAGACCTCGGATTCCTCACAGGGGCAGGACTCAGCAGAGAGCGTCCTCCTGGTGAATGAAATCGGGTCTGGTGGTGGGGCCAGCTCTACGTCCAAGGGCAGCCCCCTCCAAGTCACCTTCCCCACTGAGACACTGAATTTATCAGAGAAGTGTATATAACAACAAAAGGCATCAACCCTGGTGATCTTTCCTAGTACATTGGAAAACTGGTGCAATAGATAGGCATTCTACCTATTCAAGTGGAAAGGGGATCAACTATGCTCCAAAGGGCTATTTTTCTCTTGCCATGTGATGGGTACATTTCTTTTAGACTACTGAGGACTGTGTGGAACAGACACTGTGTTTTGTGCTGCCGTCAGAAGTTTTACAAGACGGGTCTCATCAGACTGGAATCACAAACGTGTCTTGTTCTGGGTCACAGGAGAGCTACTGGGCCTCTTGAAATAGAAAGATCCATCACTTTCTTTTCCTTTTTTTCCTTTCTTTCTTTCTTGATTTCTTTTGTTTTATTTTGTTTTCATTTCTTTCATTCACTTTCCAAATCTGGTAGAACTGTGTTTTCCTGTGGCTGCTCAGCTATCAAGAGTCTAAGGTTCTGGTACTAGAGCAGAATGTGAGGCAACTACTAGGAACTGGACGGAGCTACTCTGACAGCTGCCTGCAGTAGGATTTCAAAGTGTCTCACTAAAGCATGAAAATGTGAATTTTTACTGTTGTGTATATATCAGGTTTGAAAATATTTAAAAGTCTATTCTTCTCTGTGAGAAGGGTTCTTATTAATACCAGGTATATAGAAATGAATGCCAGCCTTCTCTTCCCCCAGTATTTCCTGCTGATAAGACATTCTTGGTTTAGATTTGTTGTCCGTGCTAGATTCATGGTTGATAAGATAATTGTTTAGCTGAGAATATGTAAACACTTTGAGTGAAATGGAAATGTATGTACTATTGAGAAAAAAAAGAAAACGTTATCTTCAGTTAAGAATATTCCTTTTCACTGTATGTACAAGACAGATTTTATTTATGTGCTGATAATGTTTCTGTGTATAAGCACATCTCCTTGCTGAGTACTTTGGCCCACGTCCTGCACACACTTTTAGGCACACACTTACCAATGCCCGTCAGAGTTGCCCATCTGCTGCCAGGGAGACTCATATGTAAAGATAAGGACATGTAGAAGTGCTTGAATATCAGGGCCTAAAACTTTCAACCCCTGGTTAATAGTCTTAATATTCACTTTAGTTAAAGCATCACTGATGTAATAAAGGTATTTTTTCATAACATTTATCATTTTACTTTAAATAGTAAATAGGATTTTATGACTCTGTAATCTGATATTCCACCAAGTAAACATACAAAACCATGGAAGCAGAATCTTCATTTAGAAGCGTAAGTTATATAGAACTAGCTCCTGGTCTTGCACCCATTGTACATTATTTGTTACTAAAGTTTTGATGGAAAAAAAGCATCACCAAAACCAGCTGTTAACCAGTGACAAAAGGACTTTTGGTGTTTTGTTTTGTGAGGTTAGATCTTGTTCCAGAAATATTGTTTACTAAAATAATTCTGTACAGATATTTGGGGATGTTTTGTCAAATACTAAGCATGTTATGCTGCTTAAAGTGTTCTTATGTGAAATGCTTTATTGTAATGAAAATCTTGAGCCTTATGTTGATGATACATTTAAGCAGTTGTATTGACCAAAATGATTTTGGAGATCACAATTAAATGGAAATGTTCTGCTTGAACTCAAAAGGTTGAGTCTGCCATTCAGTGCCAGCTCCCCACTTTAACAGGCCACCCTTCTTGAACACCTTGTGCTTAGTTTTCAGATGATAAAGTGCTGTGCATTACTGATGGAAAATAGTTTGTTCTGATAGACTTCTAAGCAATAGAGCACCAAAAGAGGCGTTCTAAATATCTTCCCTTTGCAAAAACAGAAAGTCTTCCTTCTCCCCACAGCACTGTTGGTTGATCGGTGCTGGACAGGACTCATAAGCCCACAACATCAGCACTAGTTGCCTTAGGAACGAATAAGAATCCCCAGTCAACCCACGTTAATGGAAAATGTCATTCAAAAGCATCTTATTCCAAAATCGTATCTTGGTGACTCTATCCTGTGAGTCCCACCACCCCCAGTCTCACACCTGTACTTCTAGCAGTCTGCTTCTAGCCACAAACTGCAGCTTCACCAAACCTTGTACTCCACTGCTGCACCTTTCCCCAGACTCCAGACCTAAACTCCATTTATGCCTCTGTCCTCTGGCCTGGTGTGAATAATCTACTCACAATAGGGTGAGAGCCAGCATTGGTAGTAAACTGATCATTGAATTTGTAAATTAATTTGAACCTGTGATCAGTAAGTTAGCATTACAGTTGGTCTCGGTTTAAGGTGCAGGATACAGTGCACTTAGGCTCCAAGCGTGGGCTGAAATTTCCTGTTACAAACCAAGCTTATACAACTCCACTGTCTGCAATACCAGTGCTACTTAATATATATCAATGCTATAAGTGTAGTGCCAAAGTCATAACCATTATCAATGTAACCCATTATTTTCAAATGGCACAATGACATCTTGATACAAAGTCTTCCACAAAGCTTTTCAGTCAATATTCTTCTGCAAAACTGCACATCTGATTTACATAAAGCAGATTTACTTTTCAAGCTACAACATAACAACAGACCTTTCCACTGCTAGGCCCTTGCTATAGACCTGTCAGCTTTATCAGACATGAGAAGAAAATGGAGCCAGAACTCCAAGCTTATTGAATCTCCATACAAAACTTACTCTCTGCCTGCAGTCTTTTGCATTTCATGTTTTTGCCTTCCATAACCTCTCTTAAAATCCAGCCCCTTATTGTATTATTAGATTCACTGTTACCTGATCAGTACTTTACCCTCTAAGATTGTTGGAAACTATTTGATCTTTCTCCATGTAATCCATGTGGCTTACTCAGAAAGTAATGAATGCTTCCTCTCAACACAATAACACTATTTGACAGGGCAAATTCTCAGACACAAAACACCACTTTTCAACACATTCGCCACTACTAGCCATGTATTTTCACCAGCCATGAGCAAGAGCCTGAACGCTGCACACGTTAAAACCTATTGTTTCACAGTTGCTGTGATGGCATTGCTGCTGCTGAAACCCACCACCTTCTGTCTCATTGTGCCAGCATCTGCTTACTGGGCTCCACCAACATTCAGCAAGCATCCATGAATGTCAATGGGTGCCATTTCTTTTTTCTGCATAGAGGAATTCAGTGGCACACCTCTGCTTTATATGCACTTCCACTTCATATGCCATTTTGCCACTCATCCACTCTGTTTCAGCATTTGAAACTGGACTACCAGTCAGCCACCCCTGCTGTCTTTTTTTGTAGTCAATGGAACTAATGAAGCACTTTGATTCAACTCTTCCAAAGATTTTTATCTAACATAAGGCATATGAATGGCTCTCTGAAGTTATGTATTTCTTTCCAGATATAAAATTTTCTGAGGGAAAAAATCAGATTTAAATCCTCAGCTGTGTGTACTTTGCTCTTCAACCACCTTGTTACATTTCGTCATTTTCATATGAGTCATATGCGAGACAAACATACAAAACTATTGAAGCCACAGACTGTGAGTGATGATTATGAACAATAAATTCCAGGTACTAAAGTAGCAGTACTTCGCTCTTTTGATAACAAAGGCTTTCTCCTTCAGATCACATGCTTTTTGATACTCCTGAGATCTCAAAACAGCTTACCACTACCTTTTATTGAACATTTTTCTTGAGGTTTGCTTTGGTATATTTTGGGTTGTTTTTTTTTTTAACAATGACTAGTTAACATGTCCAGCAGAGACAGAAGCAGCCAACTGATTATATGATTAACATCTTAACATGGTCAATGGTAACATTCTTGTTACTACCTAAAGAATAAACAGGCATCACTGCACAGCAGAGAAGTCATTATTTTATTCAAATAGACCCAGAAAATCTCGTACATGCAAAACATGGCATGCTGTACAAAAAAAGAGAGAGGCTGCAACATCAGCAGTGAAGCTTCCTCCCCAAGTGTAACACATTTACAATAACTTATCTGCTATTTGTTTCAAGATAATACTGACAATATAATAACTAGAATTTATAACCTATTAACACCAGAATAAAAAACACACCTAGTACTGGGAATGGGAACACCACCACCTCCAGCCCAATGCAACTGTCGAGCCTGATGGTATAGATGTGCACTGCCATGACTTTGACCAACTGCATTGAAGTCAACAGTAATTTTGCAAATCATTTCAGTGGAAGCAGAAACAGTGATAACAGTGACCTCTGCAAGGAAGAAGGGAGTCTTTCCCATATGAGTAAATACACAACACTGATACAATTATAAAAGGCAAATAAAGGAAAGATTTATTTGATTACAGCCAAACTACTTCAAAATGGAAAACAGAAAATGTCTTACAGTGTTTTTGCACACTTCCTTTTCCAATCAGAGGACGTCTCTTCTTTGAAGATAGTTGTCAAACTCTTCTAACACCTCCTATTGCTGAACAGATTGCATTATTTGTTACAAACAAACAAACAAAATCAAACCCAAGACAAAGCTTTACAACAGAGCCTTTCAAACAAGAATCAGATACGTATTGAACAAGCATTTAAGAATCCATTTCAGAACTGAATAAACAAAAATAGCGCATGGTGAAGCTTTACATCCTCATAATAGTCACTGTAGTCATACTTATTCTGGATATTTAAATGTGAAAAAATGCTCATTATTTGAGTGCATGCACATAGATCTAAAAAAAAATCCATGTATTTGGGAAAAAAAAAAAAAAAAAGCTTAGCCATGTAAGAACATGGAAATTAAGTCTTTTAAAGGGATAATTAATTTCTGCAAAAAAAAAAAACAAAAAAAAAACCCACAAAAAAACAGGAAAAAACCTTAACTGTCCTCTTAAGAATTAGCAATATTCAACTGAACTATGTTCTCAGTTGAGTGATGTGTCTACAACAAACATTCTACTGCAAAACTCACCATGCTTCTTGAGCAAAAATAATATTATTTTCTATGAAATGTTTTGGTTTTTTTTTTTAATAGGAATCAAGTATTAAAGATATAGAGATTTCAGAAGGTTTTGCTATTATTTTAAGTTTTTTTTGTTGCCGTTGTGTTTGGTTTTTTGTTTGTTTTGTTTTGTTGGGGTTTTTTTTCGCTTTCAAAATATTACAAAAGTTAAGTGGAAACATGTTCCCAACCCTGAAATTTTGAGAATTCTTCAGTAGGCTGTTATCCAGTTCAGCCTGGAGGCTATCATCTCTATCCTGTCTCTTCTGACAACAAAAAGAGGGTAGTCTTAGCAAAGAGCCACCAGAGAAACTGCCTGAATTTGTTTCTCTAGATGGTTCATACAAGTAACCAGTGACCATATTCCCCTAAACAAAGATGAAGACCAAGCAAGCACATCTCCTATGTTTCTCACAGTTGCGAATATACAGCACAGCATCTAAAATCCAAAAAGAATAAAAACGGAGACTCAGGCAATGCTGCCCTGAACAACCAGTTCACTGAGACTGTAATTTCATGGGCAGGTTGCAAGAACTGTAAAAAGAAAATTGATCCCCTTTATAAGATTAGCCTTACTTAGAAAGGAAAGGCTACATAAGATACAGCATCCTGCAGAAATATCTATTTCCAACTCCCAACGTTTTACTTGCAGTGGTAGTTGTAGTATAGTACTTAAGAAAAGACGAGTTTCAGTCTCAGCTGAATGTTCACTCTTCTAATGAAACATCTAATAACAATTAAGCATTCAAGTGCTTGTTTAGTATAGCACTGCGTTTCATCTAACGTATTTACCCATTCACCTTTGAAAGTAGCATGGAAGGTTTTACCAAGTTTGCCTGACTACAGATCAGATCTCTGGTCTATCACAGACACAACAAACACAACATAAAAGTCTATCTCTGCTTCACAGAAAAGTTTCCCATAGGAAAATTAATCCTAATGAAAATAGAAGCTTCTGATAACAGAGAACAGTTCACCACAGCTGGAAGATAACTAATGCTAACGATTAAGGACTGAAATACATATTTTGAAATCCCTTTTTCTTTTGCATTTTAAATAACAGTTCATTAATTAGTCAGCAAATGAAGACATTAACCTGTAAAATTACAAAATAAAGTAAAATCAATGTGAGAATGCAGGCAAGGATTTTAACATTACATTTCCTAAATAAAATCTTGGATTTCCTCTTGGAAAACAGCTCACGTCATTTTTTATATATTTTTTTCACTTTAAAAAAGAAAAATAATTTCAATCTTTTATTTCTGCAGGCTCCCCTACTGCTTAAAAAAACAAAACCCTGTGTGATAAATGACATTTGAAGCAGCATAGACAATCCACAGGGCTGCCCTATCGGGCTCTGATAAAAATGGATTCATCGGGAGTTGAAGTGCAATTCTCTTTCTCAGTAACAGTCTCTACTGTGCCTGAAGCGGACACAATCACAACAGTTTTAGCTTCTGAAAGAGCTTTCTCCTTCTCTGCAATGGCAGCACAGACTGCCACAATTTCATCACTTTCAAAGTCATAGTCTGGGATTGATGCTTGCGCAATCTCTTTTCCTTTGGCCTGTGATTGTTCTGCATCAGTCTTTGTTGCTTTTTGCTGTTCATGTAGTTTTCTCGCCCAAGAAAGGTCCTCCTTCCATACTTCAGGGTTCATTGGAAAGATGTGTAAGGATATCTGGAAACTTCGGATTGCCTGCAAACAGAATAAAGAAGAGGGATTGGAAAGTTTGATGCCCATGTTTTTCATCACAGAAATTTACAATCACAGAAATGTATCCCCAAAAAACGCTTCATGTAAGTGTCTGAAAACACCACCAGCATGAAAACACAACAGACCAGGTATTTGGCAACAAAAGTTCAGATAAGACTTTGCATGTCAAAAATGATACTGTAATTAAGTAGAAGCCAAAATTACTGCACTATTGTATTATTGTAAAAATCAGTACCTGTGGAGGAGACCTGCTGTTTTGCAGTTCCCACAATGGCATCGTTGCTGAAACCCACCACTCACCACCCCCTCTGTGCTCATATCCACAGTTTGATCTCCCTAAATGTTCACAAGTGTTAATGAATGTCAGTGGGTGTAATTTTTTCTGCATGGAGGAATTTAGTTCCACCCCTTTGCTTCATGTGCATTTCCATGTCAGATACCACTGTGTCAGGCTGTCCCCCTCTGCTGCCATCTGTCACAGAGCAACAACATGTAATGGGAAGGCTCAGCCTCTGCTGCCATACCACCAGCATCTGTCTCTGAAGGCTTGGGCCAATATAGTCAAATAGGAGGCGTTAATTTTGGATCAGTCCTCACATATTAACAGTGAAAACGTCAAGACTGACCTCACCAACTGTGATTTATACAAACACATAGGCATGTAAGTATATGAGCTATCAGTAAACACACTCAGTGCTCTTTTCTATTAAACACAAAATATAAACAAATACTATCTGCCTCTAAGCCTTCCAAGGAACAGGTCTCTTAATTAAAACCTTTCTATATGGTCATGCATATTAAACAACACTGAATACAGTAATAAAAATAAAAGATTAATATAAGGCAACATTTAATGAGCTGAAAAAGCTGTCATACAACAGAAAATGCTCATTTTTGTAAATCTATTACAAAAAGTGAATATCACTGTTTTTTGTTTCCTATTTCTCGACCCATTTATAATTATAATAATGACAAACTACTGCTGAAAGCAAATTATCTCATAGTAAAGCCATTCACATGGATGAGTTCAGGAAGTGCCACTTTCACATTCTGTGCTAATGGAGACTACACACAGCTCACACCTGACACCAAGGCTTACACTAGCTTTTTATTTTACACCTAACAAGAGTCCACCTGACCTATACTAAAAGTTGTCCAACAGTTGAGATGTTTATGGAACTGTAAGTAATCCTTCTCCATATCTACCAACATTTACAACTGGATTTTTTTTCCCCAACATTCAATACAGCATTTTATTTCAATTATAGTCTGTTCTACCTTGTGCTATTCAGTGACTACAACTCATTTTCACAGAAATCTCTATTATATTTAATGACACTGACCAAATGGAATCCAATCCTTTCAGATATTTTCATTCTAATTAGTTTATATAATTTAATCTGAATACCAAATGTCTTTATCTATTTCAACTTTAAACAGTCAGGCTGAATTTTTCTGTGCAGATTTCTGTTCCAACTGTTTATTCTTTTCAGTAGCAATCTTCTTATTGAAAATTATTTCCAGCAAAAATACCAGTTCTGCATTCAACAGCTGAACTCTTTATTATTTGCAGTTCTTAAGTTCATAAATCCATTTTGTTCAGAAGCATCCTTGCAAGACACTGGGGTAAACTCTCCGAAAGCAAATGCGATAGGCTGGCTTTACCTGAGAGATCTGTACAGTAAGCTCTGATGCACAGATAGGCACAATCCAGTTTGATCAAGGGAACAAAACAACCATCCCACCTGAGAACCTTACACATGTGACTCCTGTTCTACCCATCGATTCTGCTAAAAAGGACACGATCTCAAGCATGGAGGCAGATCTGCTGGAAATACAGCTGAAAGAGCATTTAAACTCACAGAAACTTGTCTGCTTTTCTGCAACCTGAAAATAAAAATCAGCTCTCAGTAGAAGGTACTTTCCTGCATTAAAAATACGCTATAACCCTGTATCACTGAGTAGTGCCTACTCTTGAGAAGGATTGTTAAAAGTGGTCGAAAATAATTCAACAGAACTCCTTTTCATCTGACAAAGTCTTTTATTTTCTGTCACGCTTTAGCTTAATGCCTCCCAAATCCTATACACTAGAACATGTACATGGCTGGCATGTAGTTCTGGTCAGCAGAACAAAAAATATGTCCCATGCTTTCTTTTTTTTTAATCTCCCTATAGAAATGTCTTTTATCAGAACCTGATGAAAATTGTATAATTTACTTTTTGTTTCACACTTCAGATGAAATTACAAGAAATTCTAGGCCAAAATTACAGATCAAATTGCTATTTTTTCAATTGCAGTGCTTCTTTTTAATTTCATTTGTGCACGTAAGGAGAGTCCTGACTATATTCATATATTAAAGTTAAATAGTCTATTAACGTGCTTAAATAACTACAAAAATAATCTATGCATTATGTTGTTAAAGGAGAACTATCACAGCAATGTGGTTAAGTATTTTAATTTCCTATTAGTCTGAAAAGAAACTGTGAGTTATTTGTCCACTCAGGAATTTGGCAGGAACACAACCAGGCACCAGTTTACAAATGCTATATATAAAATGAAATCTTGTGACTCTCTCTTAGATTAATAAATCCGTTCTGTTAAAAATGTGATAATTTAATAATTATAAATAATATAAATAATATATAATATTATATATTATGTTCTATAAATATAATAAATAATAAATTAGTCTTTGCATCACTTCCATTGCTGCGAAAAAACCCTGACACAGAAAAACGCATTCTCCAAAAATGAAAGAAACAAGCATGCACAATTGGTTTCCATTTTACACATTTCACAAAATCACCGGATCGCAGGGGTTGGAAAGGACCTCCAGAGAGCATCGAGTCCAACCCCCTGCCAAAGCAGGTTCCCTACACCATTTGCTCACTTAACTTCGCAGTTATCAGTACTCCAGATTTGAAAATGAGGACCTAGTCCACAACAAACTTACGCCACAGAATGATGAGGTTGGCAGGACCTCTGTGCCCAACTGGTCCAACCCTGCTCAAGCAGAGACACTGAGAGCAGAGTGCCCAGGGCCACATCCAGGTGGGTTTTGGAGATCTCCAACCTGGGAGACTCAGATGCTTTCAGCTGGTTATTTTTTTAATGCTGCTTTTGTTGTGGTCTTTTTATTCGTTCGCTTGATGGGTCATTTGTTCTTTTATTCGTGTTTTTATTTTCTATATGAAAGTAAGCTTTGGTTTCTCTCATGGAAAAAGTGTTCCAATGAAGATTATTTGTGTGACATCGTTACTTTAGAGTGTCATCAACAATACAGTAAAATTCACTCAAAAACAAACATTTACAATTACAGAAACAGTAAGCCCAACTACGAATTCGTTCAGTTTCTGTATTCACAGTGGCATTTAATGAGGTGTACTCCCACAGATCAGTTTCTAGAATGTAAGACAGGACATTGACATTCACTACATTCTGCTTGTTTGTAATTAATTCTTACTAGTGACCTGATTTACTAAATTCGGGAAAAAAGAGTGCATAACTTCTGTAGAAGTTAAATAAATTAGGACTAGTTTACCTCATTTAGTCTCTGTCACAAGTTCAGCCCCCCAGAAATCTTTCATTTGCAGTGACATTACACACAATATAGATTAGTTTGTTTGGAAGTTGTATTTTAGGCAGAGGAAACAAAATCAAAATGCAGTACATCTTTTCTTACAAAAAGTACATCACTCTCTGTGAATTAATACAAATATTTATGACAGACCATTTGGCAGGGTGCAGGCAGTGAGGAAATACACAGAGGAGTGGAGAAAGGGAGGCTTGAAACAATAAAGCAGTGGAGCTGCTCTTGAGAAGGGCAGAGTTTCCAAATCTCATACATTGCAAAAAGCACTGACGTTCATACTCTATTAGCACTTCTTTGTAAAAGCCTAGCACAGTGAAAGATGAGAATACCATGGTAACAAAAGGCTAATGGGAAGAGTATAATTACAATAGAAAATTTGTTCAAGAACACTCCACAAGTCCAATACTTACGAAATTATTTAACCTTGTAAGACTTCTCCACTATTTTCATGACTCCTTAAAGACTCCTTTGTTTGAAAACAGTGAGCATTATCTGAAGTTTAAAATAATTCCCAATACTATTCTTTGTATGAGGGAGCACTCTCACTAGGAGGCAATTCATTATGCGTTAAACACATCCAAAAGCAAATAGTGCCCCATGATAAAACCACGGGAGACCCCCACAGGAGGTTACCCAACACGAGGCTCCCTGCTCTGACAACAGAGACAACAGCACTTAGATAGTTGGCCCTCCTGTCAGACAAAACCTAGTTGATGAAACTTCACCTCACTGTCAATACAGTGGTAACTACAGGTGCACCTACATGGGTGATTTAGCTCAGATTCACAATGTGCTTTGATGCAAATCTCTGTTTTGGTTAGCACTGGGGAGTCAGACAAACCTTCTGGTTAAATTCCATGTTGCATTCCAAGAGAGCCCCTGAAGTTCTCCAAACAGAGCTAGTCTGTATTTAAACAAAATGAACACAGAGTGGATATTAAGTCCGCTGCTCTATTTACTGAAGATATCTGCTCTTGTTGGAGTGATGCAACTGGTTATTGCAGCTGAAGCTTTACATGGCCTGGTGTGCAGACCTGGTGGTATAACTAACATGGGTATATATCTGTAATTTTCATTGCTGTTATTGTAGATTTTTTTTTCTTTCTTTTTTTTTCTTCTTTTTTTTATAGAATAAGCAGCACCAGCTACCTGGGATTCTTGCAGGAAATAACTTCGAATTTCCTGAGACTAATGTATTTAAAATCTCAAACATAATTTACAGTGGCAATTCTAGGCACTGAAAAAAAAAGAGGATTTATAGATTGTTAATGCAGACATGACAGGCCATCTGCCCTTGCCTTCTACAACATAAAAGCAATGGAATGTCACCAGCTATTTGATATGATGCAGACAGGTATGGATTTATATTAAATATTCCATGTTTTGATACCGTGACAACAGAAGGGCAGAACACGACACACGTATCCACAACACTCAGCTTCTACCTTATGTTATTCTCATGTTTTGCTGTACTTTTCTTCTTGCTTTCTCTCTTTCAAATACTGTACCTTACTGCAGTTAAAACAATAAAATCACTCTCTCCATGACTTGTTAGGCTCACCCAAAAACATCCTAATTATATTTATGCTTGAAAAATTTCCAGTGCAAACACTGAAACTTTCCAGAAATACTCTAGTGACAATATTAATCATTTCTATAGCTGGCACTCAGATACACAAAACAAAATAAAGCCAGTATCTTTTTTTATCTGAGAGCCCACTACAGATTATTTTTCTAATTGATTTTTGTGAATGTATCTGGACTACAAAGCTCACTGTGTTTCCACACTTCAACATGCAGAAGGCTATTTAGAGCTGGATGACCTGCAGACTGCAGGATGCTTCCTTCTCTATCACTTAATGTGCCCAGTACAGCACCATGGTATACAGCTGGCGCTAAAGAAAAGATGTACGTCAGCTACTGTGAGCACCCCAGCCTTTTTATTCTCCTGTTAGCAAAAGAATCAATTTCATCTGCTGTATGGAGTCACGGAGTCATGGGGCTGTGTGGAAGTGCACATGTGATCTGCTGTATTTGAAGCAAGAAAACAGGAGCTAGGGAAAACAAGATGTCTTCTGGCAGCTGTGCATAAAACTAAGGATAGGTATCACCTGGGACTTCACAGTATTTTGAGCTTTAAAGCATGGTGAGCTGTGTTGTAGCAGTGCAGCATCTAGAATGTAGTATACACAGTTACATCATTGTAATTACTCTGCTGCATAAAACCACCACTTAAATACAGCATATAACACAAAAGCTTTGAGCTGGGCAGGTCTTACACAAGCCTAGCAGCAAAACCACACAGGAAACATTTGTGATAAACAACCAAGTAAAGGGGCATACTTGGTAACTAACAGCAAGCATCTTTTTCCTTGCCTGCTTTCAGGCTATTTAAGGCTATTCAGCTGCCCTGGTATTTATGTACTTTCACTCTCTGGCACACAATGCAGAGGATATAGACCACAATTTTAATGTGTCAATGTCATTTATTTTCCTACCAGCACTATCTCTCCTAATCCAAGCTGGGCACGTCCCAAAGTCTGCCAAGCATCCCAGGAACGTGGGTTCCTCTGAACAGCCATTTCTGCTGCATGCACTGCTGGGAACATTTCATGTAAAGACATCAGGACCTACAACAGAAAAATAAGAGGAATAAAAATAAGCAAACGGAAAACAGAATTAATTTTTCTAGGATTACTCAAGCAACCACCAATTTTCCTGTATTAAAGACAATTTCATCTCACCTATCTTTTCATAGTTTACAAGTCAGCTGCCTATAGCAATTATACTCACTCCGTAGCTCACAGAAAGAAAAAGGCATGCTACAGGATGATTCATCTTAACTGTTTCAGCAATTATCCTAGAAGTAGATTAATTGCTTTGGAAGGCATCCCCTCTCTCCCCCTGCAAATCCCACGCTCTGTAAAGGAGTATCAGAACTGTGGCATTACACCATGGGAAAACACTGAGAATTAAGCACAATGAACAAGCCAGTACTGTTGCAAAACTCCTGAGTTTTATTTTTTTCTTTTTAATAGAAAACTGAAATCTACCCAATAAAATTATAGTGTGCATTATAAAATCATGAAAAAAAAAAATATAGATATATGGTAATCTGAATGAAAACAAGAGTTAAACAACTGTACAAATGTTACACTTCAGAGACAGCTTGCTATTACTGAAGGATGCCTGACTTGGATATGAAGTCATCTACACAAAAAAAAATAAAACAGTCATTTCTGAACGTGGAAATCACTTTCACTCAGCACTACAATTTAGTGTGGGCCCGTTGCTATTCTATCCCTTGCACTCAATCTTCATAACTTAGCCTATAAATCATAGTTAACAACATGCAACAAGGCTCAAAGTTTTTCCAAGACCTCTGTTTTTCCAAGACCTCCATGAGACTGGCATGCTACCTTAAGACCAGCATCACTCTGAGATCATGATTTCAGACAGCCGCATGCTATGGTGACAGGTAACAGTGTAAGAAACAATGACAACTGCATTCCTACAGTACGATGAAACTGTTAACCACGCAAGTCAGACTCATGCGTGGCTAGCCACTTTTGTCCCAACTGGTCAACCCTCAAGCATGATAAATATCAGAACACAACAGCACAGCTGCTCAAGCATAGAACACATTTAGCCTTACCCTCCTACAGTATATTAAACAGACAAATATGAGTGTGGTATAAGGAGAATTCAAATTCAGGCATCTTGAATTAATATTAATTAAATTTAATTCACAAAACATTTGTACAGCATTAGGGTAGCTACAGTGAGATAGCCTTGTTGCAGAAAGTTAACTGTGCGTGAAAGAAATACAGCAAGCAACATCTCCAATAAAGCATCTGGATCCATATCTCTCATGTTTTAGTAAGACTTTTTATGGAGTGTAGTTGCATGGTTTCACTTTAACTCAACGGGCTACTGACTGGAACTTAAAAATACCTAAATTTGGTTCCACTTTAACTCAACAGGCTACACACCGGAACTTAAAAATACCTAAATTTGGTTTCACTTTAACTCAACAGGCTACACACTGGAATTCAAAAGTACCTAAAAGTTTTTAGGTACACCCCTCCACAGCTATAAGTTATGTCATGTCATTTTCTCCTTTTTTTTTTTTTCCTCAACAGTTAACAACAACTGTGCTTTCTCAGAAAAAAAGTAATGAGCACTATCTATTTCTCCAGTCCAACTGCATTTTTGTGTGCATCTTCTGACTGAAGCAGATCCAAGAACTGAATCAAACTGTTACTAGTGGATAGGTGTACACAGCCCACCAACATTAAGGGATTCTGAACCTCTCAACTGGCTTTTATATTCATCTCTTAATGTCTTTATTCTCGTAACAGAAGATAAACCCAACTATATAACCACTTGAACAATTTTATGTATCTCAGAGTAGTCAGTATTTCTTACAAGTTCTTTCTACTGCAACAACTCCAAAATATCACTATAAATATTTAGGATATATTTGTAGTGTTGAATGAATTTTATTGCCTTGTCTACTGAACTACGACCTTACTAATAATAACGCAACCCAATTACTACACTTTCATCTACATAAAACTGCTGTGTGCATTGATTTAGATAGCTGCTTTAAAAGTGCTCTTCCAAATCCTGATGGTAAGCACTGTGCTAATAGCAACTATGGCATCAGTTACTCAAGTTACTAAAAAATCAATTTGAATGTTCCAGTTAACAATCTGAGATGGTCAAACACAACATTAGCATAATGGTCTACTCTTCTGCTTCTCATTAAGATGTTTCTAGTCTTCATTCATTCCATTTCATGTGCTTGAAACACTTGAGATGATCATGTGTTCCTTCAGACGTGCAGTTTGCGGTCCTCACACCTGACAGCATTAGAATGTTTGCTGCCAATCTTATCTCTTAATTTTATCTCTTCATTGTTACCAACATTTGTTATATTAAGATGCTTGGTTATACTTGGATATTTACCTTCACTGTTCTGAAATAATTCTACTGAAGAAAAGTAGAGTTCACCAACCCCCAAGGCTCCCTCCAAAAATAAGCACTCTTTGATTTGATTGAATTCCTTTCTGAAGGAACTTCTCCTGCAGAGAATGCATCTTGATGGGAATTCTTGTCAGAATCCAGACACTTACAATTAGAATACATTAGCGGAAACTCTGTGTAATCTCTTTTCATTCAAGTTACATTCAAAACTATTTCAATGGTGGGAATTTTTTTGATAGTAGAGATGAATAAGTGCACTCTTTGCTAGTCACGTCCACAAAAACTCATAAAACTCATATTACTAGTGAAAGCAGGAACAAGCAAGCATTATTTTAAGAAGTCATGAATCATATCATAGAATCATAAAATGGCCTGGGTTGAAAAAGATCAGAATGATCATCTAGTTTCAACCCCCACGCCACAGGCAGGGTTGCCAAAACTGTTGGAATAAATCAGACTGGTCATAGTATTTATTTAAAATGGACCTAACCTCTAACTTCTCGTGTGAATTTTCTTTTGCAAACTTCATTAGCAAGACAGCACTCAAATTTCACAGTTAAGTAATCTTATCCCATATTTGATTTACTTTCTAGTTATAATGAAGTTTGTATCATTCACAGACATTTATCTGTGAAGTCTTTATTTTCATGGGTGAAATAAACTAATCTATTTAAAACACTATAATATTTATCAGTTTACTAGTTTGCTCAGCAGAATTAACATCAGAATATTACGTAGTTACTACAAATCACAAAATATTTAATATCAGATATTACAAGAAAGCTACAAATACATAAAAATATAAAAACGGAACTCTAAAGAGTCAATATAATACATACAGATACAATAATTACAGAGAACACGCAAAGAATTTGGTAATTTCTTTACCAAATTTCATCAACTACTGCACAGACTAAATGCAGTTCAAGTCCACAAGAACTTTCAAGTAGGCAGAGACTGTACTGTAACCCTCTCAGCAATCTCCCTCCTCTTCAACTTAAGACAGGTCCAGATGTCCTGGGTTGGAAGGGACATTAAAGATCATCTTGTTCCAAACCCCTGCTGTGTGTAGGGTTGCCACCCAGTTGATCATACTGCCCAAGGCCCCATACAGCTTGGTACTGAACACCACCAGGGATGAGTTCACTGACTGTAAATGTCGTGTTAGCCAAAGGTCTGATCCAGCAAACAGATTCCAGGGGAGCCAGTGAAAAAATAATTCCTATGTCTCTCTCATTTTTTCTTTCTATATTTTGCTATGGACAGATAGGTAGCAGACAGTTTGTTTCCAACTAAGTGCCAGACATGTGGACCTTGTATTAATCTAAATTTCATATCCTGTAACACAAACATGTAATTCCTAAAGATCATAAACTACTAGATATAAATAAGCAACAATTAGCTGATTCGTTATAAACTAAACTAGGGATTATGAAATCTGACCAAATCTTACAAAGCTTATCAAATTCTTAAGTATGAAGAGAGATGAGCGGAAGTTGAAGCTATTTCTTCACTGAGTGATGGATTTCTTAATCCTTAAGAACAGGGGTTGGAATGATTTAAATAATGGGCTTGGCCTATGAAAGAGGTATGCAGCTGAAATCCTGTTCACTGTATGCAAATTAAGGATAATGTACAGCACAGAAATTAGAACAGAGAGCTGATAAACAGCCAGAAAGCTTACTAGATTGAGAACTCCTTTTTATTGTTCTTTTCATTTGTATTCACTCATTTCTACAAATATCTAAAAACAACTGCAGTATATACATGTAACACTGCCCATTGATGGGTGTCTTCCTTCAGGAAAGAGTCCTGGTTAATCCACTGCACAAAGGTTCAGAACCTACTTCATACAACTCCCCCATGTTGTATGACTTCTTATAATTTAAAGCAGCAGTGAAATAATACACTGGATGTTTAAGAATTTAGGCCACAACAAAGTTCTTAAAGACTGAATTAATATAGGTGAGCTTCCTACACTCCTTTGAACAAGACGCTACTGATCTAATACCAGAAGTAACAATAGGAGACTTCTTTTTTTTCCCCAAAATGTTTAAATAATAATAGTATGGAAATGAGCTGCTCACGTAATTATTCACTTGCTATCCAGCATTTTCAACAGGGAAGCAGTTAAAGCTGGTAAGGGAAGATGAACTATAGAAACTGAAACATCTTGCATGAAAAAGAGAGCAGTATGTGCAACCCTAACTTCTCTCCACATCATAATCAGAGCTTTTTAAAGAGATCAAAGAGCAGCTGAGAGCAATGAGAAGAAACTCATCAGCTTTCATGGGTTGTGAACCAAGATACAGTTGAGCAACTCCACAGATGCCATATGATTTTCTGGAAGCAAACTTACTGCAAACTGACACTGAAAACTGAACACTTTAAACACTATTTCCGCTCTTCAGAAATTAGGAAAGACATTTGTCCCACATCAGTCAGAATACAGATCTTTTAATTCTTTCCGTAAATATTTACAGATTCCTACTATGTCATTAACTTATTTTGCTGAGCTGCATATTAAACAACAGAGTATATACAATGTTACTTTGCTGCTGATAAAGCAAATACTGATGAACTGGGAAACTGCTATATAACCCACACTGAAATTATCTTTATAAGCCTTGCAGAATGCACAGATCTTAAACCCCATCCGCAACCTCTCACCCTGTGTTAAATCTCAAAAAAGAATGACTTCACGGGGACATTTTTCTTCACTGACAGAAAATGAGTAGAGACCATAAAAATCCTCTGAATGCAGTGAAAAGTTACTCCTAAAGTGAATCACCTCCTCAAGTATATGACTCGCACCAAGACTGATGGGTTTCATAGGCACTAAGCACTGGCCAAGGCCTTGCAGAAATTGGTGTTCCTCCAAACGTGGAGGTACCTAAACTTTCCCATCTAGCTACACAGTAATAGCTTTAGTATTTGTGTTAGTATGATGGATAGGAACAATATACTCATCCGGAAGACAGTATCATTTAAATATTAACCACAGTATTTTTTGAATGATTTAAGTATTCCTATTTTGGCAAAAATGGATTTTTACAGCTCACATCAGTGCATTAAAAGTAGAATGATATCAAATTACACCTTACACTAATCAGCTTCCAGTAAGGGTAAGTCATACCGCAAATAACACCCGTAACAGTTACTTGTACATACTAAAGAAATGCTGCTGATTTAAAGACCAAAACAGAACTTTTGTTTAAAAAGATTTAAGAAATAGTTTTATGATGTATACAATTTTGTACATAAACTTATCTTCTATTGCAACATGAATAAGAATGTACTATGGAACAACAAAAAGTGAATCCAAAGCAAAACAGTGAAACTTCCCAGCTGTGCTCCCTACTTCAGCAGAGAGCAAAGTTCACGTTGAAAGTAAAAATGTAGATTCCGTTATTAGAATCATAGAATCACAGAATCTTTTAGAGTTGGAAGGGACCTTTAAAGGTCATCCAGTCCAACACTCCTGCAGTGAACAGAGGCACTTACATCTAGTTCAGGTTGCTCAGATCCTGGTCCTGAAAGTCTCCATGGATGGGACATCCAGTGCCTCACCACCCTCACTGTAAAAGGTAGTTCTTTGTTATCCTCAACATAAATCTCCCCTCTTTAAGTTTGAAACCATTTCCCTATGTCCTATCACCACAGACCCTACTAAAGCATCTGTCCCCTTCATTCCTGTAGCTCCCTTTTCAATACTGAAAGGCTGCTATTAGGTCTCTGTGGAGCTTTCTCCCAGCTGAACAGCCCCAGATGCCTCAGCCTGTCCTTGTTGGAGAAGTGCTCCATGCCTTCAGCCATTTCTGTGGGCCTTCTCTAACCACGATGCCTTCCTGTGTGACATGGTGTAGGGAGCCTGCTTTGGCAGGGGGGTTGGACTCGATGATCTCTAGAGGTCCCTTCCAACCCCTACAATTCTGTGATTCTGTGATTCTGTGATAATCAGTCTCCCCTGTACTGAGGACTCTACATCTGGATGCAGTACTTCAGGTGAGGCCTCACAGCGCAGAGCAGGGGTGCAGGATCACCTCACTCACCCTGCTGGCTGCACTTCTTTTGATGCAGTCCAGCATACAGTAGGCTTTCTGTGCTGTGAGGGCACACTGCTGGCTCATATCCATGTCATTCTTTCAGGTTTTCCTCCTCTCCAACAGAATCATTAAGATAAGTGAAGAAGTTTTACAAAACCAAATTACAGTCATTCAGCTGATTTCTGAGTCCTTCCTGGTGAACCAGAATGCGATGTGCCGTCTTTCACCCAATCACCTACAGATACCTTGGCCATTTAGCTGAAGTACCAGGACTTGAAGGGAGCATATAAACAGGAGGGGGATTTACAAGGGTGGATAGCAATAGGACAAGGGGGAACGCTTTTAAACTGAGACAGGCAAGGTTTAGGTTAGATATTAGGAGGAAGTTTTTACACAGAGGGTGGTGACACACTGGAACAGGTTGCCCAAGGAGGTTGTGGATGCCCCATCCCTGCAGGCATTCAAGGCCAGGCTGGATGTGGCTCTGGGCAGCCTGGTCTGGTGGTTGGCAACCCTGCACACAGCAGGGGGGATGAAAGTGGCTGATCTTTGAGGTCATTTTCAACCCAGTCCATTCTATGATTCTATGACTACACCAGTATCATGTTTTGCAGCTATAGGACCAACTGAACGATGCTGTGGTAAGCATTTGTTTGCACAGGTTACATGGCACACTAGTTCAAATCCTGATGAGCTAACCCTTATTCTCCTCTTATTTACAATATGAAAATATTTTTTAAAAGAAATTCAAATAGCAAAATAATGGCTACTGCAAAAACATCCTGCTTGAAGGATGGACTCAAACCATTTCCACTCAAACTAGATTAAATCCTACTAGGTATCCATTCTATTCAAACAGGAGTTAAATTTTTATCTATTGTCAAAAGAAACTGCAGGTTTACACCTGAAAGGAATATCTTTATTAGGAGAATAAAGTACTAAATGCACAAATGAACAATGAGGGAAGTTAACAACCTTTATAGCTACATGAAAAACTGCTAACTGAAGAAGAATTATATTATACTGTCTCTCCCACGGAAGAGTGAAGATTATAAAGTAAATCTACGAAATGGAAAGTTCAAAATAGACAAAAGGAAGTAATTCTTCATACAGTGCATAATGAAGATTTGGAACTCCTTACCACATAGCTTCGTGAATGCCAAAAATTTACATCAGATCAGAAAGTGATGGAGACAAACGCTGAAGAATAAAATCTTTTAAGCACTTCTAAACACGAAGAATTCCCACAACCAGAGACTGCTGGAGGCTGGAAAAAGTATTGCTTCTGACATTTATATGATTCCTGCCAAGCCATTCCATACTGAATGTGGTCAAGATACTAGATTAGACAGATCTTTCATCTAAGCTAGCATTGTTATAAAGATATTGAAGTATGAGTAAGTGTTTAAAGGAACTTTACACTTTTTAAGATGTTATAGCACCATTTAACTGCAGAATTATACAGGAATCTAAAACTTAAATCATACCGAAGATCTCTACATGCTAATATGGCATCTGAAGAAAATTTAAATCTGATCCAAAGCATGTCCAAGTTATGGGGATGTACCACTGTAAAGTTCCCGTGAGGTTCAAACAACATATATACAAGAAAATGTACTGATATTTTAAAAACAAAAGTTAGAAGAAATTATTGACTACAAATCTAGTCCAGTGAGGAGGAAGGGAGAACAAACACCTACTCTCAGCAACATTTAAGATTCAGAATGATTGAGCTGTACTAGAAAAAAATATCTGTAGTTTCAAGTACAAACTTCTGAATCTTAATACCAACATCATTCAAATTAATGACAGAATGGCTTAGGTTGAAAGGGACCTTAAAAATCATCATTTTCCAACTCCCTGCCATGGGCAGGGCTGCCAGCCATCAGATTAGGCTGCCCAGGGCTCCAACAAACCCTACTTAGACAGCCTCTAAGGAATGGGCATCTACAACTTCTCCCAATTAATCAATTCATCAAACAACCTTTCAGTCACCCACCCCACTACACTCAAGCTTTTCTAATGTAAGCTATCTGTAACCCATATATACATATATGTTAACAAAGCAATCTAACAATACCCAAAATAATTCAGGAGGAAAAATCTTTTAAAACATTAACTGACTTTCAAATCAAATTCAAAACCAGGTAAGATCTAAAACTTCTTTAGCTACACAGAACTAAAAACTACTTCGGCATTACTACACTGAAAGCAGCTTCTAACCTCGTTCTACAGGTTAGAAGCTAAGTTAGTTCTAACTTTCTTCACTTTGCAGGCAACGAAGGCACAATAACCAAAAAAGCCATAGTGACCACAACATGTGCTTCTTTTTGTTTTCTTTATACTAGAGTCAAACCACAATAGCAATAATGATTTTAAAACTGAACAACATAGCAATCTTCCCAACAGTTACATATAACATTAACTGATGTACTGTTTTCGGTTTCTCTTTTACATCTCTTAGCTTTAAAAATCATACGTTCACTGAGGAAATATGTCATGAACAACTAAGAACTGAAGAATTAAATCCTTGTTCTCATTCTTAATTCAACTTTAAAACATTTTTGTGGAACAGCATCTTTATTTAATATGGGAGGATAAAAGTAATTTTCTATCTTGTCATATAGATAGAAACAACAACTTCTCCATCCAAACAAAACAGTAAAACCTGGCACTTTTGCCATCTAGGCTACAAAAAGGAATCACAAGTTGGTGTCATAACTTCAGTGAAGTGTTGATGGATGCAGGCTTTGATGAACTGAGATCATAATTGCACTTCAATTATTACTCTTTTCCAAGACTAGCATATCTATCCTGTCACTGGTTACAACCAACATGAGTTCATGAGTGCAAAGTCCTCTTTAACCAACTTAATCTCCTTTTAAGACAAAGTTACCTACCCACAGTTACTCCCCTGATCCAAGGAAGACAGCCAATGTAATCTTCTTGGATTTCAGCAAAGCTTTCAATACTGTGTCTCTCAGTATCTTTCTAGGCAAAATGTCCAGTATACAGCTAGACCAAAATACATTGTGATGGGTAAAAAAACGGATCAAAGGGTTGGTTATAGTAAATACCGTTGTATCATGCTGGCAGGTAGTTCCACAGGGCTCCATACTGGGGCTAGTTACCTTCCAGGTGCACATGAAGGCACATTAAGTAAGTTCACAGATGACACTCCACTGGGAGGATCTTTTGATTCCACTGAGGGTAAAGAGGCCTTGCAGAGAGATTGTGATGAATGACAGTGCTAGGAAATCATCAACTATATAAAGTTCATCCTAATAAACATCCTAGTGAAGATGTTACTGTGATTGGCTGGGATAAACCACATTTTTAATTCCTGCTGTAAGGTACCCTGTTGTGTTGAGAAGAAATGTAAATCCTAAATAAGTTTTGATGTACTCAATCCATATATCAATTTCACATTCCTGGACAGTATGTAGTAATAATCAGTTGTTTATTTATGGATTTGTAAACAGATAAAGAAATGTCATGATTTACCTGTGATTTCATCTCATAAAGCGTGGCATCCTCTGGAGTTAACTGAAGCGCTTCATCCCACTTTTGAATAGCCTCCCGATATCTGCAATTACGACAATATTACAGTCTCACCGTACAGTTTTACACTTAGAGAAGACTTAAATCTTAAATATTTCTGTTTTTAAAGCTGATGTTGTCTTACTCAAAAAGTCACAGCATCATATTAATGATTTTTGTTGTCATTTCCCTATAAAACGCATTTAATTGCTTTAAGGAACTGGGTATTTGCTGTGCAAAACAAACAGAGTGCTAAGTACTACTGCACAACTGGCCTTAAGAGAACATAAATGTTAACACAGAAACTTACATCAAACTAAAACTGAAATTCTTGAATTGAATCCAGTTCTCCTTGTTGTCAAAAATCATCCTCAGCCAGGTATAAAAACAATGTTGTCTGGACAAAATATGCTCTGCTACAGTCATCATTTAAAATTTCTTATCATCATCAAATGCTAAACACTGGAGTTACCCTCCTGCATTTCTGTATTTTGATAGAGAGTAAAATACAGAAGTCTGAATAACTTCAGTATATAGGAATATAAAGTCAGTAAGAAACAAACAAGTACCCCAGAATAATTCTTATTTGAGAAGTGATACGGTTGTTCTGCAATGTTATCCTCCCCTAGAAAAATGAAGAAGTGAGTTTCCTGACAGAAACAAGTCTTGAGCTTTAACAAAGAGATGCAAGTTGGACAAGTACACAGTAGAGTTTAAAACCACACTGAAAAACTGTAACAGCATAATAGAACAGCTACTGGAGCACAGTCTTCAACCCTTAAAGACAACCTCATACTAATAACACCAATGCCACACTGCTGAATGCCATAAGTTCCTTGAATCTTCTGTTTCAAAATCCACTTTTGCTACACAACTGTGTAAGAACCCTTATTTTTCTATTAAATTCACTGTGAAGGTACAAAAGCTGTTATTCTAGGTAAACACACTGCATTCTTAACACAGCATTGATAAAACTAATTTACACACACACTTCAAATACAGTTTTATCTTCCTTCACTCCCCACTCTTTCCCTTCTCCCCATTTCTCGATGCTCCAGGCTTGCAGCGCATCAGACCAGTTAAATGATTACTTATCAGTTATGAATCCGGAATGACCGGAATGATAGATTGGAAAAGTGACATAACTGAAGCTGAGGTCCTGGCAACAATACAGGTACCACTTATGCTTAATACTCAAATTAAACTAGGGACAAAGTGTGTTTCAATACATTTTCCCATTTCCTCAATGTTTAACTGCCAGCTGCACAGTTGTCTACTCAGTTCATTTCCTATGGGCAGGTGTTCACACACTGCAAGGAAACGTCACTACATTTTCTATTTAAATCAGTAAAAGCATTAATATGTTTCTTAGATAAACTACTTTTTCAGTAGGAGACAATAGCTTTGCCTAAAATCTTGCACTACAACAAAACCTTCTCGAGCTCTGAGCTCAGCAAGGCAGTGTTCTGGCCAAGCAGTGAGCTGCAACACCATGAGCTCGGCAAGAAAACCAATTTAGAAACAGAAGATTTTAGAAACTTGAGCAAACATGATGGAGACAAAACTAACCAAAAGGAAGGAGGAACAACAGTGACTTTCTGAAAATAGAAATATGTAACACCAAAGTTGCATTTCAAGAACATGCATTTTTACTTGTATGGAGAACATTACTGCTCACTACATCTAAATATACTGTGCCAACACAGGCAAGCATTGTTCAAATACTGTTTTGCTGCCTATTTGTCACCGGTTTGCCACCAGAATAAAGACAGGCAAGAGAAAGGAGGTTGTTCTTTCACCAAGATGTTGAACAATGTGCATGCAATGTCTATGAACAGAGCAGTGATCCAGAAGTTGTCATCCACAAAAACAAAAGGGTGGACATTGATTTGTCATTAAAATACATGTGAATACATGTGACCCGTCTGACAGAAATTAAGACACAACACTAGAACTGCTTTCTAGGCCTGAGGACACATCATTATAAGACTGAAGAAGGAATATTTGCCTGCAGGCATATGGTGGAACATCTGCTCAAAAAAACCTGATTGCTTACAACTGTCTTTAAGCGTGGAGATATCCATAGAGCTGTAAAACACTGGCCTTTTCAGTTATGTACATTTCCCTAGGGAAAATGTGTAACAAAATAGGACCATTTTATCCTTTTATAAATACTCAGGAAAAAAGCATTTCAGTGGTTTCAGAAAAAACAGGGATGCTGTTCTTGAGAGAAATTGAGTTATGCTGCTTGCTCCAGTGATGCAAACTTTGGGAAGAGTCTTTTCTGTATAGTTCTTGAATCATATAATTTTCTGCCTCATTCTTCTGAAGGAGAGTATTGTATAGTACATTAAATATGAGATGCCCTATGGAAGAAAGTTTCTTGGAGATATAAAATCTAGTTGTAAAGTCAGTGTTCCAGTAGAAGTTTTATGAAAAGCATAAACCTCAGCTGACATAAGAAATGAGCTAACACAAAGTAGTATTCCTAAACTTTAAAAGTAAAACCTGATCATTTTACTGCATGTCAGGAACTTAGAAGGAATTCGTTTTTTGTTTGTTTGTTTAGGAATAGAACTTCAAAATAAATATATATAATCTAATTAACACAAATTTAATGAATATTCTACATGTTATTCCCATTTCTTGTCATAAAGTAAGCTCACATGCACAGTTGAGGTACCAGCATGTAAAAAGCTAGTATGCATCAGCTGAGCTGCAGAAACTACCATGTCATGGCTGGCAGGAGCAAGGAATAGAATTTTAACTTAACGCTGTTCCATTCACCTTAACAGATATCACAAGCATAACTGAACTCCTTGCAATGTGTCTGCTACAGAACAAGTATGTCAATGCTGTGGCACAGATGATGTGCAGTAATGCGCATTCGAATCCTAACACCTTAAAAAAGAGAGATGAAACCAGGTACTTAAAATAACTTGCATCAAAAATAGCTCATATCAGAAACAAGAGTGAGACTCAAAATCCCCACATCTGTCCACTTGTGATGTTTTAAACATTCTTTAGAAACCTCTGATGATCAGTCAGCGTGGGGTATTGTCCTGGATACCACCAGGCTGAAGACATGCTGGCTGGAAAGTAGATTTGCAGAAAAAAGATGTGTGGATCCTAGTGGCCAACAGACTGGCTATGAACCAGCCACGTGCCCTCACAGCAAAGAAGTCAAATAGCATCATGGCCTGCTTTAGCATCACCAGCTGAGGGAAGGGATGTTTCTCAGCTTTGGCGAGCCAGAGCTCTGCAATGCCGGGTCCAGTTTTGGGCTGCCAAGGAGAAGAGAAATGCTGACAAACCTTCACACATTCAGCCACAAAGAAGTTTAAGGTCTGAGAGCTTCCATCATACAAGGAGAGCCTAAAAGAGTTGAGACTGCGCAGCCTAGAGAAGAAAAGGTTAAGGGGCATCTTAACACAGCACAGTGGTTCAGAAGTTGAAGGAAGGGGTAAGGAAGATAGACACAAGACTCTTCTCATCAGTGTCCAGTGACAGAACAAGAGGAAATGGACACAAACTGAATCACAGAGAAAAACAGTTATTATGAAGGGTGGCTGAATACTGGAACAAGTTGTTTCAGAGGTGACATGTCCACCACTAAAGATAACCAAAACTCAACTGAACAATATCCTGCAAAAACTGCTCTTGTTGACCATGCCTTGAGTTGCAACTGGAGGAGAAAAATGTTCTAGATTTTTTCAGTTCTGTATGATTCTACATCATCAACAACCTCAGTGACACATGGTCTAGGACAAATGATCATCTCAACTGAAAAAAAATTAGAGTAAGAAAATTTAATGTTACCAAAAAATAACTGAGCTATTAATTTTTACATGGCTGGGACTGCTATAAGAGCTTATCTACCATAACAGTAAGAAGTCACAGAACATAAATAGTTGATATATGCTGCTTTTACAGAAAATCAAAAAAAAGATTTCCAGGAGAAGTAAAATCCCAACCTATGTGTACATCATAACTAAGCTTCTAAGCTCCAATAATATAAAGCTTTCCTTAAAAAGAGACTCATATTTTCAGGTTTTGAATTATTATTTATGGGAGTACTAAACTAATGTATATTGAATTTTATCTACAATTATTTCAATCAAATAGCATGTCTCACTACAAAGGAAAGAAATAGTGATTTTAAACAGAACACAGACATTACTTTCTTCACAAAAATGCCAAAGAAAGAAAAAATTATTGAAAACAGGATATATTGGAGATGATTCCAGATACAAGACTTGATGGATCTTGCCAATTTTATTATCAAGATATGAAATTCCACAGCTCCCCTGAAGCACTACAACTTCTCCAGACACACTGCTGACCATCTGGGAGCTATACAGACTTGGCAGATTCTTGTACAGCTTGCTGAAGTTACGAGCTTATCTCATGATTACACTTAGCTTTCTCAACAACACTTCTGGGAAAACAGGATCTCTTGAACTCCTAAACAAAATGCTTATATCAAATTTGTCATTTCATAAGAACATATTAATTGGAAGCTTCTGGATAACAAACATGCAGCAAAAAGTAGCACTTGATACCAATTACCTACAAGAGATCACACGGGATCTAGAGTACTACCACAGGCTTGCAACAGTTGGTACTTGACATGAATTGAGGCAAAACACATGCAGGGTTAACACTGAAAATGTCTGAAGATATACTGAAGAGATGTAGCAAATTGAGACAAAGTGAGACAAGCCAGCAGGAAAAGCCATGTCAGTGATGTGTCGTGTCAGCAGAAAAGGGAATAACTCCTTGGAACAATTAGGGACTTGGAGGGACTCCTGCAATCAGATGTTTCAGAAGGATGAGGACAAACATGGTTATAGGAAAGAGGAAAACAAGACTACAATAAAAAAGAACACAGCTCCTTATCAGGTACTTTCACCACATCACAATGAAGGTGGCTGGTATGTGGCCTTTAAAAAAGCCAGCAAGTTTGATCTAATGCTTGGGTTTGGTGGAAGCTAGAGGAAAAGAACACCAGTCAGTAACTATACAGAGTACACAGAACAGAAAAGGGTTGGGAAGGTTAAGCAAAAAGAGCAGCTGATCATAAGGATATACTTCCAAGCTCTGTGATGATGCAGCACCACATGGTGGAAATGAAGCCTCATGGAACAAATGAAGAAGGAACCTCACAAGTAAAATTCACATAATAATTATGTGCTTAATTTTTTTTTCAATTGCAAATAATTCTATGCCAACAAATTGCTGCTCTACGGTGTAACTTTTTTATGGTAAATAATGTGCCTGTATTACCTGCGATTGCCAAGGCAGTAAGTTAAAACTGCACACTTTGCTACCTGATGGCGCTTCCATTAACCTTTTTGTTGATTTAACAGGCTTATTTCAGTATGGTCACACTAATAACCACAGGTAAAGATGTACGTAACAGCTCTTCAGTGGCAACTGACCACATACAAGTCCTTACCACACAGTAAACAACAGATAAATGTGAACAGGATTGCTGTAACTGTCATAGCAGTAGGCAAAACCTACTGAACTTTACGCTGAAGAAAACAGGATGCACACAGCTGATGCCTATAGTTTTAATGCATAACTGTTCTCAGAGTTCATATTCCTGCACGTTAGACCCCCCAGTATCAAGTCACATGGTTCAAATAGTGAAAAATGTCAGATTTATACGCACAACTAAGTAACTCCACAAATACTTCCAAGACATGCATCTCTCAAGAACTTCCAATGAAGACCAAATGTGAAACACCATTTCACCAAATGCCAAAATCAACTACAGTCCATCATCACACTTAACTAAAAATTAGGTTTTCAGTGTGAGTTCAACCTCAGATTCTTAAGTTGTACTTCATCCACACACATACCTGCGGACAATCCTGTAGTAGGTAAGTAAAACTGCTTTTGACAAAGAAAACCTATTAAAAGCAATACTGGAGATAGGTATTCCTGTAGCTAATACCTAGAAGTGAAAACCATACAACCAAGATTCTGGTATCACCTCTGATAGACATCCTCACTCATGTAGGAATAACATTTAATTTCCTCATCTTCAGTGTGAAAAACAGTCTTTCATGAATTATCAGAAATCATTTATTACTAACACAACTATTTTATTGTTTTGAGGAGCAGGAATGGGTCAAATGGCAGACAATTATTTTAACAATAAATGACAGAATTTAAAGCAACAAGCTGAAAGCTCAAATAATAATGGAGGTAATCACAGTCTACACTTGAAAATCTGTCATAAAATGTCTTTCACATTTTGTATTTAAGTGTGAGGGCCCTGCTTCCTTTACCATATTTTACACTCTTCTTGAAAATCTGGCAAATTATTTCACAGTCAAACCCACTCAAATACTACACTGTTAAGAAGACAAGCTAAATTGCAACACAAATACAACATATCCAGCAGCTAGCCAAATCTCTCCCCACTAAATGCATAACTACTACTATCAGTACACAGGACTACACTGGGCTTTGTTCTCAATGAAGCCTTTGGCAAGTACATACGAGCATCTGCTGGTGCTTTTTCTAGAACCATGGTATGTATCAGTCTGTGATGAATACAGAATTACATGGCTGTCTGAAAAGCAATTTGTTGAAGTAAGACCAAAGTGTATGCTTTTCTTTAAAAGAAGATAATCTTTATATTCAGCAGAAACTCAAACAAGTTGCACACTACAAAATTACTTGCAAAATTCTAGAAACTGGGAATTACATAATTTTGTTTCTGGTTCCCCTGCAGAACCTCCTCAGGCCTGATGCTGATACTTCATAATTATGCCGTTAAATATGGATTAGATATAGAACTTACTTTATCACTTAACACAGAAAAAATTCTTAGCTGTAATAAAATAACACTACTTAAGACTCCAAAGAGCCTCCCTGGTGCAAAAAAGAACCAATCTCTCATCCCCTCTTCTCCTGGCCACCACTCCACTGTGCATCCCAGAGCATCCTAGGCACTGGCTTCCTGCTAATCATAAAGGTTTGTCTATCTTCTTAAGCGACCCCCCAAAAATATTACAATGAACCCAAATAACTACTGCTATTTGACAAGTTCAGGCCAATTTTAATAGTTGTGTTAGTATTCAGAAGTCCATAGTTTAACTTTGAAAATGAGAATGGTCAACAGCAGATCTTCACAAGCTACTAACTTAGACACCAGACTGGTGGTTTTGCTGTTTTAGTTTTGTCACAAAAACCACAAAACCCTACTGTCTGTCTGTGTACCTTATTAACGAAAGAAACATTAACAGATGGACTGCAGTCACTACAGTTCTGGTATATAATAATATTACCAAAGAGAAATCTGCTACTTTAACAGTAAACATTCAACCTTAAGGATTCAAAAAGAAATAAGCTATTTCTAGCTTAAACACCTTAAGGAACACTTTCCAAGGTCTAGAATCTGTTTTGCAACCCTATACAAACACAGAGTATTTCAGTAAATTCCAGCCTTGTAATCCAGTATTGTATGATTAAAATCAAAATGACATCAGTGGTGGAATTCCCCTCCCAGGAGGTATTTAAGAGATGTGTGAACATGGCAGTAAGGGATATGGTCTAGTGACAGGACTCAATAGACCATGCTGATGGGTTACACCTCATCATGTTGGAAGTCTTTTCTAACTCCATGATTCTGCAACTTTATGGGTGACAGCTCTGCAGGAAGCCAAAATAAACAACATTAAATATGAGTAGAGATTAGTTTGACACATGGAAATTCCAATTAAGAACAAAAATACAACGCAATACAACACCTGCTGTTTCATAATTGTAATAATAGGCCACAGTAATCTTCTAAGTTTTGTAGTAGAAGAAATTGCACAGCTGAGGTAAAATCAATTAACTACTTCAGTATCCTTAAACAAAAACTGCAAATTAACACAAGTGTCAGAACTTGAAATAGTTATAGCACTTCTAAAATATCTTAATGTATCAGGTAATGAAGCAATATATTTTATTGCTAGACTGAAATATTAAATACAAAGCTTCAGTTCCTCAAAACAGCCTCAGCAGCACTTCCGTTGAAAGCAACAGGAAGAAAAACATAGGAGAAAAAAAACCAAAAAAAACTGTTGTACTATATTCAAAGTAATAGTTGTATTCTGGGCTTACTTGTGAATTATTTGCTCAGATAATCCTTTAGAAGCATGGCAGTAGATCCAGAAACATGGATGCTATCTGTTTGCTTGTTAGTTCAGCAGGCATTTAATTCTCATAACCTTTCAAATACTTCTCTACAAATAACCGACAGCTCGATCTTCTGCTGATCACATTATGGTCCTACTGGCTCTTACAAATTAATCACCAGAACTAGGACAAAGTCAAATGCTGTTCACAGCACACACACACACACACAAAAAAAAAAAAAAAAAAAAAAAAAAAAAAAAAAAGCTTCACAACTAATAAATAAATAAATAAATAAAAATTTTTTGAAAAAAAAACAACTAGATAAATTAAATAACAGCATTTATCTACCTTTCTCCTAAATGACTAATTACCAAATCACTGTGCTTGAGGATGAGATACCACCCTCACTACAAGAAAAACACTAAGGCTGTGAAGTGAATCCAAAGGGCAGTGAAGCTGATGAAGGATCTGGAGCACAAGTCTTAACAGGAAGCAGCTGAGGGAACCAGGATTGTTTAGTTTGGAGGAGGCTCAGGAGAGACCTTATCACTCTCTACACCGATCTGAAAGGAAACTGTAGCGACAGCAGGGGGTTCAGTCTAATCTTGCAGGTAACTAGTGATAGCACAAGAGGAAATGATCTTAAGTTGCACCAGGGGTGATTCAGATTGAATATTAGGAAATATTTCTTCCAAGAAAGAGTGATCAGGCATTGGCACAGGCTGCCCAAGGAGGTGGTACCTCCAGAGAAGTGTAGATGTGGCACTGAGTGACATGGTTTAGTGGGCATGGTGGAGATGGGTTGATGGTTAAACCAGATGATCTTAGAGGTCCTTTCCATCCTTAATGATTCTATGATTACACAGTGCAGATTAGGCAAAAAAATGTTCTGTAAAGCAGGGAGAAGAGGCAAGCATAATTTGTACTCCCACAAGAGAACTGAAGAACAAGAAGCTACAGATTCAGATTCATGAATTTTTTTGGCAGCGCAGTTTTGCACACACATAATACTACTGACTGTTGAGAGAACAGCAGCAAGAAACATGTGAACTATCTCCTCCCATTTTTCTCCTAGCACAACATGAGAAGGAAAATAAATTACTAAAGATTCAACAAAAGATTAATATTAATATAATGTTTACTGGTAGAAATAATTAAGCCATTTAGACCACAATAATTTATGCTTCTGTGAAAGACAAAACTGTTTTTCTTTTTTGTCTCAGACCTTGCTTCCTGAAGTCTTTCTGGTGATAAGACTCTGAGAACTGCTAATTATCCAGGGGTGTAAATGGTGGGTATCACCAAGCCACAGTATCATTTATTTAACAAATGCTACTGTCCTCAAACTCAAAACATGAATGAATTCACTTCAGAATTATAAGTATACTCACCCTTTTTCAGTGTGTTCTCTTTCAAGTCTTGCTCAGTATTCAAAATTCCAACCTCCCAGTTTCAATAAACAACCATAAAACTTAGTAACTTTTATGCCACTTTAGGGCCACGAAGATGATCAGGGGGCTGGAGCACCTCCCCTATGAGGACAGGCTGAGGGAGTTGGGTTTGTTCAGCCTGGAGAAGAGAAGGTTGCTGATAATAGCAGGACTAGGGGAAATGGTTTTAAGTTAAAAGAGGGAAGATTTAGGTTGGATGTTAGGGGGAAGTTCTTCACTAGGAGAGTGGTTAGGCCCTGGAACAGGCTGCCCAGGGAGGTTGTGGATGCCCCATCCTTGGAGGTGTTCAAGACCAGGTTGGACGGGGCCCTGGGCAACCTGATGTAGTAAAGGTGTCTGTTTGGTGGCCCTGCTAGGCGGGGGGGCGGAACTACATGATCCTTGAGGTCCCTTCCAACCCAGGTCATTCTGTGATTCTCTGATTCTGTGATCGGGTTTACATGGCAAAGTTTTGGTGGTGGGAGACTGCAGGAGTGGCCTCTGTGAGTGGAGCCCAGCACTGCCCCATGTCAGTGCAGAGCCAGCTCTGCTGTTCCTAAGGGGACCCACTGCTGCCAGAACTGAGCCATGAGCCACACTGGGTGTGCTATGGGAGAGCAGAAAAACTGCTGTGCAGCAGGAGCTGGGAGAGTGAGAAAGTGAGTGAGAAGCAGCTCTGCAAGCACCAAGATCAGTGCAGGAGGTGCTCCAGGCACAGAAAACATGCAACATTTCATATGAAATGCCCAGGAAAACCAGTTGCATCAGTAATGCCAGGGAAAGCTGATCTTACAGTCAGAACAGTTCCATTAAACAACTTCAGACAATTAGAAACACCTAAGTCAACATCCAGGTTCATTGAGGTAAGTTTATCATCATCATCACAAAAGCTAATTGCCAGAAAAATGAATGGTTGTATTAAAGCCTCCAGACAAATACAGATTCCTACAGAGAAACGGAAGAACACCCTCCAGCAAGTTCGTGCTATTTAACATACTTAACAGATGTCTTCTATTTTTAACAGTACAATAGGATTGTGGAACTAGCTGATAACAAGCCATTATTTAATGCCAACGTCCCCCCCCAAAAAACCCCCCCCCGCAAAGGATGTTGTTTAAAAAACCAATCTAAACCAATGACTCTACTATGGCTTAAACTGTTTTTCTTTTTCTGCAGAAGAGACAAAAAGATTAAGCCATGGTCAAAGACAAATGATGTTTTCTAAGATCTGCCATTTAGTTGCTGAAGTCATTAAAATTCCAGAGATGAAAACACATGAAAATACATCAAATGCACACTAAAAATGGTAGGATTCAAAAAAATCACCACTTTGAAATGGCTTCAAAAGAGCAAGCTCTGGTTTCTCAAGAAAAGAATTCTGTGATTGTTACAGGGCACCACTTGAGGAAGACATTTAAAACAAAAGCTGAATATTATATATGTGATTCTTTGTTTGAGATTGGGACAGATGCACTGATCATGCGCCTTTGGCAAGTTTGTGGATGACACCAAGCTGAAGGATACAGCTGACACACTGGAGGGGATGTCATCTATCCACGGTATCTTGAAATGCATGAGAGGTGGACCCATGCAAACTTCATGAAGTTCAACAAGGTCATGTGTAATGCTGTGAATCTGGGTTCAGGTACTCCCAAACATGCATATAGGATGAGCAATACATAGATAGAGAGCGACTCTGGAAGGCTGTAGTGAATGAAGAATTCAACATAAACCAACAATGTACACTCACGGCCCAGAACATGAATTATTCTTTGGATGCATTAAAAAAAAAAAGGTGACTGGAAGGGTGAGGAGAGATTCTCCCTCTTGACTTCACACCTATGAGATCCCCCTTGCAGTAATGTACCCAGGTCTAGGGGCCCCAGCACAAGGAGGACGTGGTCCCCTTTAGAACTTTAGAAGTGGGGACTTTTAATTTAATAGAGAAACACTAACAACATAAATAAGAGAACAGAGTTAGCCTTTATTTTTCAGAAATAACTGAAACATTAAATGCAAATCAGTACGAACATAAACCCAATAGGATCTATTTGTAAAAATTGGTTCATATAACCATTTTCTGGTGTCCTTTGGGGTTTAATGAGAAGAGCTCTATCTCCACCTAATGGACAACTAAAAAAATGTTTTGGTTTTTTTTTTTTTTTTTTAAAAAAAAGGAAGATTGCAAAGTTATCTATATGAACATGCAATTCAACTACATGAAAGATACCAGTATGACAGAAGTACTCCTCTCCTTACTGTCAGCCTTCAAAGCACCTTCTGTTACTAAATTTTTCATTCCATTATTTAGTCTCACCTGAGCTCTTAACTTTGAATCTTCCATTATTTAATCTGACCTGAATCTCAACCTTGTGTTCAAATGCAAAGGTTTGTGGTCAAATTGCACTTGCAAACTGGTAGGGGTTTTTGTGTTTTTTTTTTTAATATACTGAGGCAGAGTACAATTTTTTTATACTGTCATGTAGTGAAGCATTTAAAAATACACATAAATATACAGCTTTTTTTTTTTTTTTTTGCTTTTTTTTTTAAAGAAAAAAAAGAGATATTCCACTGCATGGAGACACATCCACGCTAGTATCTCAGTTTGGACAGCATTCGAGTATACTAAGTTCCACGTAAACAAAAACAATCACTCTAAAATAGTCTCCAAGTTTTTCAGCTACAGAGTATTCTGGTCCTCAAAAGTCTGTATGCATGTGCCTGGCTTTTGTTGAATCTCTGCTTCCCAAAAATGCAAAGACCAGGCAGTTGTGGTTCTTCTTCCACTATCTTTTCCTTTTTGTTCTGACAGATCCCTGTCTACTGATCCTAACTGTCTACCTACCAATCTTCTAGAATAGTCCTCCATGGCTGTCCAACCTTTTGGCTTGTCTGGGCCACACTGAGTGAAGAGGAATTGTCTTGGCCTCAACAAGGGGGCTCAGAAAGTAATGCCTACTATGTATTTCCATGTAATCTACAATAGATACAAAGAGCACAACAACACAGTTTGACTGAGCAAATTCTCACCTTTGCTTCATTCACACTGCATTAACCTCAGTGGTCACATTCCTGCCATATTTAGTAAAAGATGCAGATTCTCCTTTGCCCTCCCCTTAATGTTAATATATGTGTAAAAAAAAAAAAAAAAAAAAAAATTTGTTCTCTTTTATTATAGTGGTCAGGTTGAATTCAAGCTGGGCTTCTGCATGATTTTCTCCCTACATATCCTTGTCATTTCTTTGTACTCCCTGAGCTGTCCATTCCTTCTTCCACAGGAGGAAGTCTCTGTTTCTCCTGGACCCTTGGGAAAAGTTTCCTGTTCATCCATACTAATCTTCTTCCCTGCTAGCACATCCTGTGGCACAAGGCCTGCTCCTGCCTCTCTAAGACTTCCTTCTTGGGGAGCATCCAACTAAATCTTAAGGGACCTTCCCTACCGGTGTCCTCAACAGTTCTAAGTTCTCCCCCCAGAAGTCCAAGGCAGCAGCTTTGCTGCCCCCCTCCTGACCTGACCAAGAATCAAGAACTCTACCACTTCATGGTCACTCTGCCCAACACAGCTCCCAGCCTCCACATCTCCCACCAGTTATTCTATTTGTGAGCACCAAGACTAGCAGGGCACCTCTCCTGGTAGACTCTCTTACAGCTGTGTCAACCTTTCCATACCCAGCCCCAAGTTCTAAACATACAGAGTCACACCATCACCCCTCCTTCCTTGTCTACCCCTCTATCATTCAGGGAACGATTGGATGTTGCATTGAGGGACATGGTTTAGTGGGAGCTATTGGTAATAAGTGAACAGTTGGACTGGATGATCTTTTAGTTCTTTTCCAACCTTGGTGATTCTATGATTCTGTGATTCTATGATGAGCTTATAACTATTTATTGCAGCACTCCAGTCATGGGAGCAATCCCACTGTTTCAGGAATGGCAACTAAGTCACAGTTTGTCAGCTGTACATGGCTTCCAGCTCCTCCTGTTTGTTGCCCATGCTGACTGCACTAGTGTAGATGTACTTCAGCTGAGCCCCTTACCTCATTCCCAGTGCTGTCATAGTTACCCTAGGATCATCTCTAGTGAGCCTGCTTTTAACCCCTTTCCCCTTCATACTTAGTTTAAAAAGCCCCAGCAGTGTGCTCTGCCAGCTCCTGGGCTGGGATCCCTTTCCCCCTTTGAGAAGGTAAGACCCATCTGCAGCCATCAGGACAGGTGCAGAGTAAACAGTCCCAAGGTCAAAAAAAAAGCAAAGTTCCTGCAATCACACCAGTCTCTCGGGCACATATTTATGAGATGGGTTTTTCTGGTCCTTTCAGTATCCCCTGCTGCCACTGAAGGGATAGAGGAAAACACCACCTCTGCTCCTGCTCCCTCATATAATACCCTGAAGTCTCCAGTGCCCTGAAGGCCTTTTTTGATAGCTGTCAGGATTCTCTCAGCAACTTCATCACTGCCAGCCTGAAATATCAGTAAGGGACAATAATCAGAGGGGCAAACCAGTAACGTCCCTGACCCAAGTCCCAGAGAGGCAGCACACCTCTGTATTTCTTCTGGCTGACACAGAGGGTCCCTCTGCTCCAGAGAATCAAGGTAGGTAGGGAGCGTTTGCCTGTGATGCCATGGTGGGACTTGTTTCCACTCATCATTTCTTAGGTCCCATCCCTCTGCCCAATGGTGGCAAGGCAGGAGATTCAACACAGTTTGGGGTTATTACCCCAGCACCTTTCTCCCAGGTATGAATGGGAGTTACTCCAGCAATCCTTGCACTCCCTGACACTTCTCAACCTCTTCACCTCCTCCATAAGCTCTGCCACACTGAGCAAATCATCCATTTGTTCACACCTCATGCAAGTGTTATCCCTGCCTCTGCAGCCAGAAACCTGAACAGCCACATTTTTGAGATGGCCCAAAAATACATGGATCAGGAACTGTTCTCCTCAGCATCGTACCTTCTGTATCATCTCCAGACTTTTTAACAAGTCTACTCCCCATGCATTACACCAGACACAGACAAGTGCTTCCCAAGCAGCTATCATAAAAGCTCAAACTTGTTTTGCTGGTGACAGCTTCTATTGTTCACTTGTGCCATTCTTGAGTTTTCCAAAGGCTAAGAGCAGGCTGTACAGTTCTTTTCTAGCTACATGTTATTCCTTGCCCCCAGAGAAGATTCAATTTACAAGCATACGTCAGTCAGTTTGATCTCAGACAGAAACACACTGGGGAAGTAACACCATCACTACTGTGATTATCCTTTACCAGAAGCTACCTGGCCTACCCAGGCTTAAAAGCAGTAAGCACTACTCCATACAAGCGATACCAGATCCACCTGTAAAACTCTATCGCATTAGAATCATAGAGTAACTTGAGTTGGAAGGAACCCAGTAAGGAGCAGTGAGCTCAACTTCTGGCTTCATAGCAGACCACCCAAAAATCACACTAAATGTTTCAGAGCTGAGTCCAGGCACTTCTTAACTCTGGCAAGTTTGGTGCCATAACTGCTTCCCTGGGGAGGCTGTTCCAGTTATAATGATAATGAGGCTGACCACGTTATCGGTGAAGAATCTTCTCCTGAACGCAACCAGAACTTCCCCTGTCGCAGCTTCAGACTATCGAATAATATAAAAATTTTACTGTGAACTGTAGTCTCCTTTCAATAAGAAACGAACATATTACTTCCCACTCTTCTTTAGCTTTCATCTCTGCTTCTTTATCAAATCTGTCTCCCCTTTGGATGTCTTCCTTCTCTTCACCTCACAAGCAACATCAGCTAAGATACCACCTTGGTTTCCCACTAGCTTCCAGTATTTTCAGCTTCCTGCTGAAAAATCTACACCTCCAGCTTTAAATCTATACATCTTTTTTAAAAAGAAGTCTGCTTGAAAGTTACATATGCTGATAGTACCATACTGCTGTAATTGCCTACGCTCTACACAACATGATAAAGTAATTGACGGTAGTAATGCCCCTTCAAATATAAATGTTACAGTTTTAGGTACAGAACTTCTGCCAAGCCTCAGATGTAAGTGTCAGCACAAAGGACAGTGAAAAATCTTCTGAAAACTAACATTTTAAATTCTCTTTACTTGTTTCCCTTACTTCTTATAAACCACTCAGCTCTTCTCGGTGGCTCTCATAAGGCTTCTGAGAAGACACGATTCTCACTGAATTCACAAATAAAACCACATGTTGTTAGTCATGAATGGACTAAGTTTTCTTACTGTTCTCTAATAAACATTAAGATGAAAGTTTTAGGACCAAACTCAGCCCCTCTGACTAATTATCAGCACCAAGAATCACCTGCTTCTAAGCTGCTCTCTCTGAATGCCTCAGTCATCCTTTTTCAGACAGGTACAGCATAACAGACGTACATACTGACTTATGGAATTAATACTGTCAGGAAAATGACACATCTGCTAATCTGGAACAATGAATAAAGAAAAGATGTTCATACAGCTACAGTAAGAATTCAGATTTCTGATGTTTTTAAGGGAACTATTATCAGAACTGTGGTTGTTTTTTTCTCTTTTAGAGAAGAAACCAAACTATGGAGTTTTGAAACACAGTTTATAGTGTCTCATCTTCCTTCTGTCCATCCCCCACTCCAAAGTCACTTTCTGCTTGGAGTGTATCAAGAACAATTTATGAAATAATCTTCCAAAAAATTCCTGCTTGAGTTCTGACTGAGTCCTACTACCAGGAAACACGCAGAGGGGTTACTTGAACCCGATATGCCAAAAGAATTAGACAAATTACTGCACAACAGGTGCTGTGCATCATTTCCCTAATCACTGTGTATGTATAAACATGATAACTCCTTCTAACACTGAAGTGAGATTACGACGCATTTATAAGACAGGGCAGAGCTCCTTGAGCAGCTGAAGCATTATTTACAGTACGGCTTACCTCACAATACTTTATTTACCCTCTGAAACTTCAGATGCAATCAGTTTTCCATCTTTCTCCATCATTCTTTGTTAAGGAAACACACGGATACGAGACTCGAATACAGACTTCACAGCAGCCAACGTCAACACCAAAAAACAAAAACAAGCCTACTCAGCATCACACCGTAGGTGCAAAGTCTAAAAACAAGTGACCGGTCTTTTTTTCAAACACGGGACACGTGAATGCAACTATTAACACTTAATGTTCAGGAAAAGGATTAAAATAACACGTAGCAGGTAGTCAAAGAAAGAAGATAACATCAGTACCTCCTATTTTCAGCCAAACTTGCCCCCTCATCCTTCAGCTGTTTGCTCTTCTTTACGCAGTCCTCGATAACTTCCTTCCTCCTCTTGGCGGCGTTCACCCAGTCCTCATCTTCATCACCACCCGGACCCTTCTCCTCCGCCGCCTCCGCTTCGAACTGCTGCGAAGTGGCTCTCGAGACCTTCTCGCCGATCTTTCTCTTCCAGCCAAAAGAAGCCATTGGGAGAACTAGAGGAAAACAGATTTCAGCGATTAGAAGAGCTAGATTTACGGCGTGCGGGAAAACAAACACAGCTTGCTCATCTCGAGCAGTAACGTGAAGCAGAACGCCCTTCATCCACACAGATCCCGCCCAGCAGCTCCACGCCAAGCGGTAGCGAGGCGTTCTGCACCAACCACAAGCAAAAGCAGCAAGTAAGGCACGGCCCACACCCAGGAGCGCTACGCCGAGCTCCCCGCGGAGCCGCAGGGCCACGGCTCGGACACGGCCCGAACACCACCCCGAGCGCTGCCCGAAGGGGGGCGGGCAGAGGCCCGGCCTGCAGCCAGAGCCCGCTACCTGCCGGCCCGCGCCGCCTCAAGCCCCACACACCTCTGACCCGCCGGGAAGCGGAAGGGCGGAGCGGCAGCGGTTCCGCCGTGGGCTGAGAGCGACGGGGAGCGACAAGGGCCGTGTCCGGCCGCGGGGCGGTGCTGCGGCGCTGTGCCGTCCAGCAACCCGCAGTTACCAGCCCGTCCCCTCGCAGCCCCTCTACAACGACAGCGCGTAACACCACGAGACAGCACACACCTGCAGACGGGATGCTTAAGTACTTCGTTTTTACTTTAAGCTTCTGAAAGTTTTAAAAAGTCAACACGGTTATAAACAAGCATTTTTGCATTCGTTACTTTGTCAGAAAAAAAATCAACATAGGAAGTAGGCACATCTTTATTAAAAGAACATGACTTCAAATCTTACAATGGTAATCAACTGGTAAAATAACATTTCCACTTTAGTAGTTAACGCTCATAACAAGACAACCATGACAAACATGACGTTTTCTTCTTGCTTTTAGCATTATGCACCCAAATTATACTTCTTTTTTTCCCCCTCTTTTTTTAATTCAATACCTACTGAGCTCAGAGATAACTGGGTTTATCTGTGCTTCCATAAAGCAAGAACACAGGAAAAATAATTCAGCACACTCCAACTGAATGTGCTTGGATTGCAGAGTAACATACTTGACCAATTCACGTATTCACATCAATTACATCCTCACACTCCTGCTGTTTTCCTCAGTGAGGTTCAGTCTCACAGCCTGACGGGATGCAAAAGAAGATCTCCAAGCTCAGTAGGAACATCTGAAGAAAGCAGCTCCAGAATAAAGATCTACAAAGCGTAAGAAAGTGACACAACAGACAACTGCACTGGATTCAAAATAGGATGTCAGTCCCCTTCCCCACTCCCCAAACCTGTATTATAAAATCCCCTCGGTTCTATCACAAAACTTTTGGCCATCAAAACTGTTGCATCGTGCCAACAAAATTCAGACAAGAGAACAAAGTAAAATCCGCGGCTGCCATAATGCACAGAAGGGCCAAAAGAAGTGTATGTAATTAAGAGCTGCTCGCACCTTTACACCAGGAGCAGATACCATTAGTAAATATTTAGTTAAACATATGCAAGAGGCAGTTTTAGTGATCCCAAACAAACTCCAGATAAGGAATTACTGCAATAAAAAAATCTGTGCGTTTGTTACATTTGTACAAGTGCAATATTTAGGTTTCAAAATAAAAGGATAACAAAATGAGCACACCTATTTATTCAGAACATCAGAACCTTTCCTTACATGACTGAAGAAAGGACTTAAAAGTATGATTGATAGCTGGTCCCACATACTGTCATCTCAGTCTCAATAGTTCAAACACAATAGTTTTTCCCTAGGAGAACCCTTCCACTCTGAGCTACATATATGCTATTCAAAATATAACCTTGCACTACAGGGACCGTGCGAGACACTACTTGAGGACAAGAAACTGAAGCTGTACCTACATACAAGACAGGACACACAATTGCCCAGTTGAGAAGAGCTACAGCACTTCTGAGGCTTAAGCATATCTAAATTTCTTCAAATTTGTAACAGAGGAATTTCTGGACTGAAGCCAACTGGACTGCATTATACTGTTCTTGTCATCTGAGGTTAGCAGCGTGTCAGGGATGGGATCTTAGACTCATCACTGGCTAGAAGTCCCATCCATCCTAACAAAGTCCAGGTTACACTGTTTATATTAATGCCTTGATTTCCAGTTTCTAAATGGGAGAGCAATCTTTTAAACTAAGCCATGTAGTCTATCTCAAAAAGAAAAATCCCCTAATAAGAAATTAAAATGGTTTATGGCAATTTACTGATTAGCATTTACATCCATCAGTGCTAGATGAAAATGGAACTGTGGGTACGTACATCCAACTTACAAGATATTTAGCATTTTTCAGCAAATATATCTGATTCAGCATTTAAGGTCATCTTCTTAAACATTTCTTCTGCAGTTACGACTACTGTTATCTGTGACTGCAATCTACATTTCAAAACCTCCTAACCATTAACACTTTAGTTGTCATATTCAGCTTTAAATATTCAATGGAAAAACAGCACTATTAATTTCCACAATTTAAGTAGTAAAATTTGTTTGAGGGTAGTCCGGAAAAACTAAGCCTATCGATAAGTTTCAACTGCAATGTGAATTCTACATAGCATATAGTAAGTTAACATGTGATGTAAGCAAACATATCTAAGTATTAACTTTTTTTTTTCTTTAAAGCGTGTCAATTTCAGATTGCAGAATAACATGCAACAACCCCTAGGCTGTGCTCTTAACTACATGCATTTACTTCTAAGGATTCTCAGCCTGCCAGTAGCTGTGCTGCTACTACACTATGGTACGAGCTAGCAAACCTGCACAGATCAGGAGCTTGCTCACAGTGCTTTAGAGCAGTGATCTGTTTCAGGCCATTGCATGGCGTGTCTTCTCAGCATTGTCTCTCTTGGCACTGCTGTGGCTTCAACTGTTCTACTTAATCCCCAGAGAACTGTACTCGTAACTGTGCTGCAGAGCACTTACACGTACTGAAAATTCCAATTGGTTGGATTTGCCAACATTTACTCAAGTGCATCAACTATTGAATGGCATATTACAGCACATCAGACTTTGTTTAAAAATCTCATTTACTGCTGAATAAAGGGGGAAGGAACAGCAGTTTTAACGCTTTACTGTTAGGAGACATTAACTGTTCTGATCAACTGAGGCACAAACGTAGACAGTGACCAACAAGTCATACTTAGGTCAATGAACTTGTAAGCGCACATTTTCTTACAGTGCTCCAGAGGTATGCATCACCAACAAGAAGGACAAAAAGGACCATGTAATGTAAATGTTATATAAATACTAACGTGCACTCAATGAAAATGTTACAAGCACTGCCAAGGGGCATGTGACTTCCTGTACCTGTATTAAGCTACTGGATAGCAGAAAATCAAAATTCACTCCAGCTTCAAAGCAATATACCTAATTCATAATGATTTAAATCCCCAGGTAAATTGCATTTTGCAGCTAGTTTTTTCAGCGCCTTAATTTAAATTGATTACAACTGGAAGCATCTGACTACAATTTATGCATGCTTATTGCTGTAAAAGAAATAAGCCCACCTTCAAAGTTATTGTGCAAGTATTTTAATAAGATTTGCACACATCTCAAAAAATTCTATTGTATGACTGCCAGGTCTTGGAGTTAAGTCAGCTGTCGAAGAATCAAGTGAAGAGGTCATTGATGAGGTAAGTGACGTATCTGCAGACTTTCCTTGTGCATCACCATCTGAGTCTTTCTGACATGATCTGTAGTTGCTCACAGAACCTGATCTCTGTGGAGTTGCAGTCCCAGACTTTGTTTCAATAATTTCATCTGAAAAGGCCAGTAGAGAGTAAAAAAATTAGTCATTCACATCAAACCAGCCAGAAGATCAGCAAAACATTTTTCCCCTCAGACTTAATCTTGTTTTTAAAATCCTTGTTAACATTTAAACAGCTCTTGTGAAGTATATATAGTTAATACAAAACAAAAGCTTATAGAAGCAGTAACAGAAGCAATAATCCTTATGCAAACTGGTACAGTGCTATGAACTGTGCTTCAACACAATATGATCAACATTAGATGAGCAGCCATCATATTTTTCAGTCAGTAAATAATTTCAGTGGCTAACAGTTCAACTGATTTACTTCATTTATCTTTAAACTCCCAACAGTTATCTGTTTAAGCTTAATAACAGTTCAAACATTTTGTACATACTTTCTCCTAGCATCTACTTTGTTTTTATTGTATTTGGTTATTTATATTTTATTTCTAATATTCTTAAGACTAATTGTGCATTGATTGCAACTATTTACAAAAGTGAAAAACAAACTGATGTGTTTCTTTTAGAATTTTATACACCTTGAACTATATCTATAGCAACTTAAGCTTACCTCCCATATTAGAAAGAAATACTTCCATCTTAGAAGCAAGGTCTGCTGAAGTATCTTTTACCTTACTTTAGAAACTGAACATTAGCTTGTTATTAGACTCACACTTGTACCTTAGAGTTATGTCCAGGAAAAATTAGTGAGTAAAGGAGGGACTGTTTTTTACATCAGTCAAATCTACTTGAAACTGCAGTCCCATAAAAGAAATACTTAATAGTTATTTGTAGCAAAAAGAAATACCAAATCAGCTTCATGACTGAAAAGACAGGCTGTCCTTTCTTGGCTGAGTGGCTCTAGGCAGTCTTCTTCCCTCCCACTGAACTGGTATTTTTCTTACATTGTTAGTACAGTAAAGAGATTAGACCCTTTTATGAAGTATCACTGGGTCTAAGCAGCAGCAGACAGTTAAAGTAACCTAAGTATTGCTTCTTCATAGCGCTGCCCCTTTTAGTACCAGTGGCATCAGTGCTGGTAGAGACACACAAACCAATAACTGAGGAGTTGATGCAGCTAAAGAGGGTTTTGAGAGATGAACCAGCTAATAATTTGACCACAGGAGCACTAGAGCAGGAAGGAGCAAAGAAATACTAAAACTGAGATCTGGCTTTAACTGGTAAAGGGTAACAGTTTTAATTTACTTATTCACAAGTAAATTAAGACCTGGAATTTAGAACAGTTTCCCTTATAGTTCCATTAACACAAGTCTGTGCATACCATCAATGCTACGGAAGTCCAGTAAATATGTTCTGCTGTCCACCTGATACAGCTGTAAACTCATTTTAGAATATGCACTTGTCACTGGATTCTTTCTTCGAACACGCAAGTAGTATGGATTTACAACCTATTACAAAAGAGATTTGAGTTAGTTACCAGAACTGCTTGAGATGCAGACCATACTGTTCTTATTTCAACTTACTAATATCAAGGGATTTCAGGCTTGCCTCTTAAGGTGCGTTTTTTTGTGGGTTTTTTTTTTTTTTTTGTCTGTCTGTTTGTTTGTTTGCTTTTTCCTACTGGCAAAAGGAAAAAAAAAAAAGAAAAAAAAAAGAAAAAAAAGAAAACCCACACATCCTTAGAGCCCCAGCAGAAAGGTTAGACATGTTAACACAACTTTTTTTCTTTCAACATACATTACCTCTTCCAAAACCATTCTCATGCAGTAAGCAAGTTGTTGGTGCACACACACACACTTGCTTTCCTGCACAGGAATGTCATCAGAAAAATCAGGAAAGAAAACTTGCTAACTCCAACATAGTGTAAGAAAAACAGCATTCCTTTTAGTTCATGATACATACCCGGCAACTTGACAAATCAAGCACTCACTCCTGGAGTTCATGTTCTAAATTTAAGCATTTAAGCCATTCACATGCAATACATTTCTGGAAACCACATACATATTCATTATTTTCCAAGAATTCATTAATATATGTTAAAAACCCTGTTGGGCCCGCACAGTGGGAACCTAGGATGGTCACAGACCACTTCCTTCAGTTTCCTCTTGATATTGCCTAGCTGACCTTTAGCTGTTTTCCCCCAGTTTGGCAAATTTTCATTGCTTGTTATGGCAAAATGAGTGACTTTCTATCTTGGTACCCTATAACTCAAAACAATTTATATGAAACCCAAGAAAAAGTCCTCACACCTGGCAGATGCAAAGGTAAAAGTAATCTATTTTGACTTCATTGAGCAAGGATCATTCAGAAAAACATGACTGTTCACATACTATGCAAAGCTAAACTAGAAAGCTTTAGAACTAGCACACAAATTTCTTTTTGCTGAACTAATATACCAGTCCTTAAATTAATGTACTTATAGCTATTGCTGAACCAGACTATATACGGAAGATGCAGTTTTTTAGACTTCTAGGCTATATAACAACACAGCTCAAAATCTACTGCTGCTTGTAATAAAGAAGTAATATGCTTTTACCTTCCATTCATAGTCCAGCTGTTTAATTGCTCGACAAACTTCAGCCATTATATCATTTGGTCGACTCTGACTCCGTATCCCCAGATGCCACTTTGCTCTTCTTACACCTTGGTGTTTTGATTTCTGTGGATTCAGCTCATCAAGAGTATGGCGAGGCCGCGGTGCTTCAGCTACTAAGAATGGCACTCTCTCAGGATGAGGGCGAGACAGATGGTGATCATCAAGAAAAGAATCTGGCGGGCTAGTAGCCAGGTAGAAGTCTTTGGCCTCGTTCATTATTCTTCTATTATCTATAATGAGGTGATAAGCAACTGCTAAAGGATCCTGATGATTTCGGCTATACAGACAACTTAGCACTTCCTCTTCAGTACATTCAAACTTCTCACATACTTCTTTTAAGGCTTCATCATCAATCATGGTAGAGCTATATGAAGGGTCTTCGGGAAACAAGTATTTGGGAAGGTCCTGCTTAAACCACTCGTGTTCCCTAGATTTAAAAATAGCAAAGTCTAAGTCTGTATGTGGAGCAAACCTTCTTGGCAATAGATTCTTTAAGTTATATTTCATGCATACACAAAGAAATCACAACTGTCAGCCCAAGTGTCCCTTCTATGCACTTCCAACAAAACAACCCACACACTAAAGTAACTGAAAAATTCTATAAAATAAAAAGCAAGCATTAATGGCTTCACAACGTTTTGTTACGCATTCAGGATTAAAAAATAAAAAATAAATAAAAACCTACACCTTCTTTCTTAGAAGTGTTGCAACTATCTGAGCTCCAAAAACACCTTATTGTAACTCATCAACTTGTTGTGCATATTAAATGGATGGTTATTTAAGAATATTTCAGCTGAAATTCTTATGCTTCACACACTAAACAGACTTTCATCAGTAATGACCACTTCAGTATGGGAGAAAGCTTTTCCTATGCCACTAAAAAGCACTGCCCCAGCTGGGTAAATGTGCCTAGAATATTATTACTGCTCTTTAAAATGAGCCTCTCCTCTTGCACATGCACACATTTGGCCATGAAAAAATTAAGGTATTCAGTTAATGAGAGTCAGATCGCCCTTTAAACTGACATGATGTCTTAAGGCTGAGTACAGAACTGTTAAGGATTCAAAATCCATCCATGTTCTGCAACCAAAATTTTTCAACATCTTTTCCAATACTTCCCCTAGACTTTAGATGACTTACATTAGCTAAGATCCTATCCACTCAAGTCGTACAGCTCTTAGTTCTCATTGCTTTTGTTTTCTGATCAGCCTCTTCACTAAGATAGTATGTCAGTGCTCTTCTTAGAGCTTCTCAAAAAGGAAGCAGAAAAACCTAAAGCTGTGCTTCTTCAAGCAGCTTACCAGATACCAAGTCTTTGCTTTACACATTCCATATTTGCCAAAGCAAACACCCACTTCAAAAATCACAGCTTTTGTGGGCTCCGTATTCAAATACATTTGTAGCTTTAGCTCACCAAAATTCTGTGTTGTAAATGTCAGTCTTACACATTCTCATGCCAGGCCTTTGAAGCCAGAATAAGAAGTGTTAAGATGAATATTCCATCTGTAAGACACCGTGTCTTTTTCACAGTCTCCAGAAACATGAATTAAACAGTAGTTACGCTGAAGAAGATCTGTAATGTCTCCTCAGATATTTAAAGCACAGAAACAAGCCAAGAAGTTCTTTGTCCAGAAAGCAATAGTGCTGTGGAGTTTTGCACGTCATTCTGCAGCAACTTTATAAACACAGTCCTAATTCAAATTTCTCAAAATTCCTATAAAGTATATCTTTTACTGTAGCCTCCAATAGACACTTCTTTGTCCAGGGAGATGAGAACCACCAGAAGCCAAATAACCAAAAGCTGACTTTTTCCTTTCATACTGTAAAACAAGGATAAGTTGTCTGACTAGTTTCTCCATACTGCTTATATGCGCTAAGATAATAATTTGTAGCATTCTTTGAACAGACATCAGAATTTTACCTAATGTCTCGGATTGTTGCTCTCTTCATTGGATCCACTTGCAGCATATGTTTCAGAAGACTAATGACAGATGGATTCAGGTACTGAGGGGTATAAAAGATACCATCACATATCTTCTTAAAAAGCGTTGGCACGTGATCATCATCAAATGGAAGCGTTCCGCATAGCAACGCATAGAGAATAACCCCACTGCTCCAAATATCTACTTCTGGGCCTGCATATAACCTGGGAAAAGGTTAACTATTAGTGATTTGTGTTTACTATTTAAAAAAAACAAAACAAAAAAACAAACAAAAAAAAAACCTTAGAACACACCACTCTTTCTTATAATAATTACACAGTCTTAGCAACAACTAATCTGAAAATACTGTAACTGAATAGGCTGAATATCCATCCTGCAGCAGACATTTCACAGCCACTCAACTTCACAGAAGACATCACCTCTAATTCAATCAATACCTCTTCTTGCTACATTAGGCACACTGCACATCCTAGATTTGGGGCATTAGACATCACCTCCAATTTACAAAAGCTATTCAAGGCTAATCCAGAGAAGTCTTATACATTTTTGAAAAATTATTAAGGCAATGACCAGCTCAGCATAGTTTCTTCACATCAAGCTGATAAAGAATTCTGTAGCCTTTAGAATAAAGCAGCAAAGTAACTGAAGTACATGCACATGTGTATCCAACAACAAAAAAACCCTACCTTCCTGATATTACTTCTGGTGCAGCATAGTTAGGGGACCCACAGCTTGTTCTTAGAAATTCTCCATCAGACATCATATTTGATAGACCTGAAAGTGCAGAAGAGTAACCACTAAAAATTCAGAGGACGAAATGTCTTCATACAGCATATACCATCTAGAACAAATCACTAGTAATTTGACTAAAGTTAAAGAGTTTATCTCAGCTGGTACACACATTTCTGTGGAATCACTGAAGTTTTCACACATGAGAATACCAGATAATCCTATACCCCATATCCTACTTTGTTTATCATAAATCACCAGACAAAAGTTACCACTTCTGAAATAGCCGTGGAGAATATTTTCCTGTTTCCTCAATGCAAGCCTCACTGTCAAGATTACTGCAGTCCTGAGAGCTCAATTCAAAGAGGTAAGTCCCTCTTACCAGGAACAGGCCAGGGGATAGAAGTACAAAGCTTGACCAACTCTGACTCTGCTATATATGAAACTAGTATTATGTTCTCATTTAATAAGCAAGTCACGATTTAGTGAGTACTATGCTTTTGCAGATACTTCAGTAATGGAAAGAGGTTGGTTTTTTGTTTTGTTTTGTTTTAAGTTGCTGTTCTATTTCTTCATCAAGTAAATGCATCACAAACAATTTCTATGCAAGAAATTTCTAGGATTCACAGTGTGTACATATTTGAAAACCAGTGTTTCAAAATATAATATTTCATGTTACCTAGAATATTATTACCTAGTATATTTGATCAGGCCCTTCAAAGAGCAGATACTATGTACTATTTCTAACAGGAGATATATTGTGATGACACAGCTGTATAGATTCCTTGCTATGTTCATACAGTCAGGTTTCTTCATTCAGATAATGCTTCAGAACTAGCTACCAGTCTCATTACCAACTGTGTAAGAAACAGCTCATACAAACTATCAAATTCTCTGACTAGTTAGACACCTGTGTAGCAAAGAGCACAGGTGTTTGTAAAACCAAATATTTTACTTTTACACTAACTACATTTTTCTTCCCCAATCACATCTTTGGAATTCACATTTTACTAAGGAATATGCTTCTTAAATATAAATAAATGTCCTTGCACTGTACTTCGAAGAGTGTTAAATATCCACTAACTCAGTTTCCCACCTTACCACTTGCTAACTAAGTCTCATTTCACAGAAATCCTGTTAAGAAAGACTAAAGAAGGCAGTGACAAAAAATACGTGACGTGAAAAAGAAAGCAAAAGGGAAAGCAAATAACACAGATATTCAAGAACAATATTTTCTCTTGCATTCATGCTCTTCACACATTTTATCATACCATACAGGATATTCAATTAACCAAACATTAAGAATATTCCATACCAATAAACCCTAAATAACACAAAAATGTATCTAGGATATAAAAAAATTAACACTTACCAAAGTCAGCTATCTTGGCATTCATGTGTGCATCAAGCAACACATTTTCAGGCTTTAGATCTCTATGAACTACCATGTGCCTGTGACAGTAATCCACACCAGAAAGGATTTGCTGGAACAGACGTCTACTTTCCTTCTCATCAAGCTAAAACAAGAATTTTAAACAAGACAGTGGAAGATGGCTTTTCCATCAATTACAGAAAATTTTCCAATGACCTAAAGCTATCATTTATAGTTTTGATACTTTATACAGCACATCTTTGTGGAAGAAAATTTCACAGCTTACGTCATTTTGCTTCTGCCACAGCTATGAAATGAGTAAGATAAAACAAAATCCACCTACTCAGTAGTCACTGATGTTTGTCAAACATTCTTTGGAAACATTATATGCTCAGTCAGAAACATTATCAACCCAAACTTTAATTCTGTCTAACTGGAATACCAAGGTACTTTGTTAATTAAGTACATAATCAGATTTAAATAAGACAAAAGCTGCTGACAGTCATGAGAGGCAGTAAAATTTAGATAAAATTTATGCTCCTATAGGCAGCTTTGTTCAAAGAGCAGGCTTATTTGGGCATTCCTATGAACATCTCTTACACTTTGTCACTGTTAGCCAGGATGCTTTTAGTTATTTGTTAGAATAAGCTATCTAGCTTGCCACGAGGGACAATTAGAGAATTAAGAGAAACCAGTGAAAGAGGGCAATAACGACAGTATAACAGCTTCCCAGTAATGGAAGTAATGCTTCAATAAACAGGAAGAAAAAAAAAAAACCTGTGTGATGGATATATATGAAGATCATGTTTATGTGCTCAGAAACCAAGCAAATTAGCAAGATGAAACCATAAAATATCTTTATTTTAACTGCTAACAAAAATAATGCTAAATACATAAAAAATAAACCTTCATTTAAGAGGAATGTTGCAAAAGCAATAATGGAATGCAAGTCATTGACTTATAGAGTTGAACTGCTTCTTACCCTTCCATTCTTACAGATATAATCAAACAGCTCTCCTCCAGAAACATATTCCATCACCATGAAAATGTCAGTTGGGGTACTGATGACCTGGTACCTGACAGAGAAAGGTATATATTAGTCTGAGTACTCAGCATGAGAGGTTGACACCTAAGAGTTGTAAGAGGTTGGTTACACCTAAATACTTTAAAATACATTTCTGTGTAATTCTTCCCACAGTACTGGTTTTATCAGTCAATTTACAATCAGTGCAATAACATTTTCTTAGAAGCTGCTTCCTTACTTTTTACTTAGGGATGCTGCTGTTGTAAAGGCTAGGAGAAAATTTGTTTCCCCACCAAGAAATTCTGAAACCCTGACCAAGTCTCACTAGTAAAGAAATGATATTTTAATACTTTTAGTAAGAAGTTACAGTGCAATCTCACTTCTAACATTCCCTTTCATGATTTTCCCAATAGTTGTGAAAACAATCAGCTTTATGCTTCAGACAATCATGAACAACAGTTCATAGTTGAGATTTCCACAGTGATTTCCACTTTTGGGTGGAGAGGCTGTAAAAAATGCTGGAAGATAACCCTGTCATCATCTCTGAAAATAAGCCAGTCTGCATCTCTTGGAAGATGCAACCATACTTCTCTACAGTCTATTCATTTTTCTATTCAGAGAAAAGGCAACTGCAGAACACAATACTTACATACCAATAACATAAGTAAGACCAAACTCCACAGAGTGGATGAATGAACACAGGAAGAATAATTTTTACAGAAGAAAACACAACACATTCTATTGCTGAAGAACAGGGAAGGGATGCTTCGAAGGTTTTTAAATTAAAGCACCATGCAACATTAGAAAAATGTTGCTAAGACAGACCTGAAGTTGTAATACTGGTAAATCTTCTTACAAAGTTTTTAATAAAGTGTTCCGAATCAGAAATTGTCTTATTTGTCGTTAACCTAAAGAAAACTGTTTACTTTCAACCCACAAGTTCCCTGGTCTATTTCCTAAGAGCATAAGCAGCAGTACCCTAAGTTACCAGCAAGTCAGCACAATAGTATCAATTATAGCCCAAATGGCATTTTTACAGTGGATAATAACCCTTCAGCTTTGGAAATTCAGGTCAAACAGCTGAAAAGTCACTCTTCACTGAGAAATTGTTTACTTGAAAACTGTTAAGCTGACTTAAAAGCTTAACAGTACTAGAAGTACAGATTCCTTATACTGCCTTGTATCTTGGCTGGTACATCGACTGTTTGTTTTGGCTGCAGTTAGGAGCCTTGGACTTGTTCTTAAACTCTTAAACCTACAGGAATGTAGAAGATGGGAATCTATCATGATCCTAATACAAGTCCAAGAATACAAAAAATAAACTGCCACTCCATAACTAAGAATGATAATCATCTGCTCTCTGTATGTGCCCTAGTATATGCATAAGCAGTGCCAAAAATCAACGGCACTTAAATCTGGTCTTAGAAAATAAATTACAAAGTGTCTAGTCTAGGACATATTTAGTTGCACTCTGAACTCTATTGATGAGCTATTCATTGCCTAACAGACAGGCAGGCAACAACTTTTTAGCATACTAGACAAGTAGTAACAGCTACATAAAGAATTCTGAAATATCAGATTACACTTAACAGACTGTACATCCTTAATTCAGAAAAATTTTTCAGAGCCATCTACAATAGAGAAATCACAGTTAAATGATCAGCATGCTGTTAAGTAATACTGAGGGGAAAAAAATGCAGTAATTTTCGATAGAAATACATTTTACAACCTTCTTAATTTGTTAGGAGCCCCCTGCCAAGCTCCCCCCCCTCCCCCCCCCAAAAAAAAAAAAAAAAAGAAAAAGAAAAAAAGAAAAAGAACAGTAAAGCACACCTCTCTGTCCCCCAGCGCAGATCAGTTTTATGAAAATGCATTACAGAGGACACTGAAAACGGAATACTGCTTCTTCAAAGCTGGTTAGATTCCTAAGAAGCTCCTGCCAATACTACTGCCTTTTGGACACATTGAAGTGAAAGCAAGAGATTATTGCTTGAATAGATCTGATCATAGCAAATAGAACTTACAGCTTAATTATATGAGGATGTCTGAAGAGTTTGAGGTTCTGAATCTCCCTTCGAATTTTTCCTACAACGTCAAGGCTGCGAATCTTCTGTCGATTCAGGATCTTCACTGCAACTTTATGTCCAGTTAACTCATGTTTGCCAACTACAAAAAACAAAAAAGAATTTAGTCAGATTTTTCAATTGCTCCATAAAGAACATTCAATAGGTCACTTCAAATATAGCCAAGAAATACTACAATTAAAATACTAAATGTTCCGCAAATTCCCATTATCTTCAGGGAGGTTGAAGACCCCACAGTACATGATTTCTTCTGTACCCCAAATAAATCTCTAAGTTCTACTGAGAGAAGATGAATTAAAACCTTGGGTCTCACACTTGGAACTACTGCAGCATGAATACACTTTTTCAAAGCAAAACATTTTTGTATCCCAAAACACTGCATTACTGTTAAGGAAGAAGACAATTTCATTTCTCTGTATGAGTCAATCTGAGCTCACTTGATAATCCTCTCAGGCATGCTCTCCCTGCAGCTTTTCTACTCAGTCAGCAAACATTGCTCTTAGTATAACATGACAGCTTCCTTTCCCTCAAGAAGCGTGTTTCAGCAATTGGAATTATTGCTAAGAGTATCCAATCTTGATATTGCAGTTGTAGTAGTTTCACCTTCACATAGTAAGGAGGTATATCACACCAGAGCTTCATTGTATAAATGGCAAAACATAGAAAAAATGCACAAAATAGAATCCAGTGTTAACTACAGCACGCAATCTCTTACATTTCTAAGTTTCTTCCCACTTCTAGAAGAATTTTTGTTGTAGAGGAAGTTGGTAGCGTAAAATGTCCTCTAGACTGTTACATCTCTTAAATTCCTTAAGTTTGCAGGTGCTTTTGGAAAAGACCACAACAAAGTTCCCAGCAAAATGCCATAACAGATCACAGATATACTACATATTTCTTCAGTAGTTTCTGCCCCTCTGCACTTCCCCCCCACCCCCTCAAGTTTAAGGTTATATGAAATCTAGCTTTAAGACTGGAGTTTCCAATAATCCCCTTCATAAAATAAGACTGACTTGCAAATCCAGAGTATACACAGCACCAGACAACCACAACAGATCTTGTGCTTTAAATACTAAACAGCACTCTGCTCAGAAAAAATCATTTTTCCCAGACAAAAGTAATATTCACTTTGTTGTCTAATGTAACAGCAAATGCAAGTGTTTCTACATCCCTTAAAAGTTGTGAATTTTAAAAGATCTGTTGTTGTATTTCACAACGGTAAAGTACCTTTGCAACATTATTCTGCATGTGCCTCACATGAGAATTAATCCATAATTCCACAAAGAAGCAGTCAGATATCTGCATGCCTTAAGAACAAACTAACCTTAAGATGGAGCAGTTTGAAGTATATTGCGACTGCTGACTATTCTTCAACACAAGAATGGAGCTGAAAGCAAGACCTCAGATGATAACATCATGTACAGCCCATAGAAAACCAAGAAGCCAGTGTTATCTTTCTGTAAGCTACTCTGTATTACCTCTTAGCATAAGTTTTATCTACAAAAGGGATGGCTTACAATCCAGAAATATATTTAAATTAATCAAGTTAATCATTTTAGTACTCTACCAGTCTTAGAAAGTAAAAGCACTGCATAGAAAGTTCCCTTTGTACAGCTAAAATACCCCTCTTTATTCTTTGATAATACTCTAGGTTGATAATCATTTAGTCTAGAAAAAAAAAAAAAACTTCAAGATCACCAGATCCAACTATCAACATGACCTATCAAGTCCCATCACTAAACTGTGTCCCTTAGTGGCACATCCACTTAAATACCTGCAAGGATGGGATCTCCACCGGAGCAACCCTTTCTGATGCTTGCCCACTCTCTCAAGGAAGGAATTCTTCGTGATATCCTATACAAACCTCCTCAGTGCAACCTGATACCATTTCCTCATGTTCTATCACTAATACAAATTGCATAGTCATATTGAAACTTGAAGGCACAGCAGCAAGTTTTCAAAGACACAGTTGCAACAACCTCAGCAACAATTTCAATTGCTTAAGTGCAGAAACATTTGTCTAAATTCAAGCCTTAAACTGGCAAAAACAACCCCAAACCACAGGAAATATGACATCCTTATGAGATGTAGGTACCAGTTATGGACACACTGAGGAGGCATCTCTTTGGATGCCCTCTGCAATGGGAAGGCAGTTGGAGGTACAAGCAACAGAAATATACAGCTGTGCAGTGCAGAGGGGGCTCTCACTAAACCCTGAGCTTTATTAAATCACATGAAGTTATACAGCCTCAGTCTAGCAGACCTGGCATTTGCAGGGTGGCCCTCACTTGGCCATACCACAAGCATTAGACTTACAAGATCTTTGACGCAGGAGACCACAGAAGGTGAAATTTAGTGGCAGGAGCAGACTCTTATGTTGCCCCATTTGATGGCTGGACTAGATTATTTTAGTGGTCTTTTCCAACTTTAATGATTCTATGACTACATGTAAACAAATACACTGACAGAAACAAACAATCCAAGCCAAGGCTCAGTAGAGAGCAGCACTCTTTAAAATTAAGATAATATCGTTACTAACTTGGGAAAAATTAATTAATTAAAACAGCAAAAACAGCAGCTAATGCTGTGCAAAGACATCAGAGAGCAAACTTACATTCACTATTCCCCTCCACATTTCATCAAGGCCTGTTTAAATCATTTTTGCAGATCACAGTTCTTAGCCTTGTTTTCAAGGCCTGGACAAACATTTTGTATTTCAAATCACAAACAGTATACTCAGTATCACTAAAAATTACCAGAAGTCTGACTATTCCTCTTTTCATGAAATTTAACCATCTGAAACACTTGGAAATAAAATTCTGCTTTTGGATTCAGCAGAAGGTATGACCATTTTTTTTCAAAAGGCAACACTATAATAGTAATCATGGAATGGATTGGGTCAAAAGGGACCCTAAGGATCAAGTTCCAACCTCTCTGCCACAGGCAGGGCCACCAACCTCCTCCAGGTCTGGAACTAGATGCTCCACCCAACCTGGGTCTGAAGATGTTCACCTTCAAGAATGGAGCACCCACCACCAACCTGAGCAGCCTGTTCCAGCCTGCTCTCAGCACTCCCTCTGTAAAGAGCTTTGCCCAACATCCAAAGTCACTGAGGTCAGAATAAGTGTTATATGCCAAATGCTTGTACAATTGAAGTGAGAATGTACTTCACAAAACTCATTTACTTCCAGCAGTCTTTTTCACCTTTCATGTCAGTGATACTTTTGCTTTGCCTGGACATGAAAGGCAAAAAAGAATGCTAGAACCAGTTGTCTTCTCTATGAATGCCTATCTGAGAGATAGACAGATGAACTAAGTCAGTAATTAAGTCAGGATTATAGAGCCAAATTAAGAGTTACATGGGCAAAACATCAGATCAGCAACAACAATCTGTGATATTAAAACACCAAGTGAAAAGGTGAATTAATTTGACAGCTTGCTGAACAGTGGGAAACCTTTGATAGTTACTCACAAATCTGCTTTTCCAGCTGATTTTTGGGATTGTCACTGCCATTAAACACCCTCTTCCAAGAAGACTGTCATGGTTTAACCTGATTTAACATGGTATCATAGCAGATACTATGAAGGAAATGAGCTCCGCATCAACTGAAGTCATGGCAAAGCCACCCACATCACACAAACTCCAGGAAAATCCTAGCTGAATAAAAACGGGACAAGCTTTTTCTTATACCATAATCTTTCACCACCAACTGAGCTGAGAGCTGTAGAGAAACTTCAGTTACCACCAGCCTCAGCACTAAGAATTCCCACACAGCTGTGTCAGCAGCTGCGCTTGTTAGTCAAATAATTTCAGGATTTTTTTGTTTAATGCTCTGCCCTTTGCGAAGCAAGAAAGCTCGCTGACCTTATAACGGCGGCAAGTATTTGAGGGACAAAACGCAATCCCGCGGGCAGCTGTGCTTTAACGTCGACCACCTCCGTTACAGATGCGATCACACTCGCACGCAGGAATTCTCCAGGAACGATGTCTGCCAACGCGGAAGAGAAATCCCCCGTCCGGAGAGCCGCCCCGCCCCGCCCCAGCCATGCCCGCTGCCGCCTCCATGGCCAGGCCGCCCCTCACAGCCAGAGCTACCAAACGCGGCCATACGAGCCGGGACCCGCAGCCCAGCCCAGCCCTCAGCCCTGCGGCACCCCGCGACACAGCGCCCGGCTCTCCGCCTGACAGTGCCCAGCCTCCGGCCGGGGCCCCGGCAGCCCCCGTACGACCCCAGCGAGAGTCCCAGCGGGAAACCTGCCCCAGCCCCGACCCAAATGGAATAGACGGCACAACAGCTCACCCTTAACTTTGCCAAAAGTGCCGACTCCCAGCGTGTCACCCAGGATGTAGTGCCCAATCTTCACTCGACCGTGCTCGTGCTTCTGTTTATCTGCCGCCGCCATCTTGAGCCAAGAGCCGAGTCTGCGCATGGTGTTGGACGGGGCCTCCGGCGAGGAGGAGCTCCGGCACGCAGCCGGCCCCCGGAACTCAGACACTATTCCTCTATTGCCGCTTTCCGCCCCCGCCAACCATTTCTGCTACTCGGGCTCCGGCGGTGCGAGATAATCCTTCCGGGTTGAGTGCTGTGGGAGCAAAAGGAAAGGAAAGCAAGGAAAATAAAACTAATGATTTTTGAGTAATTTAGAATTTGAATTTCAAGCATTTTCATGAGGATCGTGTATGAGAAAATGAGATGCTTTCAGCCAGCACTACATGACATGTAAACTCTTTAACATGCGCAAACATATAAAAGATGTTATATGATGCAGGACAAAAAGGTATTAGTAGTCCTCAGTAATCCCCTGTTAATGTGTAAAGATGCCAACTTCTGAACTCGAGGATGTTATCTAAACTCCCTTTGGATACTGTCTAAAGACAGAAATTCTACTTTTTATTACAGCTCATGTTCAGTGCTTCAATTACATTGTTATGGTCTTTTTGTTTGTTTGTTTTGTCCTTGTAACTGGAAAAAAGAATAGAAAGTGAAGAAAATTGGTAGTTTCTCTTTTTCTAGTTTTGAGCTCTGCAGCAGAACCTCCTGTCTTCTGCAGCAGGGCCCGTCAGTTCCTAACAAATCCTCAGGCACACATTGCATTGGGGGAGGAAAAGAACAAGCATCAGGCTTTGTTCCCATCTGTACCCATGTGATTTCCTTCTGTTCTGCATAATTGTAAATGGCATCCCCTATCCTTAAGGAAAAGCAGAAGTTCAGAGCTATTAGCAAGTACAAGCATGGTGCTAATGTACTTGAATATTAATTTTGTAATCCAGTGAAGCCTCAGCTTTCAAAGTACTGACACTACAAGGTATTTGATGTTTATATAAACTTTTTACGGTATGACATTTTATTCCATCTCCAACAGCAGAAGAGAAGAGGGGTAGACATTGTATTTTGAAAATACTCTCACAGAAGGTAGACTCTCATCTGAGAAACACTCAAGGAAGAAACCATGAGAGAATCACGACTAGTTGATAAAAGCTGAAGAAATGCAAATGTTTGGCTGCAAGAATTTAATGCTGCTCACTTGCACGTGAAACAGGTTACAGCTGCAAATACTGGAGCAAAAAACCTGAAATAGTCTACCAGTATTTCTTGAGTATGAGAGAAGTGTATGGTAAGAATGGAGATATTTGACAAAATTGCTAAAAATAATTTCCCAAACTGTTCCTTAGTTGTTGACAGAATGGATTACATGTCAAATTCTGAAGAAAATTTAGAGCATTATAGGCCTTAGTTCCTAGCAATATTAAGAAGGCTGCACTCTTTCTCCTATGTTATTACAAACAACATCTCATTGTTATAACAACAAAATATAAGTGGAGCCCACTAATGCAGTGTCTGATGCATGGACTCAGATGTGAATGATCCAAATTGTTTATTACAAGTTCTCACATCACTTCTAAACCTGCTGCAATGAGAGTCATGGTGCTGTCAGTCAGCGGCACTGACTGGGCAGTGGTCAAATCCACTCCTGCACTGCCAGCAGTGGCTGGTCTGAGTGAGCTGGCCCGGCAGTGGCTTGCTGATTCAGGACTGTATTTGTTGTCACAGCATGCGGTCTTGCACGTTTCTTCCTGTTTCCCAGCAGATCACAGGGCTGTGCAGCAACAGGGAGTTTGGATGAGCATTCTCTTGCCCAGAGGAGCCCCCTCCTGCACTGGGGACAAAGTCGAGTTGGAACAGCATGAGCATTTTTATTTGCTTGCTTAGGTACTTTATGGTCCCTCTGTACATAACTGGGTCCCCACAATTGTATTATTTCATTCTTTGATCTGTCCCTGCATTGAGCTGGGCTGCCAGCATTTCTGCCAGCAAGGCCATTTTATGGCTTTCTGTGCCTGCATCTTGACAGGCTTTAATCACATAAGTAATGGATGGATCTGCATTCTTTAAGGATTATAAAACCTTTTGACAGTCCATATATGCGCTTTCTACTGCTAATTATTTAAGCAAAGCATCCCAGGTAGCTTGATTTTCTACTCATCTCAGTAGCATATTTTGTAGACAGTCAAGAAATATAATGTAGGGCTCAGCTGCCTCCTGCTTAACTGATGTAAATGAGGCATTAGACAAATTAGTATCAGGTATCCAACAGACAGCACACAACACCACAGTCTTAACTTGCTCAAGACATTGTCTATATGTCTGTGCCTGGGCCTGAGGTGTTACCCAGACCCCCTCCCCCACTATTTCCTCTATGCCAATATGATTTCAGTTATTCAAATTATTCATAGCCCAGATGGCAGCCTGCTCTTGGTATTCAGTCATAAACACAGTGAACTGCACAGGAGATAGGATCATCTGTATCAAAATCTTCCAGTCATCAGAACATAACTGTCACCAATTGCAACCAAAAGATTTATGTAAAGGCATACAGAATTCCATAATCTCTGACTGACTCCCTTTGCTCCTTTACTACCTCACAAGGCAAGGGGGCTGATATGGACGATGGGACGCAGCTCGGCGTCCCCCAGAGACGTGGGCGGAGTGGGGAGGGGCCGCCATTTCTCCCCGGCGGGGCGGGGCCTCGGCTCCATTTGCTCCAAGCAGCAGAAAACTTTCTGCTAGGTCTTAAAATCATTGTTATTATCTTCAGGGTTTGCATTACCTTTTATAGACTGCAACACATAAGCAAAATCATTCTACTGTAAACCTAGAACTATGGATTTAAACTAATTCCTTATTAGCTGTTTGTTAACTATGGCTCACCATGCAGTCAATAGCTGTGTCAGATTGTCAGGTTTTATCATCTTTTTACCAGAGGAATCAACACAGGTGAAATACTGCTCTATGACAGTAAGCAGAATTCCTGCTTACAAGACATATGCTGAGAAGAGCTCTGACCCCCACATCAAGCTGACACAGACCCCTTTCTTTTTAAATTCTGGTGTTATGTTACTTTCAGAGCTAGACATTACTTGAACGCTGACTTTCATAAACTTTTAATTTAGATAAACTGATATGCTTTTACCTGAAAACAGGATTCTTGCTTCAACTAATATGGAATAATTTCTCATGTAATTTAGACTGTACGGTCTAACAGTCTCTTGGATTAACTGCTTTATCTGTCAGTCAGAGGGAAGCAAAAATGGTATTACGGACCCTACATTAGCATTTCTATAAACACAGAGTATACTAGAGAGCACAGAAGAGGCTCAATTCCAGTAACTCTTGAGTTAGGATTATTTTACCACCTTGACAAGAGATTATTTGCATACTAAAGAAACCACCAAGGCATTTTCAGTTTTCAGTATGTGAAAGAAGCACTAAGAACTGAAGTGCCTAAGTAGATTCAGCAAAGCTTACTTCCACTGCCCATTATGAGCTACCCAAGTTTTTTTGAATATGTTTTCCATAACCAAAATGAACTTGTTTACACCCATCTTAACTTACCTATTTTTCCCTCACCTTTCCGGTCTGATCCTCCCAGACAGTTTGGGTAACTCTTGTCTCAACTACAGCATATTTTCTTTTTTTTTTCCTGGCAATAAATCCCTCCAGATTTTGAAGTAACTTGCCCCACCCTACCCCACGAAGCAGTGACCCACTTAATAAGCATTACTTTAGTGGGCCTTTCCAAGTCACAAAATAAATAAGACTAAGTCTGGGCATCCTTCTTAAACCACTGTATCTCAGAACAACATTTAAAGACATTTGCCATGTTAGTGGATGAGAAACTCTCCATGTTATCATTTGCTGTGTCTGTGAAGTACCCAGAGAAACTCAGCCAGCATTCAATTTCTCTTGCAAATGTGATTTCTCAAATAACCCTTGCGAGCCTCATTTTAAATGCAGCACAGAGATAATGGCCCTTTTCAACATAAAGATGTCATCAAGTGAGGAGTCAAACAAAGAATTACTTTTAATGAACTCTTTTCATATCACTGAAAACTGTATAAGTATACATATTTTCAGATATCCCCTTTTTCACTGAAGTACAACATGTATAAAAGGTGACATTTTATGGTAAGACCATTTATTTTATCAAGTAGATAAGCCTTTATGATGAGCTGGATGCTGCAACAGCTGCTCTCTTCGGCTTCGGTGTGGTTCCCTCACGGAATCCATTCCTGCAAGTAATGATACAGTTACCATGTGTTGAAACATGGGTTTTCCTCAAGATTGTTTTATATAGTAAATGATATTACAGATCAAGTGCACCAACTTTTTTCCAGCTTATCTCAGTAATGCACTGAAATCACTATGAAGTTCATATGTTCAGACATTTTAGTAAGAAACATCATTGACAAGCTGTTTCAAACAAGTGGTATTGTTTTCTCTCCCTTCTGAGAAACTAAATTTGATATCTCCAAACAGGAAGACTTTAGTAACTGAGACAATTCAGTAAAACTCATTAAGATATGGTACATCTACTGAAGGCACCCTATAGTTTATGTAACTCAGCAGAGTATTTCAGTGTTTGTTTCTTACAGAAATTCTCTATGCTTTTAAAAAACTAAAATATTAATGACAAAAGAATCAGTTCCAAGCTCGATGTCCTATGGGACATTGATATTTTAGCCACTCTTAAGCAAACAGAGGTTGCAGTTGCCACACCAAAGTATTTTCTGGCTGCAGCTGGGAAGGACTGATAATTTAAGAAGAAAAAAAATCTACATAAAGAATCCCTGAACTATACCTAGTTCTAGAACTTAAATTAGGTTATCTTACAGTGTATATATATATACCATCCCTATAGTACCCCAAAAGAAAAACTAAAAGCTTCAGACTGAATTCTAGAAACCTGTAACACAGAATCTAACAAACAGCTACTTACTGCTAATTGAGTTCTAAGTAACAGAAAAATCGGTAATGTGGTTTTGGGCTTTTTTTGGGGGGGTGAGCTTAAGTACATGGATTGGAACATATTACATGAATTCTGCTTTTAAAACATCAAGCTAGAGTGCAACCAGCAACTCAAATGACCCACAAATACAAGCAATGGCAAGCAAAGCACTATTCCCATTCAAGTGCAGCCATTTTATTACCATACAACTCATATTTATAAGAAGCACCAGACCTTCTTACTCAATCTGTGTGTCACTAATAACAAGCTTTTCAACCTCCAAGCAACATGCTGCACATCCTTTACATCACAGCCTATTTTAAAAGAAAGATCACACCACATTAAGTGTTCTAAATGAACGTGTTCACTCTGGGTGACTGATTTTATTATCAAGTGAAATCCACATAAGATAAGTTATGCTAATTCACAATAAAGCATCATACCTGAAGCGACGGTACACCTTTTTCAGGTGCCTCATGCGACCAGTACCAGTAGTGTTGCGTCGTTTAGCCTTTGCACTCCAGTTGTCTAGAATATATAAATTACTGTTAATGCTCATCTGCACAAAGTATTTCAACAGTACAACTATTCACTGACAGAAGTAGGAAAATAGTTATAAACAAGACCAGCTTTCACACAGTAATGCTACAAACTACTAATTTACAGTTTCAAAAAGGTTTCAAATGCCAAAATGAGTATTTTTTCGTTGTCTGAAAAAAAAAAAAAAAATCTAAGTCCCAAAACCAAAGAAACACAAGCATTTAAATTTAATTCAGTCAGAATTTCTTTACTTACACTTTCTCTTACGCTTGGCAGGGTATCCACATTTCCCGCAGGTAGACTTCTGCAGGTGGTATGCCTTGGACCCACATCGACGACACAAGGTATGTGTCTTATTTCGTCGCTTACCGAAGGATGATGTACCCTTCGTCTGAAAAACATTTCAGGACCTTTGTAAATACCATCAGCGTTTTGTAAGGTACATCCCGAAAGGAATAAGCTAATAAAAAAAAATCCGAGCATAGTTCTTTAAAACCCATAAACATCATGGTGGGACACTGCGCTCAGTTCCCAACCCAGTTTTACCCGTAGGCCTCCTCCATTTTTAGAGATCAGCTCCTTACACCTCTCTACGCCAACCAGCCCTATATCCCACCAGCCACTGAACGAAACTACTCAACAGTTACCAGCAAAGCTGCCCCCAGACTCACTAACGTTGCATTTTTTTCCTGAATAAAAACACTTATTTCAGTAACGTCAGCCATATGCTCACCACAAATCATATCCGATTCCCCGCTTGCTAAGCTAGCCGCGTGGCCTCAGCCCCGGCCCGCTCGGATCCACGTTACCGATAAGCCCCTTGCAGACAGCACAGCCCTGTAACCCCGCTTGGGAGAACGTGACGCCCCACGTCCGTCCTCTGCAACGAGACCGGCACTGGGCCCAGCGCCACGCCCGCCATCAGGCCCCGGCCCCGCAGCCGTCCGTCCTTAGAGCCATCCCGCCACCAGGCCCGGCTGCAACAGTGCACAGAGCCATCCCGAGCACCACACGATGCCCGCCGACCCCCACGGCCCATCCCGGTGGCGGATGCCGGCCGATGCCCCGCGCTCAGCGCAGCACTCACCATCCTCACCAGCCGCCAGCACCAAAGAGGCCGAGCTCCGCCCCGCTTCCGCTATAACCCCCCTCAACTGCTTCCGGGTTCGCGGCGCGGTTCAGCGTGGCGGGGCGGTTCAGCCTTCCGTGGGTCGGGTTGGATCCCTGTTCTACATCCGGGGCGGCTCCTCGTAATGGTGGCGGTGCCTCGTTATGGTGGGGCTGCCGGGGAGCAGACACCGAGCGGCTTGTACCCCAGGAATTAAACTGAAGGCAAAGCCTACATCCACCTTGCATCGCTGATTTTACCTGAAAGCTTCAGCATCCAGTCTGTCCACGTTCTGCTTGTAGTTAAAGGGGGGGAGATAAACACTTGCAAAGGGAAGTTGTCTCACCATACGTGATGTAGGATACATTAACTGCCCCCTTGAGAAGTGCCCTTCTAACGGGAGCCTAGCCAGCACCCTTAGGCAACGCACATAGATGGCCAAACGTAAGTTAACATGACCTTTGCTGTTACAGAATGGAAATAAATATTTTTAAAGATTCTGTTTTTTTCTGAGAAAAGAGAAAGAAAGCGAAAAAAATGAGGCGGGGGGGGGGGGGGGGGGGAGTTTGGTTGGGCTGAAGAATGGGGAAGGGGAGAGAAAATGAAGGGAGCCCTTCTGTTATTTGGAGCCAAACAGGTAAAAGTTTAGCAGCCGTTCTGTCTTTAGTAATAGAAGCCTTCCAGAGTTTTGTGCCAATTTTGTTCCAAAGCTCTGCATCAAGAGAGGACCCAATTTTCAGAAACTCGGGGACAGTTCTGCTCTTCCATTTAGGAAAAGTAACTAATGCTGAGGGAGATTTCAGGCTGATTCTAAAATTTGGAACTATCCATATTACTCCAGCTCAAATTTAGATTGGCCATGATAGTAAAAGAGAATTAAAAAAAAAAAGTTATTACAAATATATCAATGGTAAGAGGAGAAACAAGAAAAATGTCCACCCCTTATTTGATGCAGCAGGGAATGTGAACACTAAGGATAAGGGGAAGGCTGAGATCCTCAGTGCCTTCTTTACATCTGCCTTTAATAGGCAGACCAGTTATCCCCAGGGCACTTTATGCCACGATCTGACAGTCTGGGATGGAGTGAAGAATACACCACCAGTGATTCAGGTGGAGACAGTTAAAGAGCTCCACCTCCACCTGGACTGTCACAAGTCCATGGGACTGGACAGGCTCCACCCTCGGGTGCTGAGGGAGCTGCCGGGAGTTATTGCTGAGCCACTCTCAGCTTGCCAAATAATGCCCTAGCTTGGCCAAAGGTCATCTTTCTCTGAAAGATATGTTCCACTTCCAAGATGTCAAGGTTCTGCTCACTGAAAACCCACAGACCACAGTGCATAAGATCACTATGAGCTGTCGGTTGCCACTGTTTGGTTTTCCTGCTGGAGGTTATTCACCCTCTGCTGGGAAACAAAAGAAAGAAAAAGAAACAGAATTCATTCAACCTGTGAGGGTGCCTATACAAAAGCCTCTGCTGGAGGGAAATCTGCTTGGTGCATGAGCTCAAAACCTGAGCTCACGGACCTGTTTGTTCGCATCGAGCCTTTCACACCTAACTCCTCTACGATGTCGGAGCACAGCATTTCACTACCTCATCTCTTTCTGTTTGCAAGACCAAGCTTATTTTATGAGTGTCTATTACTTTTCTGCTTGGAGTGTCTTGAAGATGAATTTGTTTACAAATTCCATGTGGGCACAGGAAAATGTGTCAGTCAAAACTGTAATTCTGCATTATGAAAATTCCAGATGTTCTTACATTTGCATAAGGAATGCTACTTATTTTCTTTTCTCCCACTCTCCACCTTTCCCTCTTTGCTCTCTAGCATACAACTACAAATTGCTTTACTGAACAGATTGCAAAAATACACAATAAAAAGTGTATTTCTGATCATTTATCCCCCAGAGAAAATAAAAACATTATTTATTTTATTCTCCTTCTGCTTGTGCCTGTTCAATATCAGTATAAACTGTGGGATCCATTGAGTACACAAACATTACGAAGTATGAAATGCCAAATGAGAACACAGGCATTCACATTAGCAGTGATACTAGGCAACATGCCTGACAAATTCTAAGGTCCTACAGCCCACCTGCTTTAGGCTTCCCCCCTCTAGGGGAACCCTCATTGGGTTTGAGGGGTAGGGCTGATCTGTACACATGGCAGGCCTGCCAGCCATTGCATCCACACAGAAAGAAGTGTTTTGGAAAATCCAACTGCCAAGCAGATGTGGTCAGTGGCAAATGGTTCAAAAAATGGCACAAAAACCTTAACAGACAAATATCTAGGTGGAGAGTGAATGTAGTGGCATTCTTCACCAGAAGCAATTTGTAGTGTTATTCTGACACTGTAATGAAAGTAGGATAAAAGGGGAGTTCATGCATGCAAACATGCAATAAATTGTTCAAATAATTACTTTTCCAGATTCGGGAAAGCTGCCATTTAACTCCACACTGTTTTAAAGAAAGGTCTGCTATTACACCCTATCTCCTATTTCTATTTCTATAGCATAGGGGGAAAAAAAAAAAAAAAAAAAAAAAAAAAAAAAAAAAAAAAAAAAGATGTTTCTGAAGGGGCAGGAGAGCCTCTTATTTACTTATATATATATATTTTCCTGCTTACTGTGACCGTTACAAGTTCTGCTTCACTCTCCTGAACTTGGAAGTGTCTGTAGCACACATCCAAGGACCTAAGCTTCCCTCATGATAGCATTTGCTGAGACTCAGTTTCAGGCTACGAGGAAGGGGGACAGAACCTGGACTGGGAAAAACAGACTTGCCTTGTCTGCTGTTGCTGGAACTAGACATTGTTACCCCAGCTGGCAGTTAATCAGCTCTCTATCCTCAGAAATGCTATTTGCCCAATATAAATGACATAAACCAAGATGATCATCTTAGTTTATTTTTCTAGAGTCCTTAACATCCTACATTAACCTGACAATGTTTAATCTTGTGTTCATTTCACAATACACTTCATGCACTTCACAGCCGTAATTTGTTTTGCACTGACATTACACATTTTGACCTAGCCATGGGAAAAGAATAACTCATAAGATTATTTTTCTAAAAAATGTCCAAGCTCAAACAGTACAGAAGCAGTTCATGCTAGTTCCATGTGCATAATTCTTCTGCCTTTCTTTTCAATGCAAAGATGATGACTGGTCCTTGTTTTAGTCCATTTGCAATTGAACTACTTTTGTTTGATTTCTTATCTCCTGAGGAGTTCTCTCTTATAAAACAGCATTCAAGTATTCTAGTTTAATATCCCCAGTTGTCTGAGTTAAGGAACAAAGTAGACCTTGAGCTTCTGTTTCCGCTATGAATCTTCCAGAGACCCGTAACCGATGGCCATAAAGTCTTTCCTTGTTGTACGCACTCAGAGCTAAAGCCAGAGTATTGCTATTTGGCATTATCCAATGAAGTGCAAGAAATTAAATACGTTATGTCTTTATTGCTGTAGTACAATACCAAGCAAAGTCAAGTTTTAATACAATTGCAAGTGTTTCATAGAGTATACATCTCTCCTCTTCAGGCCCAGTAGTTCAGCTGCACTGCAAATATCACTTACTTACTTATCATATGCCAAATGTCATCCTAAGAAGATGTGTTGAGTATTCTTGAGTCTGAAGAATCAGACCTTTCATCATACTCATCTTCTGTGTAAAGAGGTTGCTTAGACACAATAGGACATCCGTCATCAGGGATTGAGATCCTAGGATCTTCTGATGAGCGAGAAGGAAGGACAGAAGAGCTTTGGAAGACGCTGACCGAGTTGCTAGAGAAAGGACTGACATACTGGGACCGCAGCTGGTACTGCTGCTGCAGCATCATGGTGTTCCAAAGGGTGACATCATTAGGCAGGAAAGGACTGGACTGGTTTCTTGCCAAAGTGTTCCTCAGCATCAACAGGTAGCGAGGTGGCTGAGGAAATGGGTGCTGCAAAGGTACAGTCAGAGGATTGGGCACAACATTGCTGGAGTCAGCAGAGAACCTCAGTGTGTCAGGGACCCTGAAGGCTGAGCCCACTGACCACTTGGAAGAGGAAATAGGATAGGAACTCAGCGTGTGTTCAAAAATATGCCCATTGGAAGGTAGAACTAGACCATCTGACTCTGCAGAAGTTCTCTCACCACTGGCCACTGAAGACCGGCTGGACAAGAGAACCTCAACAGCGCTCACCAGGTCACCACCACATCCTTTCAGGATCAACTCCAGCACCGTCGGCTTCTGGTTAGGGAAAATCTTTTTCAGCACTTCCAGTGGAGGTCTGTTGGCTTTCAAGCTGAAAGGTAAAGAAACTGTCCCAGAAGGACCTTCTATCAGTAGGTGATTCTGCTCTGCATGGTACTTGGGGCTCTCTGGACGGCTCTCTGTGCTCCCACCAGTTTTCTGAACTGCGTAACATACCTCATCCACTTATACAATTTCTGGGTTTTCAGGGGTGAAGCAGGTTCTGGCTTTAGCCATGTCTGGGGAATTCCTTTGGTCTGTGTCTTCGTCACTGTAGGTCTCAGCATTGTCTGTTCCGCTGGCATCACCCAGCCTCTCCTCACTGATGTCTGCAAAGGAAGGCAGAGAAGTCAACAAATGCTGAGTCCAAATGCCTCTATGGACACCAGAGGACAGACTCTCCCTATAGGGAACAGAGCAGGCTCCTAGGGAAGGAAAGAAAGAAAAAAGAAAAAAAAAGCATTTTTCTGATAAAATTAAATTCTCTTTACAATGTCACGTGAGAACAAAACTGCAAGAGTCATGAGACATGACCTAGGCATTTTGTGCTTCTTTTCAGTCATCTGTCTCATTCTTCCACATATAAGAAAAGCATCATTTTTTCTCCTGCATCAGATGTGCTATACTAATCCTTCCATCCTTCTTCACTAGTTACAAGACAGCAATGAGTCAACCCAGTGTGCAAGTTCTCTCAGAGGAACTTGAGCATTTTCACTCTGGGATTCCTATTGCACTGGTTGTAAGATGTAAATATTCAGAGAGAATACCCTGGAAGACCAACATTTCCTCTGTAAGTGCAGCAGCACTGGTAGAACCACTGCACCACATCTGCTGGCTCAGAGCTGTTCATATAAATCAATATATCCTAGTTCTTGTTCTGCAGAAACCAGTTCATTCCCCAGCAAGAAAAACAGGTTTCTCTTCCAAACCTGATGCCTTCATTGATTAGAACAAAACATTTAGAAAAAAAATAATCTTTTTTTGGAAAGGACCCCTTGAAGGCATCTGGTTCAACCTCCTGCTCAAAGCAGAAGTAGCCTAAAATCTAGAGCAATTTGTTTTAGTCCCTGCTCAGCTGAGCTTTAAATATTTCTAAGGCTGGATGCTTAGCAACCTCCCTCAGCACTTGTTTCAGGTACCTTGCCTGTCGTGTGTGAAGCTAAGAAGGGCAGAGCAAAAGCCCACGGACCACGTTTTTACCAGAGGTACACACAAAAAGGGAGATACCCCAGGGCTCCAATCACAAAAGGGGGCAATGTATTTCCTTGAAATCCTTTGCAGTCATTTACCTAAGGATGTTGCTCTGCTGACCTCCCTCATGCAAGTGCAGTGCTGACCTGACAAACATCAGCAGCTGGGGAAGGGGACACTGCAAGCTGATGCAGACAGAGGCTGTGTTCACACAGCAGAGCTTCTGAATGCACAAATGTGAAAGATGGTCTGCAGAAACCAATGGAAGTACTTGTCTGGTTTCCCAAGCCCACAGTGATGAGCCCAAGTAGATACGGCATGAAGCAAGCAAAGGCTTCCAAATTGTGCTCACAGTCACCCCTACCAGACTGAGAGGGAACTAAGGGCATGTAAATGGAAAATCCTGGCCACTGGCCTCCTACAGGTCTGCTTCACTCTCTCACCCTGGGAATGAACCTATTGGTTCTTTTTTCATCTTCTTTCCATTCTATTGCAGTCTCTTCCAGATCATACAGCTCATGGACACCTTGGACTATCTCTTGATGAGATTTGCCTGGAATAGATACGAGTCCCTTACCAGAAAAATAACTGTTAGAGTATATAAACAAACCTTTAAAAACAAAATACTTATGGAGAAAAAAAAAAAAAAAAAGACAATATTACAAGTACACAGAGCAGGGAAAAACCTCTGACAAATATGCAGAGGTTGATCAAAATAACAATGCAACAGAGTCATCTCTTGTAACAACCATTCTTACAATTAATAATTATACTTTGCTATACTCTGCCTTCAGCTTCTCATTTGGACGGTTACCCGGAATATTTGTGCAAATTTAAATGTCATCTCCTACCATGCCACTTTGATTGTATGTATGATATATGTCTCTATGAAAGCCTCATCACCTGTCCTAGATGATGTAAAATAGGCAAAAATGCTGAGTCTGTTCCCACTGAGTTCTCATGCTTAACACTTACACTGTCTTGAAACAGAATCTCTGAATAGCAGAGAAAGAACAAATATCTGTGTGGTGAAATGACTAGCAATGGAATTAACAATGGAATACTTTCAAAACTAAGTCCATTAACTCACATGCCAAACGTTGCACTAAAAGAGTTTTCATCACTTGAAAACTGTCTAAAATAGAATGTAAATATTACTCGGATCCCAAAGCTCAGTACAACAGAAGCATACTTCTAATCAGCAGTACAGCTAATGAGTACAACAGACAGCTTGAAGTGCATCAGCACTGCCGGCTTTATGCTGCTGTTGTTCTACTTGTCAAGAAATAAACCTTTCTTCCAGTGAAGTAGAAATAATTACCTTGCTGCCTGTGACACACATATGTTCTCAGGAAACAAATCACAGCACATTTGATTGTTTTCCTTAGACCTTGTCTAATCATACAATCGACTTTTTTATCATTTACTTAGCTTTGTGGTTTAAGGAAAATGAAAGTATATCCTCAAGCATCACCAACGTTCACCTCAGAACTATGCAATGAATCGTACACGGGGATGAATACACTTATGTGTAAATCACATCTTTAAAACTGCAGTCTGATGTAATCTAAAAATTTTAGGTGGACCATAACTAGCATTGTGCTGCATTGTTACACTCAATTAAACTTCTGTTTATTATGCCAACAACTGTAATCATGGACAGAAACCTGTAACTACATCCCTAACTAAGGAGCCATCTAGGTGAAATGGATGAGACCTTTCAGAGCAAAGGAGGGGAAAACAACATCACCCCCTTTCACTTATGTCCTGATCATTAATCCTGTCCCACTCATGTTTGGGACTGCAAGTCTCCCCTTTCACTACACAGCAAGTAGTACTGTGGTTTGCTTCTCTGTCAGCTACCTTGAGTGGTCTCATTGGCCAGCAGGTATTCAAGTGTCTCTACATGGATCAATGACAAACTGATGTTCTCTCTTTTGTCTGCTCTTTGACCTGTATGTGGCTGACAATACACTGCAGTTTCTTTCCATTTAAAAAGAGGGAAAGCACAAAACAAAGAGGTTGGAAGTTGCAGGCTAACCTTCAGTCTTATGACATCCATGGTACATCCAGTCCTATCTTTCACATTCTTTTCCCACAGAAGATTCTACAAAGAGGAAAAATGTTTTCACAAATAGAACAGCGTAAGATGATTTTCTACAAAAGGACACAATGATTTCGCACTTGACTGCGATGTATTAATATTTACCTGTATAAAGAGATTAAGGTTTTCTTCCTTAATATTTCCTAGGACTTCAAGTGTTACTGTCACTATGTCCTGTAAATGGAAAGACACACAAGACAGACAAGATAGATGCTTAAAAGCAGCATTTAGCACAGAACTGCTTATACTCTAAAGGAGTGACAGGCCAGACCCTTTCCCCTTCAATTATTTATTAAAAATCAAAACCACAAAACAGACAAAATACTGTATTTTCTCTCTAAATAAAACACAATCACCAAGATAAAAATGCAATTTAAACTGTAATATGCAAGGATTGTTTTATTGCACAGAGCAAGAGAGAAGATTCTACCCTGACATAAATGAAAGCTGGGTTACATATCTGGAAAAACAAAGCATTTCACATTCCTAACCTTCTAGCACACGTGCGATTATAGGATTTATATCACATTTATAGGAAAACCTAATTCACTGTTACAGGTTGATCTGTTGATTTTCTGTGTAAAAACAAAGGGAAGCACTCACAGAATGTGTCTCTCTAACACCTTAATTAATGCAAAGTTGTGAACAGCAACTCCCCAATATCTACAAACACTGACATCATTTCGACCTACGGGATAAATATCAGGTGTAAGTATAGGGCTCAATTCTCAAATCTCAATTGCTCAATAAAGGCAAATATTGAAAAGAATAGTATTACTTGTCTGTTGTAGTAATGCTCTCCATGTACAAGAACACTGTTTCCAACAACAGGACTCTTAAGCCATATTTGAAAGCAGAACTCAGTATATGCATTTACTATCTATCTATATCAAAGTACATGGCATTCAGTGTAATATTCCAGAGATATTAAACATACTATTCTCTACCTGAAACCTTCTGAAAAAATAAGATGATTAGTATGCCATGGTTGCAGTTATCCTGAACTATCTTCTAACAGCGAGACTGAAGCAGTGCTTGTTGTAATTACCTTGTCGAGATGTGCATCTGTTGTCTTCATACTCTCCAATTTTTTCTGCAAGCTGTAAACAAGAAGATGTTGCATTTGCACTGGATGGATGCAGTGTCATTATCTCAAACAAGATCTACACAAACTCTGCAGTACTGCAGACCAAAACTAAAGTGCTGTTATCAAAGTAATTTTCAACTGTTAATTCAGCTTTAATCTCAGAATATTTATGTTTTATTTTGTTTGTTTGATCTTTCAAATGATCTGTGATAGGAAGTCTGCCACAGCTTAACTGCTGGAATTCCACTGTCAATTATCTAATTTGACTATAGTAATGTACAGAACCATTACGGATTTCCTTTCTAGATTAGGAAAAAAATTCTGACGTATGAGTGATAAAGCAAGGAGTGACCTATTGGATGGTCATTTCTGGTTGGATTAAAGCTGTCCTTGGGCCAAGAGAGTCTGTTATGGTTAGAAACGCTTTGTTCTAACTCAGCTGTCAGTCTCTTACAAGAAAGACTTAGGAGACCCATTTTCACAACAAGGCTAGTAGTACGACCTACTAACTTTTAACCATCATAGAGTAAGTCGCCATGGACTTCTATATACATTTTACACTCTTACATCTTTATAAAACAAAAAAGCAACTTCTGACATCTGTGGGATGATTTGTTGGGCATCACTTTTTGAAACTATGTTAGGAAGTAAAAAAGGAACAAAGCCATTGCTTCTAAGAGTAAAATGTGCAGTATAAAATGAAGTGAAATACTATACAACGCTTTCTGCTTAACTCATTCCCAAAGCTAATTCCCACTGCACACTGTGCAGTGTTTGCTAATTTAAAGCTCAGCCTCTTAGTCATAAAAGAACCAGAGGACATAACGGATCCAGGAACACGCTGAACAACATTTCCAAGGCTTAGGTTTTTGTGGAACTCAGAGTTTCCTGTGAAAACTAAGGTCTCCAGTTCATCACAATGTAAAGCAAGAAAAAAATTAAATCCTCTGAGTTTTAAGAGAACCAGAAAAAAGCACTGAGATCTTATTTAGTAGTAGTAGTACTAATGGACAACTTAAAGCCTCAACAAGGGAAACGGGGGGAAAACGCCAAACAATCGTGGGTGCTTTGGCTCTCATTTCATTTTACAAACCCTACAATCTTTTGCTGCATGTATCTCAAGTGGAAAAACATCCTCTTTCTATTACTTCTTACTCTTACTGAGAATTGTAAACAAGTGTCTGAACTAGAACATGGAACAGAAATTCAGATGCAGACTCTGCCTAAATGTAAATGTACCTACTTCATGCGTCTATCTATGCAACGAGCATTACTTTTAATAAAAGTGAAATTATTGCCATACCTGATTCCAGATAGACTGTCAAAAGCATGCAGGTCCAGCACATTGGAAAGATCAACTCTGCACAGATAGGGAGAGAAAGAAAGCTTTGTATTTTCACTGCATGTAAGAATTATGTGTACTGAAGCTTCGATTACTCATTTTTAAACATATAAATAATTGTTCATGTTTGTTGTTTTTTTTTCCTGATCTCTTATTCCAATGCAAAGCACCAGAAGCTAGCCCTATTTTCACATGTCAGCAGTCAGTGCTATCTACCATGGAGTAAAGCAGCTTTCAGCTGTACAGTAATATGGGAGCATAAAAAGAGAATTTTAGTGAATACAGTTAAAAAATAAATTAATACTAAAAAACAAACATACAAACAAACAAACAAAAACCACACAAGAATCTGTTTTCTGACAGATGTGATTTGTATTGGATGCCTAAGTGTTATCTAATTCTCTGATGGGAACAATCGTTCTGTACCTCTTTGAACACAAGCACACATTAAAACACAGTACAGGTAGGTATGCATGTGCACAGCCAACAGTATATGTCAGTGGACAGGATTTGGTACTTGTTGGAATACAGGTTAATCTAATACCTCAACCTTTGTGTCTCCAAAGTTTCGACAAGTCCATTTATTGACCTAAAACAAATAGAAAAAAGCAAAATGAGGTGCAAACGCAACTGTAATATATCGATTGAACAATTTAACAATGTAGAGCAATACAAGAAACATAACGACATCTCTCACACTGTTACTAAATGTTTTACAGTCCAAGAGGCATCAAGAAAAAGTTTGCTTTTGTGACATTTTATAGCCGAACCAAGGTCAAAATTCACAACTTCTGACAATAAAATACTACTACTGAACATAGCATTTTTCTTCTCCCAGTACAAACTGCAAGGTTAAGAATTCTCAAGAGTCTGAACCACAAATAACGTTGCAAAGTATTTCTCAATATTCCATTTTGTCTGTCACGGTACTGAGAAAACTGGAACACACCTTTGAACACTGGTTTGATTCAGCCCATTTGTTCTTTTACATCCATGACAATTATTCAGATATCTTCCATACCCCTTTATATTTGCTAATAAACATGTATGGACTAGCAGACATTGCCCCCCGTAGTTAACTCAGACAAATGGCAACAGCTGCCCAATAGTATAAGAATGTGAGCACTTAAGACAAAGGTCTATTATAAGGCATTTTTTAGGCCTAATTTAGCCAAGGAAACGGTGTGGAGTTGCACCAGAAGAGGGTCAGGTTGGGTATTAGGAAAAGGTTCTTCACCAGAGGGCGGTAGACATGGAACAGCCCCAAGCAGCCAGAGTTCAAGGAACATTTGGAGAAAGCTCTCAGACATAGAATTGGAATTTTGGGTGGTCCTGAGTAGAGCCAGAGGTTGGAGTCAATGGTCCTTGAAGGTTCCTTCCATCTTAAGAGCATCCTTTGATTCTATTCTATAATTCTACACTTCTGAGCAGGTAACATCAAATCTTACTTAGGCAAGCTGATAAGACTGTGGAAGCACAGAAATGCACTGGAAACATCTCCAGAAAGGGGCAGACTCTTTTTCACTGCTTTCTCACTGCTCTTTTTCACTACATGATCTGTTGGAACAATCATGAGATCTAATTTCTAATAACATTTGAGCACATACAATGTCACGGTTATACCAGAAATTTCATACCTGACAGTTGTTCTGACTTTATTCAATTCTTCCCTTGAAACCAAATCCGTTTTATTGACGATTACAAGATCAGCTAATGCAACCTGCCTATGCATTTGGAAAAAGAAAAAAGGAACACCTTGAAAAATAAAGCAGTTTTTTGTAAGGCAGAAGCCTATGTCTCTCATAGCACTGTAAAATTACTAGATTGTTAGTACAGGAAGGCAAACATTAACCAAACCATCAGCCAACTAAAACATCATGGAATGACTACAGTATTAGCTTCTTGAGGTTACTTGTGGCTTGTGCATTTCAGTAGACAAAAGTAGCAGCAGCCAGTGACATGAAAGACAAGCCATGGCCACTGAAATGTTTACAAGCACAGCGTGCTAAGGCTTTTTCACTGCTAGCAAAAATGTATAGCTAATGGTGAGGAGACTATACTGAAAACTGTTTTTGTAGCTGAAAGTTGAGCTTCTTTCAACCTGTTATTTGTACTCTATCTGTTGTAGTTTCCATGGAAAAAAAGAGGAGGCATTATTTTCAGATCAACCTACTTATTAGAAAATTCATATCTAAGCAGAATGATCAAATGAAGTACAGAGTAATTTTTGTTTTCTACCTTTGTTTAAAAGCAAGGGAGGGGAAAACCTTAGAAAAGAAAAAGAATCAATTTTGAATGATCTTCCGCACAGTGCAGTCACTGACTATGATTAAAAAAGTGGTTTTGATATCCATACCGAGATGCTTCGTTGACAAGGCCTTCTGGCTTCTCCTCTGTCAAGTGCTAGACAATAATTAAAACAACTGGATTAAGCATGTTTAAAAAATGCTCAAATTAATTTGCATTTAAACTATGCCAAAATCATTTTACACAATGTATGATTTTCATTCATACTGCTTAAGTTACTACGTTGTAAGGAACTGTTTTTATGGCCAACTATCAATGAAAAAGCTAGAAATGAAAAACTATTTCTGCACTTACCAATCCTCACTGTTCTGTAGGTCTGTTCTTTCAGTACACTTTACTTAGATGCCTCTGTTACCTGACATTTTATTCTACTTCCAGGCAACTAAATCATCTGTTAATCCGATACAGTATGTAGTAGTCCAACCCTCTGACCTCTCCTCCCCGTAGCTGCCATTACAGTCATTCAATTACCTGACTTACAACCTTAAGTCACTTGTTACCACACTGGTGTCAGAGATATGTTCTTACTCCTCCTGCTGCTAGTAATACGGATCAATGACAGTCTCTAAGACAAAGTTTTCCCACAAATTCCATAGCAATGCAAAAATTTATTTGAAATACAACCAAGATTCTTGAGTGAAATGATAGAACCTAGAACAAAACTATTGTCGTGAACCTGCTTTAGCAGGATTGGACTTGATGATCCCCAGTTGTCCATTCCAACCCCCACAGTTCTGAGATTCCATGAATCTCAGAATATCAAGTCACATACGACTCTGAGACAGGCACCTCCTTTCTAAATAAAACTCTTAAAGGTTAAAAGGAACATTGGTGCTGATATATGTGAACCATGAACAGGGCTCAGCTGCTTTATCTCCAGGCATTTTCTGGCCATGTGCATGGAGAGCTTACCCCGTTGGCCGCGGCCATCTGGACGACGATCTCGATGGCCGTCTTGCTCAAGTAGCGGCCGTCGCTGCCCACCACCATGGTGCAGCCCTGGCGGTCGCGGAGATCGACGGAGGAGAGCAGGCTCTGCACGAAGTTGGGCAGGTAGTTGCGCTGGCTCTCCAAGAGCCCCGTGGGGCGCCGCAGCCCCCCGCCGCCCGTCGGCCGCTGGTCCTCGTAGGGCGTCGTCTGCACCGTCAGACCGTCAGCACCGGGATGGGGTTCCTCTCCATAGCGATGCCCGGTGCCGCCCGCCCGGCCGCGGCTCCACTGCGGAGCGGCGGCCTCACACAGGCTCCCGGTCGGAGCCAACGGCGGGGCGAAGAGAGGCGGTTCCGTCCGCCTCAGCGGCGCGGGCTCGGGCTCCCTGACGGCCGGCCCCCGCGGGACGGAGGCGGGTCGGCTCGCCCCTCGGAGGCCCGGGGGGCGGTGGGAGAGCGGCGCAGCGGGGGTGCCTGGGAGGGCGCGGGGTCGCGCCGCCCCTTCCCCGTTCGGCGGAGCCCCGCCGGCGCCGCGCTGCGCGCAGGGACGCGCGGGACTTCCCAGAGCCGTGCCGTCTGCAGGATGCCCACTGCTCCCAAGGCTGATCCCAGGGAGCCCTCCTGCTGGAGGGGACACCTCCCTCTAGACCAGCTTGCTCAAAGCCTGCTCACGCTTCTTTTCATGCAGTCTAGGCTACTGGTGGCCTTCTGGGCTGCAAGCACGCATTGCCAGCTCATATTGAATCTTACCTCAACCCACAGCCCCACAGCCCTCTCCTCAGGGCTGCTCTCAAGCCATTTCTCTGCCCAACATGTATCTGTGCTCAACGCAGGGGCAGGAAAAAAAGGTTCAGACAAGCTTAAGAGTGATGACTTCAGGGATGCCACATCTGTTTTTCCCAGTGGTTTCTCTTCATCAAAGGTATGTTATGACACAGCCTTCTTTATCTTCCATCACCCTTTCCCAGGAGTGCTGCAGGCCATGTTTCCTGCACACTGGTACCTGGGCACAATGCAGCCTTCCACGTTTAACATTCATAGCTTTCCTTTTTCTTTTTTCTTTTTCTTTTTTTTTTTTTTTCTGCTGCCTTTTTGCACTGTCTTATCACAGCTTGTGTACTCAACAGCCATCAACAAAACTATCTTTTAATGCGGCAAAGATGAGTTATCAGGTTGGACAGTTCTTCAAAACACATAAATTGCTCCCGGTACCTACAGAGCTAAACAGAGGAGCAGCACAGCACGCGTGGTCTATAACAGAAGTGAGGATTTCATACACCAGCATCCATCTGCAGCATCCCTGGGAATCATATTTTTGAATAGTTTCATTTTTGTTGTATAAGTAAAATTGACGTATCCGCCAACTAACCTGACTTATCCCAGGACCTCAACTGTCTGGGGGAGAGATACAAACATGGACGCCATGATGTCTTCTCTCAATTTATTGTTGCATCACACTCCTTATATCACATCCTAAATCCCACGCAGACGCGTACACCCACTAGGCAAAACCCGATGCACGCAAAAGAACCTATACACACACCTACCTAAACCCCCTGCCCACTAACTCTTAACCTACAGGCCCAACTCAGCTATTCTAGAACAGTCCATCTACTCAGAACAATTGTATGCACTCATAAATCCTTACAACAACAACTTAGTACCCCAACATAAAATCCATGCAATTTCTTGGATTTAAATGGGACTGTTTATTTATTCGTTTGTTGAAGCTCTTTATTTTTGTTGAAGCTCTTTATTTATTTATTTTTCTTGTCTTGGAAATGTGTCCAGCTGTACTGAGAAAATGCTGCTTTCACGTTCTTCAAATACTGAAGTGTTCTTTTCACTTAGCTAATTAAATTCACCCTTCCTTCACTGATGGTGGTGGCAGAATGCACAAGTTTAGCTCCTAATGTACCTTGGATGTCGTCATCCAGTGTCGCAGTGGTGTCAGTAAAATCCTTCAGCAAAAAGCTGAAGACAAAATTCTCTTAAAGAAAAAAACATTTGGAAAGGAAGAGAAAAATATCACCATGAATGTAAAAAGTTCCATCACTGAAAGTACGCAGGCTTTTCCTTCCTTGCCTTTACGACTGCGAAGAAGCATAAAGTCAAGATCAGCTTAGGAATTTCTGAGGAGAAAAGAACGTTACTGCAGAACAAAGCATGTAGAGGCAATAAAATAAATGCTACCACTAGACGGTAGCAAATACTAATTTATTGTATTCTGATAACAGAATATTTGACCATTAAAAAACAAACAAACAAACAAACAAAACCAAACAGTGAAATCCTGTGAGAAGGGAACAAGTGGGATAACTGCCTGACTGGAATAAAACTCTGTTCTCTCTGGAGACAATAACAGAATTTCTCATTGAGGAGAATTCACTTAGTAGGCTCCAAATTCTAATTTCCTGGTCAAGTACTTGGCTTGTATAATAGTTTGAATGTTTGTCTTCTAAGGTGCTAAGCTTTCACAGAATTATAGAATCACAGAAACCTCAGAGTTGGAAGGGACCTTCGATGGCCATCTGGTCTGACTCTCCCACAACGAACAGGAAAAATCAGGGCTTATTCCACGGAACTGGAGTATGAACCTTTCAATGATCCATACTGCACATGATGTTATGATGTGGAATATTGATAGCGGCATTACAAAACCATGACACAAGGGGCGCATTGCCAGGTGTTTTTTGGCAGGGCTGTGTGGAGAGTGTTTATGCAGATACGTGCTGCCGAAGCCTGGAGGGCTGCAACGGAACCGACGTGAGTAAATATGGACAGGCAAGCAGCATATGATTTATTTTCCGCTTTTCTTAGGCGGAGACAGTTTAAAGGTATAGACTTAGTAAAGGATCTCCCTGCTTTATTGAGCCGCGCGGTCTCATATGGCTTTTTTGCAAATCCCCACTCAGTGCACACCTTAGAGGAGTGGCGGCGGTATGGGGATAAACTGTGGCAGTTAGTTTTAGACGATGATAAGCCAGCAAAAAAGAGAAGTAAGTTGTGGAAAGCAGTGCATAACGAGTTGTTGATGAGTCAGGCGGAAAAAAGGGCAGCTCGGGAAGCTCAAGCTGCGCAAAAACAGAATCAAGATGATGGGCTGCCATGGGGCACTAGTGTCCCGAACCCCCCTGTTTTTTCCTCCGTTACCTTGCCGGCTGCAGCCTCAGCGCCCTCTGCACCCCCTCGCGAAATGCAGGCTGACCTAGGAACGGAGCCCACGGAGGTCTCCTCTAGCCCTCCCCCTCCGCCGTCCGGAGCTCCGCCGTCCGGAGCTGCCTCGGCGCCGCTCCATGTCTCGGCACCGCCTGTGCCGCAGCCGCAGCCGTCCGGCTGCTCTGAGCTCCCGGTGGCTCCGGAGCCGTCAATTCTGCGCGGGTCGGGTCCGATCTCTGGGGCTGGGTCTGATCTTGCGGGGACTGTCGCAAGGGAAAGACGCGAGTTGTGGTCTATGCTGGCAAGGCACGGGATGGAGGATGGCGATAATGAGTTAGTACAGACAGCAACTGAGAATCTTGCATTCCCTGTTGTTTACACTCCCTTGCCGCAGGGAGGAGTCCAGGCTGAGATTCAGTCTCTGGACTGGAAGATGTTATCACAGTTGCGGGCTACAGTAGGGACATATGGGGTGACTAGGGAACCGGCCAGGCAAATGATAGATGATCTTTTTAGTGCGCATATCCTTCTCCCAGCAGATATTAGAAGCATAACGAAATTGATCTCTACCCCTCATCAGTTAATATTGTTTAATGCTCATTGGCATCAGCAGGCTGTGGCGTCCGCAGCAGTACAGAGAGGACCAGGAGACCCCTTAGCAGGTGTAACAATGGAACAATTGTTGGGTCTTGGGGCATGGACTCGAATAGAGGCTCAGGCGATTTCTGATCCTGAAGTTTTGCGAGAAACTAGGAATCTAGCCAGGAAAGCTATGGATAGTAGAAAAGCTGCGGGGGGAACGCCCATTTACATGGGAATAAGACAGGGGCGTGAGGAGCCGCTAGGTAATTTCATAAATAAGGTTGTGGATGCCATCAAGAAGGCTAGTGTTCCAGAATATATGCAAGGGGCATTGATTAAACAATGTGTGCTCCAAAATGGCAATTCCTCAACCCGATCTCTGGTTAATACATTGCCCGGAGATTGGTCAATCCCCGAGTTGCTAGAAAAGGCTGCTTCGGTTCCAACTGGAACCCAGGCATTCTTAGGAGAGCTTTACAGAAAATTAGTGACGGGTTGCAAGAGCAGGCAAAGGCATTTCAGGAGCAATCTAGATCCTCGCATACTCAGGTTTTAGCAGCCCTTGCACCCCTCCAAGCTGCAGTCGCTACAAGCCCACGCTCGCAGAACAGCTCCCGCATGAAATGTTTCCGTTGTGAAAAAACTGGCCACATCCGTCACGAGTGCCAAGCCACTGGGATTTGGTGCAGCAAGTGTCAATCCAACACCCACAACGCTGCTGTATGCTAGAGGGAGTCGGGAAACGTGAGAAGCAGCGCGAGAAAGAACAGCGGCCGCGCTCCGACACAAGCAGCCGTTCCCAGCCAGCGGCCGCCTGCCGCCCCCCCCCCCCCTCGTCGTGCGCGGCTGCGTCTGTGCAGCCCGCGTGTAACGTGGTTAAAGACACGGATGGACTGAAACCAGGGGATCGTTGTGACCCAGGTCCAGAAGATCCAGAAAGCGAATCGGATGCATTTCCTCCTGATGATACTTGGAAGGAAGCAGGAATGACAAATTTCCCTACAGCATCCTGTGATGTCTTAGAGCCGTGCAGAAAAGAAACAATATGAAGGGCTGATGCTGACACGTTGCAAACCTTTCCTAATCAGGTCCCCCGTTGGGAATCCCTGCCTTACGAGGCAGTGAAGGAGCTAAGGGAGTCAGTGAGAACATTCGGAGTTCAGTCAGCCTTTCCATACAATCTTTTGGTTACAAACAGTGACAGTTATGCTATGACCCCTCATGATTGGAAAACTGTGTTAAGAATGATCCTCTCTCCTATGCAATACACCGTGTTGATGACTGAATATCAGCTACATAATTTGACTGATAGCTCTTTGCCTCAGACTCGGACAAATCCCTGTGACACAGCACCTCTTCAACTGTGTCAGACAAATGTCACTCACATTCCTGAATTTGGCCGTCTAAAATATGCACATGTAACAATAGATATTCATTCTTCTTACGTATTTGCCACAGCACATACAGGTGAACACAGTCATGACACCCGTAAACACTGGTTATCTGCTTATGCTGCTATGGGAATCCCACATACTACAAAAACAGATAATAGGCCTGCGTATACCTCTAAGGCCACTCAAACTTTCCTCCAAGAAGGGTGTGTTAGACATACTACAGCCATTGCTCATTCTCCCACTGAACAAGCTATCACTGATCACATTTATCAAACATTGAAATCCATTCTTATTATTAAACAAAAAAGGGGGAATATGGGAGACACACTACAAGAAATATTATGCAAGGTTTTGCTTGTTTTGTTTGTGCTGAATTTTTTGAATCGTGTTCATAGAGATACAGCTTATGTGGATCGTCATTTTGAGGCTTCCCCAGTGCTAAAGGAACAGCCTATGGTTAATGTTTGGAATATGGCCACAGGACTTTGGGACTGTCCCCTACCATTGACAACTTGGGGTTGTGAATATGCGCTTATTTCCACAGGGACTGGCCCTACGTGGGTTCCAGCATGATACGTTTGGTCTCATCTGAAGGCAGAAAATAGCATCCAGTCTTTATAGTAATTGTAATTGTGTGTTTCTTACTTAGTGGTATTGCTTTGTAACTTGCTGTGTTATAGATAATATTACTAATAGTTTGACATAGTGTGTGATTTTCTGTTTTACCAATGCAGTCTCAAGATTTAGAGTTGAAGGCATTAGCTAGGATGTTGTGTGCTTCTTCTATTTTAGTAATAGATCAGATGTGTATTAAACAGGATTTGATCTAATCAATGCTAGAATCTACAGGAATAGCTCTTTTAATGTTTTAGTACTGTTTGCTTATGATATTATTAGCCTATTAATTAGCTTTTCTTAATTTGCAAAGACAAAACCTGGAAAGGAATCCCAGACAAAGAGATGACCCTGTATCATAGAACAGATACCTCTTTTACATCCAATTAATTGGGATCTGAAAATATAACCATGCATCATTTGACAAAAGTGCACGCTAATAGAACTAAATTTGATAGTTTCTTTTGTTTTCCAAGCAGGTGTTCCACTTGGGCTCTATATCACGCACTGGCCATGCGGCTGTGGTGTACAACTGGAAGAAATCCTTCAGACCCTGAATGCAGGAGAGAATCTGTGATGGGTGAGAGAGGAAAGGTGCTCCTTGAAGCAGGGGATGCCCTGCTGGCACTATCTGTCTCATCCACCACCAACACAGCTTGCTGTTTCTCAAGGGTCAATAAGTATTAATGCCCCTACTGATACTCTAGTACATTTGTCCTCCAAAATTGGTTCTATTTGACATGCTACTTCATAACATTGCACGATCATTAATCAATTATTAGCCCGGATAACTCAGTCGGTAGAGCATGGTTATGAGCATCTTAAAAGCATTTATTGCACAAATTTTAGTGGTCATTAAAATCAATATATCAGAGTATATGAAAATTGAAGACTTTTCCTGATCAGTTACAGATTAACACAATGGGACCCTCACAGATGTATTTTCAGGTTGCAGAAACTTAGGTTGCAGAGCAAACACATTTGTCCTTTACAGCAGGTTTAACAGTAATGTTGTTAAGTTGTATTTGACTTGTCTCTTTTTTCACTTTTAGAGTATTGTTAATCGAGGTCTTGATGTTATGTTATTAATTTAAGTAGTGTTGTTACTCTATAGGCAGTATCTTGAAATTGTTGTAATACAAGAAGAATTCTACGGAGCAGCAGCCATGGATCGAGATGAGAAGTTCACAGAGCAGCAGCTATGGAGCAGGATAAAACTACATGAGAACTGATTGAACAAATGAACTGAACTGATTGTTAAATATGATTAATCGGTCAGTAAATCAAACCCCTTTTCAGTTTAAAAGAAAACGGGGGAAGTGTGGAAAGTGTTTATGCAGAATGGCTTTGTGAGAAAGGACATGAAGAGATTCCATTAGTGAAATTGTAAAAGAATGAACGTGACTGAAGACAAAGACGGTCTATCCTAGGGCCGATCACGGGCTAGGCAGCTGAGAAGAAATCAGGATGTGAAAAGACAGGGTATGTAGCTAAAGACAGGATATGTAGCTAGAGGCAAGGACGGCCTGAGGGAAAAACAAGATGTGTAGCAAGGTGAAGACATAGCTGTAAAGAAAAAGTATCCACAAGACTAACCACAAAGGTCAGATGAAGTAATGTGTAACCCACCAATCCTGAGCTTTACTTTTGCAATATGCATGAACTTATTACTGATTGTATAAATGAGATGTTGTAACACCTAATAAACGAGGCTTGTTGACCATGATAGCATGAGACTTGTCTCCCGCGGTTACTTCCAACAGGGCTGCACTGAATCCTTTCATCCCACAGGTGGTATTGGTATTGGGTTTGCCTCTGCTCAGGTGCAACATCTTGTACTTGGATTTATAGAATCTCATAATGTTACTTGTGCCCATTGCTCAGCACTGTCTAGGTCCCTCAGGATGGCATCCTGTCCCTCTGGAGTGTCAACTGCACCCCACAGCTTGGTGCCATCCACAAGCTTGCTAAGGGTGCACTCAACCCCACTGTCAGTATCATTAATGAACATATTAAAGGTAATCAGCCCCAGCATTGGTGTCCAGTTCTTACAGAGCACTGGAGAATTTACAGGTAATAGCCATGTACTCCTTGTAGCAGCTTTTTTTTACCTCATGGAGATGGACAAAGAGACATCTGACGCTCAAACTGAGCTACGAGATCTCCCTCAGATCAGTGGGCAGAGCAGGGATGTACCCTTGTGAGAGTTGCCCCTGTCTCATCTTCATTTTCCATAGAGTGAATACAGAAATAACAAGCCGCATTCCCAAAGGTTCTGTACATGTTTCTGTTCTGCTGAGACTCTAACGAAGCCTGGTCTCCAATGGCAGTTCTCCTAGAAGTATGTCTCCCTCTGCATTTCCAATCTTTCAACACATACGATGCTCTAAACTTACCATCTACAAGGTCTACTGCCCAGTACCTGCAGCAAAAGTTTGACCTTCCATGTGATGTCAGGACTCACACTGTGTGTCCATGTGTTTGTCACACAGCTGTGGTTACGGCCCTCTGGTACTGTGTTACTGTGGAGATCAATATAATTAGTCTCTCTAAGGGAAATCTCAGCTGAGATTTCCAGTGTACACACAGCATCCTACCAGGAGCTGCTGAGTCATGCAGAAAGCTGCTGAGACACTGCATTATCAAAATGTGCTTGGGGAAGAAGGCTTGTTATCTGCCAGTGTGTGTTCCAGACGAGTGCAGGAACATTAAGATTCTGCATTAAGTTAGTTGGTTATAGGGAAGGGAGAAGAATGATGCTTGAGGGTTATATGCCCACTAGAATTGAAGTTTGGAAAGTGCGCATTCAGAAATCATTTTATTTCCCAGTAATGGCAATATGCAATATCAAGTAAGAAATGAAATTGAAGAATTAATCTTCTTCTTCAAATACAGGATGGCTTCAGTATTAAAATTAACATATAAATTTAGCCTCAATCCTACTCGCCCACTCACGTCCACATAAGGAGTGAATGACTGAAACAGTATACTGGGAGAATCCAAATCGTTCTTCAAACGTGTCAGCACGAACGCGAGGCCAGCCTGTTCAGCCAGCGTTCGCAGAGTGGCCCTGGGGCCGCAAGGAGGGCACGTCGGGGCCGCGGGGAGCACGCAGCCAACTGCGGAGCCGCGGGGAGGGACGTGGGGCAGCGCAGCACAGCGCTGTGTTCTGATCGCAGCCGCCCCGCGGAGCGGCTGAGTGCGGAGCAGCCGGAAGAAGGGCTTCCTGCGGAGTTACCGTCTGTGTTGTGCGCACAGGCGGGTGGTGAGCCGTGAAATCACCGTCCTGACAGGAGGAGCACCACAGAAAATGCACCTGGGCTCAGCCGCTCCGCGCACCCAGAGCGAGAACTGCGCCGTGAAATGAGGGGAAGTCCTCTTGCTCCAAGTGACTCGTGGCTGCGGTATCGCCCCCTACAAAAATAACAAATCAAAATGAAATAGGACCACTTAATTGCAGGACTACAACAAAGGCTTCGCTGATCTTCTTGATGCTTAAGCTCGTTCTTTATGGTTTCCAGACACGCAGCCAGTTTCACTCCTTCCTCTTCACCCACACGTCTTCTCCCTTATTTTACCACGAGACGGAGCCAGAAAACAGAGGGCTGGGACCTGGTACCTGCAGGAACCAGGGCTGGGAAGTGCATGGCCTGAGACAAAACAGGTGTTCTCAAGAACGTCTGCTGATGCAAAGGAAAAGGTGCAATTGGGTAGTGCGTGTGGGCCAGGTGCCAGGAGTGGGATGAGATGGAATGGGATGGGATGGGATGCAATAGTACATTATGGTGCATAGGGAAGCAGAGGTTCTCTCATCTCCTATTTGCCCACACTGTAAAGGCAGGATGGAGTTAGGATTACCCACAGGTAAAGACATAAGGAGCAGACTCCAGCACCATGGGGCCCTGCCAATATGCCAAGGGCCCCAGATCCTTGCTGCATGTTGAGTGAAGTCTAGAAATGACATCCACATTTAGTGGCAGCCTGGAAACACAGCTGTATGAACAGTATCCTTTCCTAGACATATAACTGCTGGTCAGTCCAATTGGTTTGTTTGGGTCAGTTTGGTTGGTTGGTTAGTTTATTTTCCTGTTGGTTTGTTCGCTTTAATGGAACTTGTAAATAGCCAAAATACTGCAGAAGTTGTCTGCAGACAAACAAAATGTGTTTGGTTTTTGTTTTTAACATGTTTATGTTTACTTTATTTAAAAATAATAATAATAATAATTGTGAATTTAGTCAAAAGATATTCTATGATTCCTGAAAGAATGACTATTTTAACTTCAGCGCTTTCACAAAGGAAGAAAAAACAAACAAACAAACAAAAAAAACCCCCTACAACAGTTTATCAAAAGAGATAGGATTTAATAATTGCTGATAACTGCATTGCTGACCCTGCATTTTTTCACCCATCATGTTTGTAGTATGAACAGTTTGCCCCAGCTTGGCCAAAGGTCATCTTTCTCTGAAAGATATGTTCCACTTCCAAGATGTCAAGGTTCTGCTCACTGAAAACCCACAGACCACAGTGCATAAGATCACTATGAGCTGTCGGTTGCCACTGTTTGGTTTTCCTGCTGGAGGTTATTCACCCTCTGCTGGGAAACAAAAGAAAGAAAAAGAAACAGAATTCATTCAACCTATGAGGGTGCCTATACAAAAGCCTCTGCTGGAGGGAAATCTGCTTGGTGCATGAGCTCAAAACCTGAGCTCACGGACCTGTTTGTTCGCATCGAGCCTTTCACACCTAACTCCTCTACGATGTCGGAGCACAGCATTTCACTACCTCATCTCTTTCTGTTTGCAAGACCAAGCTTATTTTATGAGTGTCTATTACTTTTCTGCTTGGAGTGTCTTGAAGATGAATTTGTTTACAAATTCCATGTGGGCACAGGAAAATGTGTCAGTCAAAACTGTAATTCTGCATTATGAAAATTCCAGATGTTCTTACATTTGCATAAGGAATGCTACTTATTTTCTTTTCTCCCACTCTCCACCTTTCCCTCTTTGCTCTCTAGCATACAACTACAAATTGCTTTACTGAACAGATTGCAAAAATACACAATAAAAAGTGTATTTCTGATCATTTATCCCCCAGAGAAAATAAAAACATTATTTATTTTATTCTCCTTCTGCTTGTGCCTGTTCAATATCAGTATAAACTGTGGGATCCATTGAGTACACAAACATTACGAAGTATGAAATGCCAAATGAGAACACAGGCATTCACATTAGCAGTGATACTAGGCAACATGCCTGACAAATTCTAAGGTCCTACAGCCCACCTGCTTTAGGCTTCCCCCCTCTAGGGGAACCCTCATTGGGTTTGAGGGGTAGGGCTGATCTGTACACATGGCAGGCCTGCCAGCCATTGCATCCACACAGAAAGAAGTGTTTTGGAAAATCCAGCTGCCAAGCAGATGTGGTCAGTGGCAAATGGTTCAAAAAATGGCACAAAAACCTTAACAGACAAATATCTAGGTGGAGAGTGAATGTAGTGGCATTCTTCACCAGAAGCAATTTGTAGTGTTATTCTGACACTGTAATGAAAGTAGGATAAAAGGGGAGTTCATGCATGCAAACATGCAATAAATTGTTCAAATAATTACTTTTCCAGATTCGGAAAAGTAATTATTTAACTCCATTTAACTCCACACTGTTTTAAAGAAAGGTCTGCTATTACACCCTATCTCCTATTTCTATTTCTATTTCTATAGCATAGGGGAAAAAAAAAAAAAAAAAAAAAAAAAAAAAGAGCCTCTTATTTACTTATATATATATATTTTCCCGCTTACTGTGACTGTTACAAGTTCTGCTTCACTCTCCTGAACTTGGAAGTGTCTGTAGCACACATCCAAGGACCTAAGCTTCCCTCATGATAGCATTTGCTGAGACTCAGTTTCAGGCTACGAGGCAGGGGGGCAGAACCTGGACTGGGAAAAATAGACTTGCCTTGTCTGTTGTTGCTGGAACTAGACATTGTTACCCCAGCTGGCAGTTAATCAGCTCTCTATCCTCAGAAATGCTATTTGCCCAATATAAATGACATAAACCAAGATGATCATCTTAGTTTATTTTTCTGGAGTCCTTAGCATGGTACATTAACCTGACAATGTTTAATCTTGTGTTCATTTCACAATACACTTCATGCACTTCACAGCCTTAATTGGTTTTACACTGACATTACACATTTTGACCTAGCCATGGGAAAAGAATAACTCATAAGATTATTTTTCTAAAAAATGTCCAAGCTCAAACAGTACAGAAGCAGTTCATGCTAGTTCCATGTGCATAATTCTTCTGCCTTTCCTTTCAATGCAAAGATGATGACTGGTCCTTGTTTTAGTCCATTTGCAATTGAACTACTTTTGTTTGGTTTCTTATGTCCTGAGGAGTTCTCTCTTATAAAACAGCATTCAAGTATTCTAGTTTAATATCCCCAGTTGTCTGAGTTAAGGAACAAAGTAGACCTTGAGCTTCTGTTTCCGCTATGAATCTTCCAGAGTCCCATAACCGATGGCCATAAAGTCTTTCCTTGTCGTACGCACTCAGAGCTAAAGCCAGAGTATTGCTATTTGGCATTATCCAATGAAGTTCAAGAAATTAAATACGTTATGTCTTTATTGCTATAGTACAATACCAAGCAAAGTCAAGTTTTAATACAATTGCAAGTGTTTCATGGAGTATACGTCTCTCCTCTTCAGGCCCAGTAGTTCAGCTGCACTGCAAATATCACTTACTTACTTATCATATGCCAAATGTCATCCTAAGAAGATGTGTTGAGTATTCTTGAGTCTGAAGAATCAGACCTTTCATCATACTCATCTTCTGTGTAAAGAGGTTGCTTAGACACAATAGGACATCCGTCATCAGGGATTGAGATCCTAGGATCTTCTGATGAGCGAGAAGGAAGGACAGAAGAGCTTTGGAAGACGCTGGCCAAGTTGCTAGAGAAAGGACTGACATACTGGGACCGCAGCTGGTACTGCTGCTGCAGCATCATGGTGTTCCAAAGGGTGACATCATTAGGCAGGAAAGGACTGGACTGGTTTCTTGCCAAAGTGTTCCTCAGCATCAGTGGGTAGCGAGGTGGCTGAAGAAATGGGTGCTACAAAGGTACAGTCAGAGGTTTGGGCACAACATTGCTGGAGTCAGCAGAGAACCTCAGTGTGTCAGGGACCCTGAAGGCTGAGCCCACTCACCACTTGGAAGAGGAAATAGGATAGGAACTCAGCGTGTGTTCAAAAATATGCCCATTGGAAGGTAGAACTAGACCATCTGACTCTGCAGAAGTTCTCTCACCACTGGCCACTGAAGACCGGCTGGACAAGAGAACCTCAACAGCGCTCACCAGGTCACCACCACATCCTTTCAGGATCAACTCCAGCACCGTCGGCTTCTGCTTAGGGAAAATCTTTTTCAGCACTTCCAGTGGAGGTCTGTTGGCTTTCAAGCTGAAAGGTAAAGAAACTGTCCCAGAAGGACCTTCTATCAGTAGGTGATTCTGCTCTGCATGGTACTTGGGGCTCTCTGGACGGCTCTCTGTGCTCCCACCAGTTTTCTGAACTGCGTAACATACCTCATCCACTTATACAATTTCTGGGTTTTCAGGGGTGAAGCAGGTTCTGGCTTTAGCCATGTCTGGGGAATTCCTTTGGTCTGTGTCTTTGTCACTGTAGGTCTCAGCATTGTCTGTTCCGCTGGCATCACCCAGCCTCTCCTCACTGATGTCTGCAAAGGAAGGCAGAGAAGTCAACAAATGCTGAGTCCAAATGCCTCTATGGACACCTGAGGACAGACTCTCCCTATAGGGAACAGAGCAGGCTCCTAGGGAAGGAAAGAAAGAAAAAAGAAAAAAAAAGCATTTTTCTGATAAAATTAAATTCTCTTTACAATGTCACGTGAGAACAAAACTGCAAGAGTCATGAGACATGACCTAGGCATTTTGTGCTTCTTTTCAGTCATCTGTCTCATTCTTCCACGTATCAGAAAAGCATCCTTTTTTCTCCTGCATCAGATGTGCTATATTAATCCTTCCATCCTTCTTCACTAGTTACAAGACAGCAATGAACCAACCCAGTGTGCAAGTTCTCTCAGAGGAACTTGAGCATTTTCATTCTGTGATTCCTATCGCACTGGTTGTAAGATGTAAATATTCAGAGAGAATACCCTGGAAGACCAACATTTCTTCTGTAAGTGCAGCAGCACTGGTAGAACCACTGCACCACATCTGCTGGCTCAGAGCTGTTCATATAAATCAATATATCCTAGTTCTTGTTCTGCAGAAACCAGTTCATTCCCCAGCAAGAAAAACAGGTTTCTCTTCCAAACCTGATCAAACCTGATGCCTTCATTGATTAGAACACAACATTTAGAAAAAAAATAATCTTTTTTTGGAAAGGACCCCTTGAAGGCATCTGGTTCAACCTCCTGCTCAAAGCAGAACTAGCCTAAAATCTAGAGCAATTTGTTTTAGTCCCTGCTCAGCTGAGCTTTAAATATTTCTAAGGCTGGATGCTTAGCAACCTCCCTCAGCACTTGTTTCAGGTACCTTGCCTGTCGTGTGTGAAGCTAAGAAGGGCAGAGCAAAAGCCCACGGACCACGTTTTTACCAGAGGTACACACAAAAAGGGAGATACCCCAGGGCTCCAATCACAAAAGGGGGCAATGTATTTGCTTGAAATCCTTTGCAGTCATTTATCTAAGGATGTTGTTCTGCTGACCTCCCTCATGCAAGTGCAGTGCTGACCTGACAAACATCAGCAGCTGGGGAAGGGGACACTGCAAGCTGATGCAGACAGAGGCTGTGTTCACACAGCAGAGCTTCTGAATGCACAAATGTGAAAGATGGTCTGCAGAAACCAATGGAAGTACTTGTCTGGTTTCCCAAGCCCACAGTGATGAGCCCAAGTAGATATGGCATGAAGCAAGCAAAGGCTTCCAAATTGTGCTCACAGTCACCCCTACCAGACTGAGAGGGAACTAAGGGCATGTAAATGGAAAATCCTGGCCACTGGCCTCCTACAGGTCTGCCTCACTCTCTCACCCTGGGAATGGACAGGGCATTTCTGGTGCAATTTACCCACTTTGTCACTCTGAGAAAGGAGTCTGAGTAAGCTGAGCAGGAGGTCACCATGCTGTCCAGAACGGGAGATACATTCCTCTGCTGTAAGTAAACCATCAGCTCCTGGCAGAGCAGAGCAGACAGTCAGCATGGCAAAGGGCTGTTCTCTGCCCGAGGCAGGAGCGATGGCCGTCCTGTGGAGCCGCGGGTGTTGCTGGCTCGGGTTGCAGAAGATGAGAGTGGGAATAAAGCTGAGGTGCCCTTCTGAAGACCCCATCTTTCTCTTTGAATTGCCTGGCCTGTGCTGCTTACCCGTTTTTCATCTGGTTATGCTCTCTGTCCAGAGCTAATAGAGAAGCACGTATACAATATGAGGCAATGTGCATATGAACTTCTTTATGCTCTCTGCGTTAGTCTTGCCTTAGCATCCAAGGGGAATGCAGAAAGCAAACAAACCGGTAGCATTATCTTTTTGAGAGAATGTTAAGACCTAGGGGTAGCTTTTACTTGAAAAAGAAAAGAGAACGGGAGGGTCATGCTACCTTTCCCTCTTAATCCCCCACCACCCCCACCCCCCTCACACACACACACACACATCTTCATGCCTTCACAGCCACGTATTTATTACCAGAGAAGGGATATTAAGAATAATTCACGTGCGAATGAAAGAGCAATTTACACACTTGAGTCTTAGAGAGCAGCCCGAGGACAACTAATTGCCTCTGCCCCTGTCGTGATTTGTGATTCTTAGGTCACAGATCTAGAAAGGCTAGAAACCAGCAATTAACATGTAGATGAATAAAGACGATATTGCATAATGAAAAATAGGCTGCTTGTTCCCAAAGAGCTTGAGATAGTGTATAAGATGAGCCCAAAACACCCCATGATAGTCTGAGTCTCATGTCAAATGTGACACCAAAACCATTTCTTAGTGCAAAACCTACCAGGAGCTCCAGCCAGCAGATAATACTGATTCATACACCCAAGGCTGCACAGTTGGATCTGTCATTTGCTTGCCTTAATTTCATCAGTGGAAAAAGTACCCAAGGATCCAACCCACAGCCTTCTTCCTGCCTCCAGTATTTTTGCCAGTGAAACAGAGGACTCTGGTGGAGAAAAAGGATCATTGTCATCATCCATGTTGTTGATCCTGATGAGGATTAGGGTAGTGTTACAGCATGAACCATGAAAGCTGACCTTTACAAGCAACAAATTCCATGTAGCACTTGAAAAGTGGTAGCATCTTCTTGGCCTTCAACTGTGAAAATAGCTTCCTGAACAATCACTTTGACAATGCCAGTCTTACAGGTTACACTGGTTTATATAGGCATGTCAGTAAGGCTAAGTAAAAATAAAGGCATATGAAGTGCTACATGATATATGTCAGCAGAAGACTGAAAAACAAGGGTCTAGGTCCTTTTGTGTGTGGGAACTTCAAGCTGAGTGCAGGAAGATGCTCACATATCCTCTTCTGAGCATGGAAGTGGCACTGCCTCGTTACAGTTTCCTCCTTCTTCCTGTTCCCTGAGAATGTTACAGGATAATTCACTCCCAGCACAAATGGTGGGGAAAATTTATCCTCTGCTTATGCTCTAGATCCACACCCTTGTCTGCTAGTGAAGATGTGTTCATTCAAATATACCATTATGTTGTTAAGCATGAGGAGACATCAGAGCAGCCCTTGCTCATGAGCCAGCACTTAACAGTGAAAGATAAGATCTCCTCAGCTTTTATGATAACATCCACAGAAAAGATGGCTGTGAAGTGGTTAATGTGTTGAAAGATCTCAAAACAGTTTGGATTCCTGTCATGGAGGGCCCTGCCAAGGGCTCACATCCAGTCCTTGATGTGAGTTATCTCTGGTGTGTGTGGCTGTGGGAAGGAGAGAATATCCCTTGAGCAGCTGCACATTCAGAAGCTGTGCATCTGACCAATGTGCAGATGGGGCTGAGTGGGAGCAGGAACAGGAAATGGCCTGTGATGTCTTCACCATCTGATGACAGCCACTATTGGGTCTCCAGGCTGTTTGATCCAGCAAAGTAGCTGATTGCCAGACCAAAAGCATGAAGGAGACATCTCAACTGGCTCCCATACTGCAATCTGGAGGTGAGGATGAAGATGTTATTCAGCTCACATTCTAAAATAAAATAAAATAAGATAAAATAAAATAAAATAAAATAAAATAAAATAAAATAAAATAAAATAAAATAAAGAAATATTATTTTCTACTTTGATAGTTTGAGTATTTGCTTACAAATTACTAACAAAGTGCAAAATCCAATAATCTTTCTGGGTTGCTACTGGAGAACAGCCCAGTTTATTTTTCACACTGCCAAAAGACTTGTTTTTCCTTTGACAGAGGGCCTGGCAGTCATCTCCCGGTGCCTCAAACTACTGTAATGCATTTGATATCAGTCCACCCAGCAAATCTAGCCAGCAGCAAAGCCGGAAGCAACATTCGGCCACTCCCTATCACAAAGAGCTCCTCCAGGTGCTCACAGCACCAAGCCCTTTCCGTGGTTCTCAGGGAGCGCTGCAGTGAGTTGCTGGTGAACCTGCGGGTGACGCTGAGAAGAGGGGTTACAATGCACCCCACCCCTGCTCTGCTCATATCGCTCCCAGAAAGATCCTGGGGCTGCCCGGGATCGGGGAAGGGTCGCCCCGTTCTGTAACGTCAGCTCATTCGTTGGTGACATCAACGAGCGTCCGGCATGAAACGGGGCACGGCCGCTAGATGGAGCCGCTTGCCCGACGGAGTGATCCTGATGTACTATGCGGGTTATGGCGCAGCCGTTTTCAGCCCGGCTCCCAAAAGCGGATCGTCTCTGCTCTCCACCCTCAGGTATGTGTCCAGATTGGGCTCGGCTCAGGGATGCATTCAAAGCCAGTTGAGGTTCCAGATGCTTGGAAGTTTAAAATACAAGCCCATTTCACAAGGAGCTCTCAAATGTCTTGTATATACAGTTCACTTTCAGCTGAACTCACACATTGCCGGCGGGGGGGGGGGGGGGGGTGAGACGGGACGGGACGGGACGGGACGGGACGGGACGGGACGGGACGGGACGGGGGGGGAGATGGGGGAGGGCGGGGCGGGTGACAGGACTTGAGCTGTAAGGCTGGAGCATATGCCAGATCTTCAGCATCAGTGATTTTTTTGGTGAAACAAAAAGGCGACCCAAGTTTGTCTGGGGACTAATTGTATTCAACTGCAGACAAATTAAACCCAGGTCACTATGGCTGGTTGCTGGCCGCTGCTTTTAGGGTGTGCAAGGGTCTGTGAAGCAATGCTGCAGAGGAAGTGAGGACTCAGAGAAGGATGGGGTGGTTGTGCTGCTCTCACCACACCCACAGCCACAGCTGATTCCCCTGTTGCCAGACCAATGTGACTGCATAATAGCATAATAAGACACAGAAATAGTGAAAATCTGTCAAAAGAGCAGCCAGAAGTGATGGCCAAATCAGGAAATAAGTGAATGCCAGACAATAACTCAACAAGCAGAAAATTTGATTGAGATTTCAGATGTTAAGTATATACCAGTCATCTGCAGAGTTAGTTGCAGCTTTCCATACCCATACATTATGGAAGCCTATCAAAACCTCATGTGGTGAACTTTCCAGGAGGAAGGAAGGAGTACAGGCAGACAGCCCACCACACCTCAACTTCAGGTTTCTACTGTAGAGCTCCCTGTTCCTTTTTGAAGCCAGCAGAAGCAGGCACGACACCTCTAAAAAGGTAAGATAAATACATAAGTAAATACAAGATAAATACAGCTTCTTGGAAGGAAAAGAAGGGAAGGGAAGGGAAACAAAAAGGGAAAGGAAAGAGAAAAGGGAAGGAAAAGGGAAAGGGGAGGGAAAGGGAAAGAGAAAGGGGAAGTGGAAGGGAAAGGGAAAGAGGAAGGGAAACGGAAACATAAGGGGGATGAAAAAGAAAGAGCAAGAAAAAAGAGGGAAGGAAAGGGGGAAGTAAACAGAAAATGAAAATTAAATAGGGAAGAAAAAGAGAAAGGAGAACACGAAAGGGGGGAGGAAAAGTAAAACAAATAGGGTAAGAAGAAGCCTATCAAAGTCTCATGTGGTGAACTTTCCAGGGGGAAGGAAGGAGCACAGGCAGACAGAGAGGTCAGCCGTCCTCACCTTCAGGCTTCTACTGTAGAGCTCCCTGTTCCTTTTTGAAGAAGCAGAAGCAGGCACAACTCCTCTAAAAAGGTAAGATAAATACCAAAGTAAATACAACATAAATACAGCTTCCCCAAAGAAAAGAATAGAAATGAGAATAGGGGAAAAAAGAGAAAGAAGAATAAAATAAAGGGAAGGGGAAAAAAAGGAAGATAAAGAAAAACAAAAAGGATAAGGAAAAAACAAAACCAAAAGAAAATAGAAAAAGATAAAGGAAGAGAATAAGAAAATGGAAAAAGAAGAAAAAATAGAGAAGAAAAATAAGGAAGAAAAAAAAAAGAAAAATAAAAAGAAAAAAAGGAAAGGGAAAAGGAAAGGGAAATAGAAACATAAAGGGGAAGGGAAACAGAAGTGGGAAAGCAAAGATAAAAGGAGAAGAGAAAAGAGGGAAGAAAACAGGGAAGAAAATAGAAGAAGAATGATAATTGGGAAGAACAAGAATAGTAAAAGGAGAAGGGAAAGAAAATGGGGAAGAAAAAAAAAAAAGGGAAGAAAAAGCAAAAGCAAAAGGAAAGAATGGAAGACAAAGAAGAAGAAAAAAAGTAAAGAGTACGAAAGAAAAGAAAAGAGAAAGGAAAGGAAGGAGAAAGGGAAAGAGGAAAGGAAAGGGAAATAAAGGGAAAGAGAAACATAAAAGGGAAGGAAAAAAAAGCAAGAAAAAAGAGGCAAGGAAATGGGGAAGAAAAGAGAAAATGAAACTTAAATAGGGAAGAAAAAGAGAAAGGAGAACAGAAAAGATGGAAGGAAAAGAAAAACAAATAGAGTAAAAAGAATCCTATCAAAATCTCATGTGGTGATCTTTTCACGGGGAAGGAAGGAGCACAGGCAGGCAGAGAGGCCAGCCCACCTCACCTTCAGGCTTCTAGTGTAGATCTCCCTGTTCCTTTTTGAAGAAGCAGAAGCAGGCACAACTCCTCTAAAAATGTAAGATAAATACCAAAGTAAATACAACATAAATACAGCTTCCCCAAAGAAAAGAATAGAAAAGAGAAAAGAAAAAGGGAAGGGAAATAAAGGGAAAGGGAAATAAAAGGAAAGGGAAAGGGAAACATAAAGGGGAAGTAAAAAAAAAGAGCAAGAAAAAAGGGGGAAGGAAAGGGGGAAGAGAAAATAGGGAAGAAAAAGAGAAAGGAGAACAGAAAAGGGGGAAGGAAGAGAGAAACAAATAGGGTAAGAAGAACCAAAAGCAAAAGAAAATAAGTGGGGGAAATGGAAGGGAAAGGTCACTGATGGCCAGAATATCTCCCCTCCATCCCCCATCACCAGTATTTGTACGACAGTCCTGCAGATTTTTTTTTCTTTTTTTTTTTTTACCAAAACCAAAGCTACTGATGGCTACTCTATGATTGTGAGAACAGCGCAAATAGGTATCCGATGATATTTTTATATCTGTTTGTACATCGAGAAGTATCATTTCATGAAGTAATTGTGCTTTAAAAGTAAAAAAAAAGGAAAGTAAAGGAAATGAAGAAGGGGAAGAAGATGAAAGAAAAAGGTGAAGAAAATTGGGATAAAAAAGAAACAAGGGAAGAAAAAGAGAAAGAAAAAAAAGGAGAGGAAAAATAGAGAGATTTAAAAAGCAAAAGAAAAGGAAAATCAATGAAACAAGAAGAAACAGCAGCAGAAAAAAATAAAAGAAAAAGGAACAAGAAGAAAGAGCAACAGAAAAGAAAGAAAAAAAAAGAAAAAAGATAAAGAAAAAGAAAAAAGTTAATGAAAAAGGAAAAAAATAATAGGGATAGAAAAGAGAAAGAAGAATAGAATAAAGGGAAAAAAAGGAAGATATAGAAAAATAAAAAGGATAAGGTAATAGCAAAGCCAAAAGAAAATAGAAAAAGAAAAAAGAAGAGAAAAAGAAAAAGAAAAAAGAAGAAAAAATAGAGAAGAAAAATAGGGTAGCAAAAGAAAAGAATAAAAAAAGGACAAGAAAATAAGAAAAAAGAAAGGGAAAGGGATAGAAGGGGGTAAAGGGAAAGAAAGGGGAGGGAAGGGAAAGAGCAGTGGGAAAGCAAAGATAAAAGGGGAAGAATAAAGGGGGAAGAAAAGAGGGAGGAAAATAGAAGAATGATAGTTGGGAAGAAAAAGAATAGTGAGAGGAGAAGGGAAAGAAAATGAGGAAGAAAAAAATAGGGGAAGAAAAAACAAAAGCAAAAGGAAAGAAGCGAAGTCAAAGAAGAAAAAAAATTAAAAGAAGAAATGAAAAGAAGAGAAAGGGAAGGGAAAGGGAAATAAAGGGAAAGGGAAAGAGAAAGGAAAAGGGAAAGAAAGGGAAAGAGAGGGAAAAAAAAGAAATGAGGAGAGGGGAGGGGAGAAAATGGAAAGAGGATAGAAAAAAGAAAGGAAAAAAGAAAAGAAGGAAGAAAAGAAGATAATATAAGGAAAGGAAAGAAGAAGAGAAAAAAAAGTAATAGGAGAAAGATAAAAGGAAATAGAAGAGGGAAGACAAAAATAAAATTGGGGGGGGTAAAGGTAAGAAAACGGGGAAAAAAAGAAGAAAAATGATAATAGGGAAGAAAAAGAATATAAAAAATAGAAGGAAAAGAAAATGGGGAAGAAAAGAAAAACAAAAACAGGAGAAATGAACAAAAGGAAAATGAAAGAAGTGAAGAAAAAGAAGGCAAAGAAAAGGAAGAAAAAGAAGAAAAAGAAAGGAATGAAGAGTAAAGAAAAGAGGGAAGTGAAGAAGAAAGGGAATACGAAAGAGAGAGGGAAAGAGAAAGAAAGCAATAAGGAAACATAAAGGGGAAGGAAAAAAAAAGAGCAAGAAAAAACAGGGAAGGAAAGGGGGAAGAAAGAGGAAATGAAAATTAAACAGTGAAGAAAAAGAGAAAAGGGAATAGAAAAGGGGGAAGATAGGGAAAAAAGGTAATGGAAAAGAAATAAGAGAAATAAAAAACAGGAAACAGAAGGGGGAAAGTAAAGATAAAAGGAAGAAAAAAAGAGGGAAGAAAAAAGAGGGAAGAATACAGGGAAGGAAATAGAAGAAGAATGATAATAGGGAAGAAAAAGAATAGGAAAAGGAGAAGGGAAAAATGGGGAAGAAAAAGCAAAAAGGGGAAGAGAAAGTAAAAGCGAAAGGAAAGAAGGGAAGAAAAAGAAAAGAAGAAGAAAAGAATAAAAAAAGAAAGGAAAAGAAAAAAAGGAAAACAAAGGAAAAAAGAAAAAAGAAAAAAGAAAAAAAAGGAAAAAGAAAAGAAAATAAAAAAAAGAAAAAGGTAAAGAATAGAGAAGAAAAGAAGAAAGAAAAAGAAACATAAAGGGAAAGAAAAAAAGCAAGAAAAAAGAGGGAAGGAAATGGGGAAGCAAAAAAGAAAATTAAATAGGGAAGAAAAAGAGAAAAGAGAACAGAAAAGGAGGAAGCGAAAGTAAAACAGATAGGGTAAAAAGAAACAAAAGCTAAAGAAAATAGGGGGTGGGGCGTGGGGGAATGATTGGAAAAGGAAAAGGAAAAGAAGTAAAGAATATATGGGCTATAATAAAAGGGGGAAGGGAAGAGAAGAAGAAAAAAAAATTATCAAACTTTAAAAAGAAAAAAAAGACAAAGAATGGGTCGGGGTAAAAAGAAAAGAGGGAAGAAAATCAAGAAATAAAAAAGAATGAGAAAAGGGGAAGAAAAATGGAAAGAAAACGAATATTAAAAAGAGAAAAAAGCGAGAAAGAAGAAAAATAAAGATAGGGAAGAAAAAGTTAAAAAAAAAGAAATAGGGAAAAAAACATGAAACAGGAGAAAGTCAAGATAAAAGGGGAAGAAAAAAGAGGGGAGAAAACAGGGAAGAAAATAGAAGAAAAATGATAATAGGGAAGAAAAAGAATAGAAAAAGGAGAAGGGAAAGAAAATGGGGAAGAAAAATAAAACAAAAAGGGGAAGAAGAAGCAAAAGCAAAAGGAAAGAAGGGAAGAACAAGAAGAAGAAAAAAAGAAAAAGTAAAGAAAGAAAGGCAGGAAAATAAAAGAAAAAAGAGAAAAAAAGATAAAGGGAAAGAAAGAGAAAGGGAAACATAAAGGGGAAGAAAAAAAGGAGCAAGAAAAAAGAGGAAAGGAAAGGGGGAAGAGAAAATGAAAATTAAATAGAGAAAGGAGAACAAAAAGAGGGAAGTAAAGAAAAACAGGTTAAGAAGAACCAAAAGCAAAAGAAAAATGGGGGGGGAGGGGATGGAAAAGGAAGAGGAAAACAAACAAGTAAAAAATATATGGGAACAAAAAAAGGGGGGAGAAGGGAAGAAAATAAGAAAAAAACAATCAAGATTTTAAAAGGAGGAAGCAAAAGACAAAATGTGGATGGGTGGGTGTTGGGGGGGGGGGAGAGGGAAGAAAAGCAAGAAATAAAAAATAATGAGAAAAGTGGAAGAAAAATGTAAAGAAAATGAAAATTAAAAAGAAAGCAAGAAAGAAGAAAAACAAAATGGTGGTAGAGAAGAAAAAGGTAAAGAAAAAGACACAGGGAAAAAAAAACGTAAAACCGGAGAAAGTAAAGATAAAAGGGGAAGAAAGAGGAGGGAAGAAAACAGGGAAGAAAATAGAGAAAGATTTGGGAAGAAAAAGAATCGAAAAAGGAGAAGGGAAAGAAAATGGGGAAGAAAAATAAACAAAAAGGGGAAGAAAAAGCCAAAGGATAAGGAAAGAAGGCAAGAAAAATAAGTAGAAAAAAAAAGAAAAAGTAAAGAGAAAAGAAGAAAAAAGGGGGTGGAAGGAAAAGGAAAAGAAAACGAAATAAAAAATATATAAGAATAGAAAAAAGGGGGGTAAGGGGGGGAAGGAAGAAAATAAGAAAAAAAATATCAAATATATAGGAAAGAAAAAAATAAATGAAAGGAAAGAAAAGCAAAGTATAAACGAAAGGAAAGTATAAAGGTATGCTAAGGAAAGGAAAGTATAAAGGAAAGGAAGGTACAAAAGAAAGGAAAGTATAATGGAAAGGAAAGTATAAAGAAAAGGAAAGTATAAAGGAAGGGAAAGTATAAAAGAAAGGAAAGCAAAGGTAAGTATAAAGGAAGGGAAAGGAAGGGAATAGAACAGAAAGGAAAGGTAGATATAGTGGAAAGGAAAGCAATGTATAAGGGAAAGTCAATGTATGTAGAATTGTAAGGACAGGGAAGTATATAAAAAAGGAAAGGCAAGGTTAATTAAAAAAAAAAAAAAGGAATGGAAAGGAAGGTCTAAAGGAAAATGCTACAGAACAGAAAGGGAATGTAGGAATAATGCAAAGGGAAGGGAACTATAAAAGAAGGGAATTTATAAAAGAAAGGAAAGCAAATGTAAATATGAAAGGACAGGAAAGGAATGTATAAACGAAAGGAAAGGGTAAGTTTAAAAATAGGAATTTAAATGAAAGTGTAAAGGAAAGGAAAGTATACAGAAAAGGAAAGTATAAAGGAAAAGAAAGTATAAAGGAAGGGAAAGTATAAAAGAAAGGAAAGCAAAGGTAAGTATATTGGAAAGGATAAGTATAAATGAAAGGAATGGGTAAGTTTAAAAATAGGAATGGAAAGGAAAGTATAAGGGAATGTAAAGTATAAAGGAAGGGAAAGTATAAAAGAAAGGAAGCAAAGGTAAGTATGAAAGGAAAGGAAAGGAAATTATAAATGAAAGGAGAGGCTAAGTTTAAAAATAGGAATTGAAATGAAAGTGTAACGGAAAGGAATGTATACAGAAAAGGAAAGTATAAAGAAAAGGAATGTATATAGGAAGGGAAAGTATAAAAGAAAGGAAAGCAAAGGTTAAGTATATTGGAAAGGATAAGTATAAATGAAAGGAATGGGTAAGTCTAAAAATAGGAATGGAAAGGAAAGTATAAGGGAATGGAAAGTATAAAAGAAGGGAAAGTATAAAAGAAAGGAGGCAAAGGTAAGTATAAAAGAAGGGAAAGGAAGGGAATAGAAAAGAAAGGAAAGGTAGATATAATGGAAAGGAAAGCAATGTATAAAGGAAAGTCAATGTACGTAGAATTGTAAGGATAGGGAAGTATATAAAAAAGGAAAGGAAAGGTTAATTTAAACAAAAAAAAGGAATGGAAAGGAAGGTCTAAAGGAAAATGTTAAAGAACAGAAAGGGAAGGTATGTATAATGCAAAGGGAAGGGAATTATAAATGAAGGGAATTTATGAAAGAAAGGAAAGCAAAGGTAAGTATGAAAGGAAAGGAAAGTATAAATGAATGGAAAGGCTAAGTTTAAAAATAGGAATTGAAATGAAAGTGTAAAGGAAAGAAAAGTATACAGAAAAGGAAAGTATAAAAGAAAGGAAAGTATAAAGAAAAGGAAAGTATAAAGGAAGGGAAAGTATAAAAGAAAGGAAAGCAAAGGTAAGTATATTGGAAAGAATAAGAAAGTATAAATGAAAGGAATGGGTAAGTTTAAAAATAGGAATGGAAAGGAAAGTATAAGGGAATGGAAAGTATAAATGAAGGGAAAGTATAAAAGAAAGGAAGCAGAGGTAAGTATAAAGGATAGGAAAGGAAGGGAATAGAAAAGAAAGGAAAGGTAGATATAATGGAAAGGAAAGCAATGTATAAGGGAAAGTCAATGTATGTTGAATTTTAAGGATAGGTAAGTATATAAAAAAGTAAAGTCAATGTTAATTTTAAAAAAAAAAGGAATGGAAAGGAAGGTATAAGAAAATTGTTACAGAACAGAAAGGGAATGTAGGTAAAATGCAAAGGGAAGGGAATTATGAAAGAAGGGAATTTATAAAAGAAAGGAAAGCAAAGGTAAGTATGAAAGGAAAGGAAAGTATAAATGAAAAGAGAAGCTAAGTTTAAAAATAGGAATTGAAATGAAAGTGTAAAGGAAAGGAAAGTATACAGAAAAGGAAAGTATAAAGGAAAGGAAAGTATAAAGGAAGGGAAAGTATAAAAGAAAGGAAAGCAAAGGTAAGTATATTGGAAAGGATAAAAAAGTATAAATGAAAGGAATGGGTAATTTTAAAAATAGGAATGGAAAGGAAAGTATAAGGGATTTGAAAGTATAAAGGAAGGGAAAGTATAAAAGAAAGGAAGCAAAGGTAAGTATAAAGGAAGGGAAAGGAAGGGAACAGAAAAGAAAGGAAAGGTAGATATAATGGAAAGGAAAGCAATGTATGAGGGAAAGTAAATGTATGTAGAATTGAAAGGATAGGGAAGAATATAAAAAAGGAAAGGCAAGGTTAATTAAAATAAAAAAAAAGGAATGGAAAGGAAGGTCTAAAGGAAATGCTACAGGACAGAAAGGGAATGTAGGTATAAAGCAAAGGGAAGGGAATTATAAAAGAAGGGAATTTATAAAAGAAAGGAAAGCAAAGGTAAGTATGAAAGGAAAGGAAAGGAAATTATAAATGAAATTAGAGGCTAAGTTTAAAAATAGGAATTGAAATGAAAGTGTAAAGGAAAGGAAAGTATACAGAAAAGGAAAGTATAAAGGAAGGGAAAGTATACAGAAAAGGAAAGTATAAAGGAAGGGAAAGTATAAAAGAAAGGAAAGCAAAGGTTAAGTATATTGGAAAGGAGAAGAAAGTATAAATGAAAGGAATGGTTAAGTCTAAAAATAGGAATGGAAAGGAAAGTATAAGGGAATGGAAAGTATAAAGGAAGGGAAAGTATAAAAGAAAGGAAGCAAAGGTAAGTATAAAGGAAGGGAAAGGAAGGGAATAGAAAAGAAAGGAAAGGTAGATATAATGGTAAGGAAAGCAATGTATAAAGGAAAGTCAGTGTATGTCGAATTGTAAGGATAGGGAAGTATATAAAAAAGGAAAGGCAAGGTTAATTTAAAAAAAAAAAGGAATGGAAAGGAAGGTCTAAAGGAAAATTTTAAAGAACAGAAAGGGAAGGTAGGTATATTGCAAAGGGAAGGGAATTATAAAAGAAGGGAATTTATAAAAGAAAAGAAAGCAAAGGTAAGTATGAAAGGAAAGGAAAGTATAAATGAATGGAAAGGCTAAGTTTAGAAATAGGAATTGAAATGAAAGTGTAAAGGAAAGGAAAGTATACAGAAAAGGAAAGTATAAAGGAAGGGAAAGTATACAGAAAAGGATAGTATAAAGGAAGGGAAAGTATAAAAGAAAGGAAAGCAAAAGTAAGTATATTGGAAAGGATAAGAAAGTATAAATGAAAGGAATGGGTAAGTTTAAAAATAGGAATGGAAAGGAAAGTATAAGGGAATGGAAAGTATAAAGGAAGGGGAAGTATTAAAGAAAGGAAGCAAAGGTAAGTATAAAGGAAGGGAAAGGAAGGGAATAGAAAAGAAAGTAAAGGTAGATATAATGGAAAGGAAAGCAAAGTATAAAGGAAAGTCAATGTATGTTGTATTTTAAGGACAGGGAAGTATATAAAAAAGGAAAGTCAATGTTAATTTAAAAAAAAAAAGAATGGAAAGGAAGGTCTAAAGAAAAACGTTACAGAACAGAAAGGGAATGTAGGTATAATGCAAAGGGAAGGGAATGATAAAAGAAGGGAATTTATAAAAGAAAGGAAAGCAAAGGTAAGTATGGAAGGAAAGGTAATTATAAATGAAAGGAGAGGTGAAGTTTAAAAATAGGAATTGAAATGAAAGTGTAAATGAAAGGAAAGTATACAGAAAAGGAAAGTATAAAGGAAAGGAAAGTATAAAGGAAGGGAAAGTAGAAAAGAAAGGAAAGCAAAGGTAAGTATATTGGAAAGGATAAAAAAGTATAAATGAAAGGAATGGGTAATTTTAAAAATAGGAATGGAAAGGAAAGTATAAGGGAATGGAAAGTATAAAGGAAGGGAAAGTATAAAAGAAAGAAAGCAAAGGTAAGTATAAAGGAAGGGAAAGGAAAGGAATAGAACAGAAAGGAAAAGTAGATATAGTGGAAAGGAAAGCAATGTATAAGGGAAAGTCAATGTATGTAGAATTGTAAGGATAGGGAAGTATATAAAAAAGGAAAGGAAAGGTTAATTTAAAAAATAAAAAAAGGAATGGAAAGGAAGGTCTAAAGGAAAATGTTACAGAACAGAAGGGGAATGTAGGTATAATGCAAAGGGAAGGGAATTATAAAAGAAGGGAATTTATAAAAGAAAGGAAAGCAAAGGTAAGTATGAAAGGAAAGGAAATTATAAATGAAAGGAGAGGCTAAGTTTAAAAATAGGAATTGAAATGAAAGTGTAAAGGAAAGGAAAGTATACAGAAAAGGAAAGTATAAAAGAAAGGAAAGTATAAAGAAAAGGAAAGTATAAAGGAAGGGAAAGTATAAAAGAAAGGAAAGCAAAGGTAAGTATATTGGAAAGGATAAGAAAGTATAAATGAAAGGAATGGGTAAGTTTAAATATAGGAATGGAAAGGAAAGTATAAGGGAATGGAAAGTATAAAGGAAGGGAAAGTATAAAAGAAAGGAAGCAAAGGTAAGTATAAAGGAAGGGAAAGGAAGGGAATAGAAAAGAAAGGAAAGGTAGATATAATGGAAAGGAAAGCAATGTATAAGGGAAAGTCAATGTATGTAGAATTGTAAGGATAGGGAAGTATATAAAAAAGGAAAGGCAAGGTTAATTTAAAAAAAAAAAATGGAATGGAAAGGAAGGTCTAAAGGAAAATGTTACAGAACAGAAAGGGAATGTAGGTATAATGCAAAGGAAAGGGAATTATAAAAGAAGGGAATTTATAAAAGAAAGGAAAGCAAAGGTAAGTATGAAAGGAAAGGAAATTATAAATGAAAGGAGAGGCTAAGTTTAAAAATAGGAATTGAACTAAAAGTGTAAAGTAAAGTAAAGTATACAGAAATCGAAAGTATAAAGGAAAGGAAAATATAAAGAAAAGGAAAGTATAAAGGAAGGGAAAGTATAAAAGAAAGGAAAGCAAAGGTAAGTATATTGGAAAGGATAAGAAAGTATAAATGAAAGGAATGGGTAATTTTAAAAATAGGAATGGAAAGGAAAGTGTAAGGGAATGGAAAGTATAAAGGAAGGGAAAGTATAAAAGAAAGGAAGCAAAGGTAAGTTTAAAGGAAGGGAAAGGAAGGGAATAGAAAAGAAAGGAAAGGTAGATATAGTGGAAAGGAAAGCAATGTATAAGGGAAAGTCAATGTATGTAGAATTGTAAGGACAGGGAAGTATATAAAAAAGGAAAGGCAAGGTTAATTTAAAAAAAAAAAAAAGGAATGGAAAGGAAGGTCTAAAGGAAAATGCTACAGAACAGAAAGGGAATGTAGGTATAATGCAAAGGGAAGGGAATTATAAAAGAAGGGAATTTATAAAAGAAAGGAAAGCAAAATGAAAGGAAAGGAAAGTATAAATGAAAGGAAAGGCTAAGTTTATAAATAGGAATTGAAATGAAAGTGTAAAGGAAAGGAAAGTATACAGAAAAGGAAAGTATAAAGGAAAGGAAAGTATAAAGGAAAGGAAAGTATATAGGAAGGGAAACTATAAAAGAAAGGAAAGCAAAGGTTAAGTATATTGGAAAGGATAAGAAAGTATAAATGAAAGGAATGGGTAAGTTTAAAAATAGGAATGGAAAGGAAAGTATAAGGGAATGGAAAGTATAAAGGAAGGGAATGTATAAAAGAAAGGAAGCAAAGCTAAGTATAAAGGAAGGGAAAGGAAGGGAATAGAAAAGAAAGGAAAGGTAGATATAATGGAAAGGAAAGCAATGTATAAAGGAAAGTCAATGTATGTAGAGTTGTAAGGATAGGGAAGTATATAAAAAAGGAAAGGAAAGGTTAATTTAAACAAAAAAAAGGAATGGAAAGGAAGGTCTAAAGGAAAATGTTAAAGAACAGAAAGGGAAGGTATGTATAATGCAAAGGGAAGGGAATTATAAATGAAGGGAATTTATAAAAGAAAGGAAAGCAAAGGTAAGTATGAAAGGAAAGGAAAGTATAAATGAATGGAAAGGCTAAGTTTAGAAATAGGAATTGAAATGAAAGTGTGAAGGAAAGGAAAGTATACAGAAAAGGAAAGTATAAAGGAAAGGAAATATACAGAAAAGGAAAGTATAAAGGAAGGGGAAGTATAAAAGAAAGGAAAGCAAAGGGAAGTATATTGGAAAGGAGAAGAAAGTATAAATGAAAGTAATGGGTAAGTTTAAAAATAGGAATGGAAAGGAAAGTATAAGGGAATGGAAAGTATAAAGGAAGGGAAAGTATAAAAGAAAGGAAGCAAAGGTAAGTATAAAGGAATGGAAAGGAAGGGAATAGAAAAGAAAGGAAAGGTAGATATAATGGAAAGGAAAGCAATGTATAAGGGAAAGTCAATGTATGTAGAATAGTAATGATAGGGAAATATATAAAAAAGGAAAGGAAAGGTTAATTTAAAAAAAAAAAGGAATGGAAAGGAATGTCTAAAGGAAAATGTTACAGAACAGAAAGGGAATGTAGGTATAATGCAAAGGGAAGGGAATGATAAAAGAAGGGAATTTATAAAAGAAAGGAAAGCAAAGGTAAGTATGAAAGGAAAGGAAAGTATAAATGAATGGAAAGGCTAAGTTTAAAAATAGGAATTGAAATGAAAGTGTAAAGGAAAGGAAAGTATACAGAAAAGGAAAGGGAAAGTATAAAAGAAAGGAAAGAAAAGGGAAGTATATTGGAAAGGATAAGAAAGTATAAATGAAAGGAATGGGTAAGATTAAAAATAGGAATGGAAAGGAAAATATAAGGGAATGGAAAGTATAAAGGAAGGGAAAGTATAAGAGAAAGGAAGCAAAGCTAAGTATAAAGGAAGGGAAAGGAAGGGTATAGAAAATAAATGAAAGGTAGATATAATGGAAAGGAAAGCAATGTATAAGGGAATGTCAATGTATGTAGAATTGTAAGGATAGGGAAGTATATAAAAAAGGAAAGGAAAGGTTAATTTAAAAAAAAAAAAGGAATGGAAAGGAAGGTCTAAAGGAAAATGTTACAGAACAGAAAGGGAATGTAGGTATAATGCAAAGGAAAGGGAATTATAAAAGAAGGGAATTTATAAAAGAAAGGAAAGCAAAGGTAAGTATGAAAGGAAAGGAAAGTATAAATGAAAGGAAAGGCTAAGTGTAAAAATAGGAATTGAAATGAAAGTGTAAAGGAAAGGAAAGTATAGAGAAAAGGAAAGTATAAAGGAAGGGAAAGTATACAGAAAAGGATAGTATAAAGGAAGGGAAAGTATAAAAGAAAGGAAAGCAAAGGTAAGTATATTGGAAAGGATAAGAAAGTATAAATGAAAGGAATGGGTAAGTTTAAAAATAGGAATGGAAAGGAAAGTATAAGGGAATGGAAAGTATAAAGGAAGGGAAAGTATAAAAGAAAGGAAGCAAAGGTAAGTATAAAGGAATGGAAAGGAAGGGAATAGAAAAGAAAGGAAAGGTAGATATAATGGAAAGGAAAGCAATGTATATGGGAAAGTCAATGTATGTAGAATTGTAAGGATAGGGAAATATAAAAAAAAGGATAGGCAAGGTTAATTTAAAAAAAAAAAGAATGGAAAGGAAGGTCTAAAGGAAAATGTTACAGAACAGAAAGGGAATGTAGGTATAATGCAAAGGAAAGGGAATTATAAAAGAAGGGAATTTATAAAAGAAAGGAAAGCAAAGGTAAGTATGAAAGGAAAGGAAATTATAAATGAAAGGAGAGGCTAAGTTTAAAAATAGGAATTGAACTAAAAGTGTAAAGTAAAGTAAAGTATACAGAAATCGAAAGTATAAAGGAAAGGAAAGTATAAAGAAAAGGAAAGTATAAAGGAAGGGAAAGTATAAAAGAAAGGAAAGCAAAGGTAAGTATATTGGAAAGGATAAGAAAGTATAAATGAAAGGAATGGGTAATTTTAAAAATAGGAATGGAAAGGAAAGTGTAAGGGAATGGAAAGTATAAAGGAAGGGAAAGTATAAAAGAAAGGAAGCAAAGGTAAGTTTAAAGGAAGGGAAAGGAAGGGAATAGAACAGAAAGGAAAGGTAGATATAGTGGAAAGGAAAGCAATGTATAAGGGAAAGTCAATGTATGTAGAATTGTAAGGACAGGGAAGTATATAAAAAAGGAAAGGCAATGTTAATTTAAAAAAAAAAAAAAAGGAATGGAAAGGAAGGTCTAAATGAAAATGCTACAGAACAGAAAGGGAATGTAGGTATAATGCAAAGGGAAGGGAATTAGAAAAGAAGGGAATTTATTAAAAAAAGGAAAGCAAAGGTAAGTATGAAAGGAAAGGAAAGGAATGTATAAATGAAAAGAAAGGGTAAGTTTAAAAATAGGAATTGAAATGAAAGTGTAAAGGAAAGGAAAGTATACAGAAAAGGAAAGTATAAAGGAAAGGAAAGTATATAGGAAGGGAAACTATAAAAGAAAGGAAAGCAAAGGTTAAGTATATTGGAAAGGATAAGAAAGTATAAATGAAAGGAATGGGTAAGTTTAAAAATAGGAATGGAAAGGAAAGTATAAGGGAATGGAAAGTATAAAGGAAGGGAAAGTATAAAAGAAAGGAAGCAAAGGTAAGTATAAAGGAAGGGAAAGGAAGGGAATAGAAAAGAAAGGAAAGGTAGATATAATGGAAAGGAAAGCAATGTATAAGGGAAAGTCAATGTATGTAGAATTGTAAGGATAGGGAAGTATATAAAAAAGGAAAGGCAAGGTTAATTTAAAAAAAAAAAATGGAATGGAAAGGAAGGTCTAAAGGAAAATGTTACAGAACAGAAAGGGAATGTAGGTATAATGCAAAGGAAAGGGAATTATAAAAGAAGGGAATTTATAAAAGAAAGGAAAGCAAAGGTAAGTATGAAAGGAAAGGAAATTATAAATGAAAGGAGAGGCTAAGTTTAAAAATAGGAATTGAACTAAAAGTGTAAAGTAAAGTAAAGTATACAGAAAAGGAAAGTATAAAGGAAAGGAAAGTATAAAGAAAAGGAAAGTATAAAGGAAGGGAAAGTATAAAAGAAAGGAAAGCAAAGGTAAGTATATTGGAAAGGATAAGAAAGTATAAATGAAAGGAATGGGTAATTTTAAAAATAGGAATGGAAAGGAAAGTGTAAGGGAATGGAAAGTATAAAGGAAGGGAAAGTATAAAAGAAAGGAAGCAAAGGTAAGTTTAAAGGAAGGGAAAGGAAGGGAATAGAAAAGAAAGGAAAGGTAGATATAGTGGAAAGGAAAGCAATGTATAAGGGAAAGTCAATGTATGTAGAATTGTAAGGACAGGGAAGTATATAAAAAAGGAAAGGCAAGGTTAATTTAAAAAAAAAAAAAAAGGAATGGAAAGGAAGGTCAAAAGGAAAATGCTACAGAACAGAAAGGGAATGTAGGTATAATGCAAAGGGAAGGGAATTATAAAAGAAGGGAATTTATAAAAGAAAGGAAAGCAAAGGTAAGTATGAAAGGAAAGGAAAGTATAAATGAAAGGAAAGGCTAAGTTTATAAATAGGAATTGAAATGAAAGTGTAAAGGAAAGGAAAGTATACAGAAAAGGAAAGTATAAAGGAAAGGAAAGTATAAAGGAAAGGAAAGTATATAGGAAGGGAAACTATAAAAGAAAGGAAAGCAAAGGTTAAGTATATTGGAAAGGATAAGAAAGTATAAATGAAAGGAATGGGTAAGTTTAAAAATAGGAATGGAAAGGAAAGTATAAGGGAATGGAAAGTATAAAGGAAGGGAAAGTATAAAAGAAAGGAAGCAAAGGTAAGTATAAAGGAAGGGAAAGGAAGGGAATAGAAAAGAAAGGAAAGGTAGATATAATGGAAAGGAAAGCAATGTATAAGGGAAAGTCAATGTATGTAGAATTGTAAGGATAGGGAAGTATATAAAAAAGGAAAGGCAATGTTAATTTAAAAAAAAAAAAAGGAATGGAAAGGAAGGTCTAAAGGAAAATGTTACAGAACAGAAAGGGAATGTAGGTATAATGCAAAGGGAAGGGAATTATAAAAGAAGGGAATTTATAAAAGAAAGGAAAGCAAAGATAAGTATGAAAGGAAAGGAAAGTATAAATGAAAGGAAAGGCTAAGTTTAAAAATAGGAATTGAAATGAAAGTGTAAAGGAAAGGAAAGTATACAGAAAAGGAAAGGGAAAGTATAAAAGAAAGGAAAGCAAAGGGAAGTATATTGGAAATGATAATAAAGTATAAATGAAAGGAATGTGTAAGATTAAAAATAGGAATGGAAAGGAAAGTATAAGGGAATGGAAAGTATAAAGGAAGGGAAAGTATAAAATAAAGGAAGCAGAGGTAAGGATAAAGGAAGGGAAAGGAAGGGAATAGAACAGAAAGGAAAAGTAGATATAGTGGAAAGGAAAGCAATGTATAAGGGAAAGTCAATGTATGTAGAATTGTAAGGACAGGGAAGTATATAAAAAAGGAAAGGCAAGGTTAATTTAAAAAAAAAAAAGGAATGGAAAGGAAGGTCTAAAGGAAAATGCTACAGGACAGAAAGGGAATGTAGGTATAAAGCAAAGGGAAGGGAATTATAAAAGAAGGGAATTTATAAAAGAAGGGAAAGCAAAGGCAAGTATGAAAGGGACGGAAAGGAATGTATAAATGAAAGGAAAGGCTAAGTTTAAAAATAGGAATTGAAATAAAAGTGTAAAGGAAAGTACACAGAAAAGGAAAGTATAAAGGAAGGGAAAGTATACAGAAAAGGAAAGTATAAAGGAAGGGAAAGTATAAAAGAAAGGAAAGCAAAGGTTATGTATATTGGAAAGGAGAAGAAAGTATAAATGAAAGGAATGGGTAAGTCTAAAAATAGGAATGGAAAGGAAAGTATAAGGGAATGGGAAGTATAAAGAAGGGAAAGTATAAAAGAAAGGAAGCAAAGGTAAGTATAAAGGAAAGGAAAGGAAGGGAATAGAAAAGAAAGGAAAGGTAGATATAATGGTAAGGAAAGCAATGTATAAAGGAAAGTCAGTGTATGTCGAATTGTAAGGATAGGGAAGTATATAAAAAAGGAAAGGCAAGGTTAATTTAAAAAAAAAAAAAGGAATGGAAAGGAAGGTCTAAAGGAAAATTTTAAAGAACAGAAAGGGAAGGTAGGTATATTGCAAAGGGAAGGGAATTATAAAAGAAGGGAATTTATAAAAGAAAAGAAAGCAAAGGTAAGTATGAAAGGAAAGGAAAGTATAAATGAAAGGAAAGGCTAAGTTTAAAAATAGGAATTGAAATGAAAGTGTAAAGGAAAGGAAAGTATACAGAAAAGGAAAGTATAAAGGAAGGGAAAGTATACAGAAAAGGATATTATAAAGGAAGGGAAAGTATAAAAGAAAGGAAAGCAAAGGTAAGTATATTGGAAAGGATAAGAAAGTATAAATGAAAGGAATGGGTAAGTTTAAAAATAGGAATGGAAAGGAAAGTATAAGGGAATGGAAAGTATAAAGGAAGGGGAAGTATTAAAGAAAGGAAGCAAAGGTAAGTATAAAGGAAGGGAAAGGAAGGGAATAGAAAAGAAAGGAAAGGTAGATATAATGGAAAGGAAAGCAAAGTATAAAGGAAAGTCAATGTATGTTGTATTTTAAGGATAGGGAAGTATATAAAAAAGGAAAGTCAATGTTAATTTAAAAAAAAAAGAATGGAAAGGAAGGTCTAAAGAAAAACGTTACAGAACAGAAAGGGAATGTAGGTATAATGCAAAGGGAAGGGAATTATAAAAGAAGGGAATTTATAAAAGAAAGGAAAGCAAAGGTAAGTATGGAAGGAAAGGAAATCATAAATGAAAGGAGAGGCTAAGTTTAAAAATAGGAATTGAAAAGAAAGTGTAAATGAAAGGAAAGTATACAGAAAAGGAAATTATAAAGGAAAGGAAAGTATAAAGGAAGGGAAAGTATAAAAGAAAGGAAAGCAAAGGTAAGTATATTGGAAAGGATAAAAAAGTATAAATGAAAGGAATGGGTAAGTTTAAAAATAGGAATGGAAAGGAAAGTATAAGGGAATGGAAAGTATAAAGGAAGGGAAAGTATAAAAGAAAGGAAGCAAAGGTAAGTATAAAGGAAGGGAAAGGAAGGGAATAGAAAAGAAATGAAAGGTAGATATAATGGAAAGGAAAGCAAAGTATAAAGGAAAGTCAATGTATGTTGTATTTTAAGGATAGGGAAGTATATAAAAAAGGAAAGTCAATGTTAATTTAAAAAAAAAAAGAATGGAAAGGAAGGTCTAAAAAAAACGTTACAGAACAGAAAGGGAATGTAGGTATAATGCAAAGGGAAGGGAATTATAAAAGAAGGGAATTTATAAAAGAAAGGAAAGCAAAGGTAAGTATGGAAGGAAAGGTAATTATAAATGAAAGGAGAGGTGAAGTTTAAAAATAGGAATTGAAATGAAAGTGTAAAGGAAAGGAAAGTATACAGAAAAGGAAAGTATAAAGGAAGGGAAAGTATACAGAAAAGGATAGTATAAAGGAAGGGAAAGTATAACAGAAAGGAAAGCAAAAGTAAGTATATTGGAAAGGATAAGAAAGTATAAATGAAAGGAATGGGTAAGTTTAAAAATAGGAATGGAAAGGAAAGTATAAGGGAATGGAAAGTATAAAGGAAGGGGAAGTATAAAAGAAAGGAAGCAAAGGTAAGTATAAAGGAAGGGAAAGGAAGGGAATAGAAAAGAAAGGAAAGGTAGATATAATGGAAAGGAAAGCATAGTACAAAGGAAAGTCAATGTATGTTGAATTTTAAGGATAGGGAAGTATATAAAAAAAGAAAGTCAATGTTAATTTTAAAAAAAAAAGGAATGGAAAGGAAGGTCTAAAGGAAAATGTTACAGAACAGAAAGGGAATGTAGGTATAATGCAAAGGGAAGGGAATTATATAAGAAGGGAATTTATAAAAGAAAGGAAAGCAAAGGTAAGTATGGAAGGAAAGGAAATCATAAATGAAAGGAGAGGCTAAGTTTAAAAATAGGAATTGAAATGAAAGTGTAAAGGAAAGGAAAGTATACAGAAAAGGAAAGTATAAAGGAAAGGAAAGTATAAAGGAAGGGAAAGTATAAAAGAAAGGAAAGCAAAGGTAAGTATATTGGAAAGGATAAAAAAGTATAAATGAAAGGAATGGGTAATTTTAAAAATAGGAATGGAAAGGAAAGTATAAGGGAATGGAAAGTATAAAGGAAGGGAAAGTATAAAAGAAAGGAAGCAAAGGTAAGTATAAAGGAAGGGAAAGGAAGGGAATAGAACAGAAAGGAAAAGTTGATATAGTGGAAAGGAAAGCAATGTATAAGGGAAAGTCAAAGTATGTAGAATTGTAAGGATAGGGAAGTATATAAAAAAGGAAAGGAAAGATTAATTTTAAAAAAAAAAAGGAATGGAAAGGAAGGTCTAAAGGAAAATGTTACAGAACAGAAAGGGAATGTAGGTATAATGCAAAGGGAAGGGAATTATAAAAGAAGGGAATTTATAAAAGAAAGGAAAGCAAAGGTAAGTATGAAAGGAAAGGAAAGTATAAATGAAAGGAGAGGCTAAGTTTAAAAATAGGAATTGAAATAAAAGTGTAAAGGAAAGGAAAGTATACAGAAAAGGAAAGTATAAAGGAAGGCAAAGTATACAGAAAAGGATAGTATAAAGGAAGGGAAAGTATAAAAGAAAGGAAAGCAAAGGTAAGTATATTGGAAAGGATAAGAAAGTATAAATGAAAGGAATGGGTAAGTTTAAAAATAGGAATGGAAAGGAAAATATAAGGGAATGGAAAGTATAAAGGAAGGGAAAGTATAAAAGAAAGGAAGCAAAGGTAAGTATAAAGGAAGGGAAAGGAAGGGAATAGAAAAGAAAGGAAAGGTAGATATAATGGAAAGGAAAGCAATGTATAAGGGAAAGTCAATGTATGTAGAATTGTAAGGATAGGGAAATATATAAAAAAGGATAGGCAAGGTTAATTTAAAAAAAAAAAAGGAATGGAAAGGAAGGTCTAAAGGAAAATGTTACAGAACAGAAAGGGAATGTAGGTATAATGCAAAGGGAAGGGAATGATAAAAGAAGGGAATTTATAAAAGAAAGGAAAGCAAAGGTAAGTATGAAAGGAAAGGAAAGTATAAATGAATGGAAAGGCTAAGTTTATAAATAGGAATTGAAATGAAAGTGTAAAGGAAAGGAAAGTATACAGAAAATGAAAGGGAAAGTATAAAAGAAAGGAAAGCAAAGGGAAGTATATTGGAAAGGATAAGAAAGTATAAATGAAATGAATGGCTAAGTTTAAAAATAGGAATGGAAAGGAAAGCATAAAGGAATGGAAAGTATAAAGGAAGGGAAAGTATAAAAGAATGGAAGCAAAAGTAAGTATAAAGGAAAGGAAAGGAAGGGAATAGAAAAGAAAGGAAAGATAGATATAATGGAAAGGAAAGCAATGTATAAGGGAAAGTCAATGTATGTAGAATTGTAAGGATAGGGAAATATATAAAAAAGGAAAGGAAAGGTTAATTTAAAAAAAAAAAAGGAATGGAAAGGAAGGTCTAAAGGAAAATGTTACAGAACAGAAAGGGAATATAGGTATAATGCAAAGGGAAGGGAATGATAAAAGAAGGGAATTTATAAAAGAAAGGAAAGCAAAGGTAAGTATGAAAGGAAAGGAAAGTATAAATGAATGGAAAGGCTAAGTTTAAAAATAGGAATTGAAATGAAAGTGTAAAGGAAACGAAAGTATACAGAAAAGGAAAGGGAAAGTATAAAAGAAAGGAAAGCAAAGGGAAGTATATTGGAAAGGATAAGAAAGTATAAATGAAAGGAATGGGTAAGTTTAAAAATAGGAATGGAAAGGAAAATATAAGGAAAAGGAAAGTATAAAGGAAGGGAAAGTATAAAAGAAAGGAAGCAAAGGTAAGTATAAAGGAAGGGAAAGGAAGGGAATAGAAAAGAAAGGAAAGGTAGATATAATGGAAAGGAAAGCAATGTATAAGGGAAAGTCAATGTATGTAGAATTGTAAGGATAGGGAAATATATAAAAAAGGATAGGCAAGGTTAATTTAAAAAAAAAAAGGAATGGAAAGGAAGGTCTAAAGGAAAATGTTAAAGAAAAGAAAGGGAATGTAGGTATAATGCAAAGGGAAGGGAATTATAAAAGAAGGGAATTTATAAAAGAAAGGAAAGCAAAGGTAAGTATGAAAGGAAAGGAAAGTATAAATGAAAGGAAAGGCTAAGTTTAAAAATAGGAATTGAAATGAAAGTGTAAAGGAAAGGAAAGTATACAGAACAGGAAAGGGAAATTTTAAAAGAAAGGAAAGCAAAGGGAAGTATATTGGAAAGGATAAGAAAGTATAAATGAAAGGAATGGGTAAGTTTAAAAATAGGAATGGAAAGGAAAGTATAAGGAAAAGGAAAGTATAAAGGAAGGGAAAGTATGAAAGAAAGGAAGCAAAGGTAAGTATAAAGGAAGGGAAAGGAAGGGAATAGAAAAGAAAGGAAAGGTAGATATAATGGAAAGGAAAGCAATGTATAAGGGAAAGTCAATGTATGTAGAATTGTAAGGATAGGGAAGTATATTAAAAAGGAAAGGCAAGGTTAATTTTTAAAAAAAAAAGGAATGTAAAGGAAGGACTAAAGGAAAATGTTACAGAACAGAAAGGGAATGTAGGTATAATGCAAAGGGAAGGGAATTATAAAAGAAGGGAATTTATAAAAGAAAGGAAAGCAAAGGTAAGTATGAAAGGAAAGGAAAGTATAAATGAATGGAAAAGGTAAGTTAAAAAATAGGAATTGAAATGAAAGTGTAAAGGAAAGGAAAGTATACAGAAAAGGAAAGTATAAAGGAAGGGAAAGTATACAGAAAAGGATAGTATAAAGGAAGGGAAAGTATAAAAGAAAGGAAAGCAAAGGTAAGTATATTGGAAAGGATAAGAAAGTATAAATGAAAGGAATGGGTAAGTTTAAAAATAGGAATGGAAAGGAAAGTATAAGGGAATGGAAAGTATAAAAGAAGGGAAAGTATAAAAGAGAGGAAGCAAAGGTAAGTATAAAGGAAGGGAAAGGAAGGGAATAGAAAAGAAAGGAAAGGTAGATTTAATGGAAAGGAAAGCAATGTATAAGGGAAAGTCAATGTATGTTGAATTGTAAGGATAGGGAAGTATATAAAAAAGGAAAGGCAAGGTTAATTTTTTTAAAAAAAAGGAATGGGAAGGAATGTCTAAAGGAAAATGTTACAGAACAGAAAGGGAATGTAGGTATAATGCAAAGGGAAGGGAATTATAAAAGAAGGGAATTTATAAAAGAAAGGATAACAAAGGTTGGTATGAAAGGAAGGGAAAGGAAAGTATAAATGAAAGGAAAGGCTAAGTTTAAAAATAGGAATTGAAATGAAAGTGTAAAGGAAAGGAAAGTATACAGAAAATGAAAGTATAAAGGAAAGGATAGTATACAGAAAAGGAAAGTATAAAGGAAGGGAAAGTATAAAAGAAAGGAAAGCAAAGGTAAGTATATTGGAAAGGATAAGAAAGTATAAATGAAAGGAATGGGTAAGTTTAAAAATAGGAATGAAAAGGAAAGTATAAGGGAATGGAAAGTATAAAGGAAGGGAAAGTATAAAAGAAAGGAAGCAAAGGTAAGTATAAAGGAAGGGAATGGAAGGGATTAGAAAAGATAGGAAAGGTAGATATAATGGAAAGGAAAGCAATGTATAAGGGAAAGTCAATGTAGGTAGAATTGTAAGGATAGGGAAGTATATAAAAAAGGAAAGGCAAGGTTAATTTAAAAAAAAAAAGGAATGGAAAGGAAGGTCTAAAGGAAAATGTTACAGAACAGAAAGGGAATATAGGTATAATGCAAAGGGAAGGGAATTATAAAATAAGGGAATTTATAAAAGAAAGGAAAGCAAAGGTAAGTATGAAAGGAAAGGAAAGTATAAATGAAAGGAGAGGCTAAGTTTAAAAATAGGAATTGAAATGAAAGTGTAAAGGAAAGGAAAGTATACAGAAAAGGAAAGTATAAAGGAAAGGAAAGTATAATGGAAAGGAAAGTATATAGGAAGGGAAACTATAAAAGAAAGGAAAGCAAAGGTTAAGTATATTGGAAAGGAGAAGAAAGTATAAATGAAAGGAATTGGTAAGGCTAAAAATAGGAACGGAAAGGAAAGTATAAGGGAATGGAAAGTATAAAGGAAGGGAAAGTATAAAAGAAAGGAAGCAAAGGTAAGTATAAAGGAAGGGAAAGGAAGGGAATAGAAAAGAAAGGAAAGGTAGATATAATGGAAAGGAAAGCAATGTATAAAGGAAAGTCAATGTATGTAGAATTGTAAGGTTAGGGAAGTATATAAAAAAGGAAAGGAAAGGTTAATTTAAACAAAAAAAAGGAATGGAAAGGAAGGTCTAAAGGAAAATGTTAAAGAACAGGAAGGGAAGGTAGGTATAATGTAAAGGGAAGGGAATTTTAAAAAAGGGAATTTATAAAAGAAAGGAAAGCAAAGGTAAGTATGAAAGGAAAGGAAAGTATAAATGAATGGAAAGGCTAAGTTTAAAAATAGGAATTGAAATGAAAGTGTAAAGGAAAGGAAAGTATACAGAAAAGGAAAGGGAAAGTATAAAAGAAAGGAAAGCAAAGGTAAGTATATTGGAAAGGATAAGAAAGTATAAATGAAAGGAATGGGTAAGTTTAAAAATAGGAATGGAAAGGAAAGTATAAGCGAATGGAAAGTATAAAGGAAGGTAAAGTATAAAAGAAAGGAAGCAAACGTAAGTATAAAGGAAGGGAAAGGAAGGGAATAGAAAAGAAAGGAAAGGTAGATATAATGGAAAGGAAAGCAATGTATAAGGGAAAGTCAATGTATGTAGAATTGTAAGGATAGGGAAGTATATAAAAAAGGAAAGGCAAGGTTAATTTAAAAAAAAAGGAATGGAAACGAAGGTCTAAAGGAAAATGTTAAAGAAAAGAAAGGGAAGGTAGGTATAATGCAAAGGAAAGGGAATTATAAAAGAAGGGAATTTATAAAAGAAAGGAAAGTAAAGGTAAGCATGAAAGGAAAGGAAAGGAAAGTATAAATGAAAGGAGAGGCTAAGTTTAAAAATAGGAATTGAAATAAAAGTGTAAAGGAAAGGAAAGTATACAGAAAAGGAAAGTATAAAGGAAGGCAAAGTATACAGAAAAGGATAGTATAAAGGAAGGGAAAGTATAAAAGAAAGGAAAGCAAAGGTAAGTATATTGGAAAGGATAAGAAAGTATAAATGAAAGGAATGGGTAAGTTTAAAAATAGGAATGGAAAGGAAAATATAAGGGAATGGAAAGTATAAAGGAAGGGAAAGTATAAAAGAAAGGAAGCAAAGGTAAGTATAAAGGAAGGGAAAGGAAGGGAATAGAAAAGAAAGGAAAGGTAGATATAATGGAAAGGAAAGCAATGTATAAGGGAAAGTCAATGTATGTAGAATTGTAAGGATAGGGAAATATATAAAAAAGGATAGGCAAGGTTAATTTAAAAAAAAAAAAGGAATGGAAAGGAAGGTCTAAAGGAAAATGTTACAGAACAGAAAGGGAATGTAGGTATAATGCAAAGGGAAGGGAATGATAAAAGAAGGGAATTTATAAAAGAAAGGAAAGCAAAGGTAAGTATGAAAGGAAAGGAAAGTATAAATGAATGGAAAGGCTAAGTTTATAAATAGGAATTGAAATGAAAGTGTAAAGGAAAGGAAAGTATACAGAAAATGAAAGGGAAAGTATAAAAGAAAGGAAAGCAAAGGGAAGTATATTGGAAAGGATAAGAAAGTATAAATGAAAGGAATGGGTAAGTTTAAAAATAGGAATGGAAAGGAAAGCATACAGGAATGGAAAGTATAAAGGAAGGGAAAGTATAAAAGAATGGAAGCAAAAGTAAGTATAAAGGAAAGGAAAGGAAGGGAATAGAAAAGAAAGGAAAGGTAGATATAATGGAAAGGAAAGCAATGTATAAGGGAAAGTCAATGTATGTAGAATTGTAAGGATAGGGAAATATATAAAAAAGGAAAGGAAAGGTTAATTTAAAAAAAAAAAAGGAATGGAAAGGAAGGTCTAAAGGAAAATGTTACAGAACAGAAAGGGAATATAGGTATAATGCAAAGGGAAGGGAATGATAAAAGAAGGGAATTTATAAAAGAAAGGAAAGCAAAGGTAAGTATGAAAGGAAAGGAAAGTATAAATGAATGGAAAGGCTAAGTTTAAAAATAGGAATTGAAATGAAAGTGTAAAGGAAACGAAAGTATACAGAAAAGGAAAGGGAAAGTATAAAAGAAAGGAAAGCAAAGGGAAGTATATTGGAAAGGATAAGAAAGTATAAATGAAAGGAATGGGTAAGTTTAAAAATAGGAATGGAAAGGAAAATATAAGGAAAAGGAAAGTATAAAGGAAGGGAAAGTATAAAAGAAAGGAAGCAAAGGTAAGTATAAAGGAAGGGAAAGAAAGGGAATAGAAAAGAAAGGAAAGGTAGATATAATGGAAAGGAAAGCAATGTATAAGGGAAAGTCAATGTATGTAGAATTGTAAGGATAGGGAAATATATAAAAAAGGATAGGCAAGGTTAATTTAAAAAAAAAAAGGAATGGAAAGGAAGGTCTAAAGGAAAATGTTAAAGAAAAGAAAGGGAATGTAGGTATAATGCAAAGGGAAGGGAATTATAAAAGAAGGGAATTTATAAAAGAAAGGAAAGCAAAGGTAAGTATGAAAGGAAAGGAGAGTATAAATGAAAGGAAAGGCTAAGTTTAAAAATAGGAATTGAAATGAAAGTGTAAAGGAAAGGAAAGTATACAGAACAGGAAAGGGAAATTTTAAAAGAAAGGAAAGCAAATGTAAGTATATTGGAAAGGATAAGAAAGTATAAATGAAAGTAATGGGTAAGTTTAAAAATAGGAATGGAAAGGAAAGTATAAGGAAAAGGAAAGTATAAAGGAAGGGAAAGTATAAAAGAAAGGAAGCAAAGGTAAGTATAAAGGAAGGGAAAGGAAGGGAATAGAAAAGAAAGGAAAGGTAGATATAATGGAAAGGAAAGCAATGTATAAGGGAAAGTCAATGTATGTAGAATTGTAAGGATAGGGAAGTATATTAAAAAGGAAAGGCAAGGTTAATTTTTAAAAAAAAAAGGAATGTAAAGGAAGGTCTAAAGGAAAATGTTACAGAACAGAAAGGGAATGTAGGTATAATGCAAAGGGAAGGGAATTATAAAAGAAGGGAATTTATAAAAGAAAGGAAAGCAAAGGTAAGTATGAAAGGAAAGGAAAGTATAAATGAAAGGCAATGTTAATTTTAAAAAAAAAAAGGAATGGTAAGGAAGGTCTAAAGGAAAATGTGGCAGAACAGAAAGGGAATGTAGGTATAATGCAAAGGGAAGGGAATTATAAAAGAAGGGAATTTATAAAAGAAAGAAAAGCAAAGGTAAGTATGAAAGGAAAGGAAAGTATAAATGAATGGAAAAGGTAAGTTAAAAAATAGGAATTGAAATGAAAGTGTAAAGGAAAGGAAAGTATACAGAAAAGGAAAGTATAAAGGAAGGGAAACTATACAGAAAAGGATAGTATAAAGGAAGGGAAAGTATAAAAGAAAGGAAAGCAAAGGTAAGTATATTGGAAAGGATATGAAAGTATAAATGAAAGGAATGGGTAAGTTTAAAAATAGGAATGGAAAGGAAAGTATAAGGGAATGGAAAGTATAAAAGAAGGGAAAGTATAAAAGAAAGGAAGCAAAGGTAAGTATAAAGGAAGGGAAAGGAAGGGAATAGAAAAGAAAGGAAAGGTAGATTTAATGGAAAGGAAAGCAATGTATAAGGGAAAGTCAATGTATGTTGAATTGTAAGGATAGGGAAGTATATTAAAAAGGAAAGGCAAGGTTAATTTTTAAAAAAAAAAGGAATGTAAAGGAAGGTCTAAAGGAAAATGTTACAGAACAGAAAGGGAATGTAGGTATAATGCAAAGGGAAGGGAATTATAAAAGAAGGGAATTTATAAAAGAAAGGAAAGCAAAGGTAAGTATGAAAGGAAAGGAAAGTATAAATGAAAGGCAATGTTAATTTTAAAAAAAAAAAGGAATGGTAAGGAAGGTCTAAAGGAAAATGTGGCAGAACAGAAAGGGAATGTAGGTATAATGCAAAGGGAAGGGAATTATAAAAGAAGGGAATTTATAAAAGAAAGAAAAGCAAAGGTAAGTATGAAAGGAAAGGAAAGTATAAATGAATGGAAAAGGTAAGTTAAAAAATAGGAATTGAAATGAAAGTGTAAAGGAAAGGAAAGTATACAGAAAAGGAAAGTATAAAGGAAGGGAAACTATACAGAAAAGGATAGTATAAAGGAAGGGAAAGTATAAAAGAAAGGAAAGCAAAGGTAAGTATATTGGAAAGGATATGAAAGTATAAATGAAAGGAATGGGTAAGTTTAAAAATAGGAATGGAAAGGAAAGTATAAGGGAATGGAAAGTATAAAAGAAGGGAAAGTATAAAAGAAAGGAAGCAAAGGTAAGTATAAAGGAAGGGAAAGGAAGGGAATAGAAAAGAAAGGAAAGGTAGATTTAATGGAAAGGAAAGCAATGTATAAGGGAAAGTCAATGTATGTTGAATTGTAAGGATAGGGAAGTATATAAAAAAGGAAAGGCAAGGTTAATTTTTTTAAAAAAAAGGAATGGGAAGGAATGTCTAAAGGAAAATGTTACAGAACAGAAAGGGAATGTAGGCATAATGCAAAGGGAAGGGAATTATAAAAGAAGGGAATTTATAAAAGAAAGGATAACAAAGGTAGGTATGAAAGGAAGGGAAAGGAAAGTATAAATGAAAGGAAAGGCTAAGTTTAAAAATAGGAATTGAAATGAAAGTGTAAAGGAAAGGAAAGTATACAGAAAATGAAAGTATAAAGGAAAGGATAGTATACAGAAAAGGAAAGTATAAAGGAAGGGAAAGTATAAAAGAAAGGAAAGCAAAGGTAAGTATATTGGAAAGGATAAGAAAGTATAAATGAAAGGAATGGGTAAGTTTAAAAATAGGAATGAAAAGGAAAGTATAAGGGAATGGAAAGTATAAAGGAAGGGAAAGTATAAAAGAAAGGAAGCAAAGGTAAGTATAAAGGAAGGGAATGGAAGGGATTAGAAAAGATAGGAAAGGTAGATATAATGGAAAGGAAAGCAATGTATAAGGGAAAGTCAATGTATGTAGAATTGTAAGGATAGGGAAGTATATAAAAAAGGAAAGGCAAGGTTAATTTAAAAAAAAAAAAAGGAATGGAAAGGAAGGTCTAAAGGAAAATGTTACAGAACAGAAAGGGAAGGTAGGTATAATGCAAAGGGAAGGGAATTATAAAAGAAGGGAATTTATAAAAGAAAGGAAAGCAAAGGTAAGTATGAAAGGAAAGGAAAGTATGAATGAATGGAAAGGGTAAGTTAAAAAATAGGAATTGAAATGAAAGTGTAAAGGAAAGGAAAGTATACAGAAAAGGAAAGTATAAAGGAAGGGAAAGTATACAGAAAAGGATAGTATAAAGGAAGGGAAAGTATAAAAGAAAGGAAAGCAAAGGTAAATATATTGGAAAGGATATGAAAGTATAAATGAAAGGAATGGATAAGTTTAAAAATAGGAATGGAAAGGAAAGTATAAGGGAATGGAAAGTATAAAGGAAGGGAAAGTATAAAAGAAAGGAAGCAAAGGTAAGTATAAAGGAAGGGAAAAGAAGGGAATAGAAAAGAAAGGAAAGGTAGATTTAATGGAAAGGAAAGCAATGTATAAGGGAAAGTCAATGTATGTTGAATTGTAAGGATAGGGAAGTATATAAAATAGGAAAGGCAAGGTTAATTTTTAAAAAAAAAAGGAATGGGAAGGAATGTCTAAAGGAAAATGTTACAGAACAGAAAGGGAATGTAGGTATAATGCAAAGGGAAGGGAATTATAAAAGAAGGGAATTTATAAAAGAAAGGAAAGCAAAGGTAAGTATGAAAGGAAGGGAAAGGAAAGTATAAATGAAAGGAAAGGCTAAGTTTAAAAATAGGAATTGAAATGAAAGTGTAAAGGAAAGGAAAGTATACAGAAAAGGAAAGTATAAAGGAAAGGATAGTATACAGAAAAGGAAAGTATAAAGGAAGGGAAAGTATAAAAGAAAGGAAAGCAAAGGTAAGTATATTGGAAAGGATAAGAAAGTATAAATGAAAGGAATGGGTAAGTTTAAAAATAGGAATGAAAAGGAAAGTATAAGGGAATGGAAAGTATAAAGGAAGGGAAAGTATAAAAGAAAGGAAGCAAAGGTAAGTATAAAGGAAGGGAATGGAAGGGATTAGAAAAGAAAGGAAAGGTAGATACAATGGAAAGGAAAGCAATATATAAGCGAAAGTCAATGTATGTAGAATTGTAAGGATAGGGAAGTATATAAAAAAGGAAAGGAAAGGTTAATTTAAAAAAAAAAAAGGAATGGAAAGGAAGGTCTAAAGGAAAATGTTACAGAACAGAAAGGGAATATAGGTATAATGCAAAGGGAAGGGAATGATAAAAGAAGGGAATTTATAAAAGAAAGGAAAGCAAAGGTAAGTATGAAAGGAAAGGAAAGTATAAATGAAAGGAAAGGCTAAGTTTAAAAATAGGAATTGAAATGAAAGTGTAAAGGAAAGGAAAGTATACAGAAAAGGAAAGGGAAAGTATAAAAGAATGGAAAGCAAAGGGAAGTATATTGGAAAGGATAAGAAAGTATAAATGAAAGGAATGGGTAAGATTAAAAATAGGAATGGAAAGGAAAATATAAGGGAATGTAAAGTATAAAGGAAGGGAAAGTATAAAAGAAAGGAAGCAAAGGTAAGTATAAAGGAAGGGAAAGGAAGGGAATAGAAAATAAATGAAAGGTAGATATAATGGAAAGGAAAGCAATGTATAAGGGAAAGTCAATGTATGTAGAATTGTAAGGATAGGGAAGTATATAAAAAAGGAAAGGCAAGGTTAATTTAAAAAAAAAAAATGAATGGAATGGAAGGTCTAAATGAAAATGTTGCAGAACAGAAAGGGAATGTAGGTATAATGCAAAGAAAAGGGAATTATAAAAGAAAGGAAAGCAAAGGTAAGTATGAAAGGAAAGGAATGTATAAATGAAAGGAAAGGCTAAGTTTAAAAATAGGAATTGAAATGAAAGTGTAAAGGAAAGGTAAGTATACAGAAAAGGAAAGGGAAATTATAAAAGAAAGGAAAGCAAATGTAAGTATATTGGAAAGGATAAGAAAGTATAAATGAAAGTAATGGGTAGGTTTAAAAATAGGAATGGAAAGGAAAATATAAGGGAATGGAAAGTATAAAGGAAGGGAAAGTATAAAAGAAAGGAAGCAAAGGTAAGTATAAAGGAAGGGAAAGGAAGGGAATAGAAAAGAAAGGAAAGGTAGATATAATGGAAAGGAAAGCAATGTATAAGGGAAAGTCAATGTATGTAGAATTGTAAGGATAGGGAAATATATAAAAAAGGATAGGCAAGGTTAATTTAAAAAAAAAAAGGAATGGAAAGGAAGGTCTAAAGGAAAATGTTACAGAACAGAAAGGGAATGTAGGTATAATGCAAAGGAAAGGAAATTATAAAAGAAGGGAATTTATAAAAGAAAGGAAAGCAAAGGTAAGTATGAAAGGAAAGGAAAGTATAAATGAAAGGAAAGGCTAAGTTTAAAAATAGGAATTGAAATGAAAGTGTAAAGGAAAGGAAAGTATACAGAAAAGGAAAGGGAAAGTATAAAAGAAAGGAAAGCAAAGGGAAGTATATTGGAAAGGACAAGAAAGTATAAATGAAAGGAATGGGTAAGTTTAAAAATAGGAATGGAAAGGAAAGTATAAGGGAATGGAAAGTATAAAGGAAGGGAAAGTATAAAAGAAAGGAAGCAAAGGTAAGTATAAAGGAAGGGAAAGGAAGGGAATAGAAAAGAAAGGAAACGTAGATACAATGGAAAGGAAAGCAATGTATAAGGGAAAGTCAATGTATGTAGAATTGTAAGGATAGGGAAGTATATAAAAAAGGAAAGGCAAGGTTAATTTAAAAAAAAAAAAGGAATGGAAAGGAAGGTCTAAAGGAAAATGTTACAGAACAGAAAGGGAATGTAGGTATAATGCAAAGGGAAGGGAATTATAAAAGAAGGGAATTTATAAAAGAAAGGAAAGCAAAGGTAAGTATGAAAGGAAAGGAAAGTATAAATGAAAGGAAAGGCTAAGTTTAAAAATAGGAATTGAAATGAAAGTGTAAAGGAAAGCAAAGTATACAGAAAAGGAAAGGGAAAGTATAAAAGAAAGGAAAGCAAAGGGAAGTATATTGGAAAGGATAAGAAAGTATAAATGAAAGGAATGGGTAAGTTTAAAAATAGGAATGGAAAGGAAAGTATAAGGTAATGGAAAGTATAAAGGAAGGGAAAGTATAAAAGAAAGGAAGCAAAGGTAAGTATAAAGGAAGGGAAAGGAAGGGAATAGAAAGGAAAGGAAAGGTAGATATAATGGAAAGGAAGAAATGTATAAGGGAAAGTCAATGTATGTAGAATTGTAAGGATAGGGAAGTATATTAAAAAGGAAAGGCAAGGTTAATTTTTAAAAAAAAAAGGAATGGAAAGGAAGGTCTAAAGGAAAATGTTACAGAACAGAAAGGGAAGGTAGGTATAATGCAAAGGGAAGGGAATTATAAAAGAAGGGAATTTATAAAAGAAAGGAAAGCAAAGGTAAGTATGAAAGGAAAGGAAAGGAAAGTATAAATGAATGGAAAGGGTAAGTTAAAAAATAGGAATTGAAATGAAAGTGTAAAGGAAAGGAAAGTATACAGAAAAGGAAAGTATAAAGGAAGGGAAAGTATACAGAAAAGGATAGTATAAAGGAAGGGAAAGTATAAAAGAAAGGAAAGCAAAGGTAAATATATTGGAAAGGATAAGAAAGTATAAATGAAAGGAATGGGTAAGTTTAAAAATAGGAATGGAAAGGAAAGTATAAGGGAATGGAAAGTATTAAAGAAGGGAAAGTATAAAAGAAAGGAAGCAAAGGTAAGTATAAAGGAAGGGAAAAGAAGGGAATAGAAAAGAAAGGAAAAGTAGATTTAATGGAAAGGAAAGCAATGTATAAGGGAAAGTCAATGTATGTTGAATTGTAAGGATAGGGAAGTATATAAAATAGGAAAGGCAAGGTTAATTTTAAAAAAAAAAAGGAATGGGAAGGAATGTCTAAAGGAAAATGTTACAGAACAGAAAGGGAATGTAGGTATAATGCAAAGGGAAGGGAATTATAAAAGAAGGGAATTTATAAAAGAAAGGAAAGCAAAGGTAAGTATGAAAGGAAGGGAAAGGAAAGTATAAATGAAAGGAAAGGCTAAGTTTAAAAATAGGAATTGAAATGAAAGTGTAAAGGAAAGGAAAGTATACAGAAAAGGAAAGTATAAAGGAAAGGATAGTATACAGAAAAGGAAAGTATAAAGGAAGGGAAAGTATAAAAGAAAGGAAAGCAAAGGGAAGTATATTGGAAAGGATAAGAAAGTATAAATGAAAGGAATGGGTAAGTTTAAAAATAGGAATGAAAAGGAAAGTATAAGGGAATGGAAAGTATAAAGGAAGGGAAAGTATAAAAGAAAGGAAGCAATGGTAAGTATAAAGGAAGGGAATGGAAGGGATTAGAAAAGAAAGGAAAGGTAGATACAATGGAAAGGAAAGCAATGTATAAGCGAAAGTTAATGTATGTAGAATTGTAAGGATAGGGAAGTATATAAAAAAGGAAAGGCAATGTTAATTTAAAAAAAAAAGGAATGGAAAGGAAGGTCTAAAGGAAAATGTTACAGAACAGAAAGGGAATATAGGTATAATGCAAAGGGAAGGCAATTTTAAAATAAGGGAATTTATAAAAGAAAGGAAAGCAAAGGTAAGTATGAAAGGAAAGGAAAGTATAAATGAAAGGAAAGGCTAAGTTTAAAAATAGGAATTGAAATGAAAGTGTAAAGGAAAGGAAAGTATACAGAAAAGGAAAGGGAAAGTATAAAAGAAAGGAAAGCAAAGGGAAGTATATTGGAAATGATAAAGTATAAATGAAAGGAATGGGTAAGTTTAAAAATAGGAATGGAAAGGAAAGTATAAGGGAATGTAAAGTATAAAGGAAGGGTAAGTATAAAAGAAAGGAAGCAAAGGTAAGTATAAAGGAAGGGAAAGGAAGGGAATAGAAAAGAAAGGAAAGGTAGATATAATGGAAAGGAAAGCAATGTATAAGGGAAAGTCAATGTATGTAGAATTGTAAGGATAGGGAAATATATAAAAAAGGAAAGGAAAGGTTAATTTAAAAAAAAAAAAAGGAATGGAAAGGAAGGTCTAAAGGAAATTGTTACAGAACAGAAAGGGAATGTAGGTATAATGCAAAGGGAAGGGAATGATAAAAGAAGGGAATTTATAAAAGAAAGGAAAGCAAAGGTAAGTATGAAAGGAAAGGAAAGTATAAATGAAAGGAAAGGCTAAGTTTAAAAATAGGAATTGAAATGAAAGTGTAAAGGAAAGGAAAGTATACAGAAAAGGAAAGGGAAAGTATAAAAGAAAGGAAAGCAAAGGGAAGTATATTGGAAAGGATAAGAAAGTATAAATGAAAGGAATGGGTAAGATTAAAAATAGGAATGGAAAGGAAAATATAAGGGAATGGAAAGTATAAAGGAAGGGAAAGTATAAAAGAAAGGAAGCAAAGGTAAGTATAAAGGAAGGGAAAAGAAGGGAATAGAAAAGAAAGGAAAGGTAGATTTAATGGAAAGGAAAGCAATGTATAAGGGAAAGTCAATGTATGTTGAATTGTAAGGATAGGGAAGTATATAAAATAGGAAAGGCAAGGTTAATTTTAAAAAAAAAAAGGAATGGGAAGGAATGTCTAAAGGAAAATGTTAAAGAACAGAAAGGGAATGTAGGTATAATGCAAAGGGAAGGGAATTACAAAAGAAGGGAATTTATAAAAGAAAGGAAAGCAAAGGTAAGTATGAAAGGAAAGGAAAGTATAAACGAAAGGAGTGGCTAAGTTTAAAAATAGGAATTGAAATGAAAGTGTAAAGGAAAGGAAAGCATACAGAAAAGGAAAGTATAAAGGAAACGAAAGTATAAAGAAAAGGAAAGTATATAGGATGGGAATTTATAATAGAAAGGAAAGCAATGGTTAAGTATATTGGAAAGGAGTAGTAAGTATAAATGAAAGGAATGGGTAAGTCTAAAAATAGGAATGGAAAGGAAAGTATAAGGGAATGGAATGCATAAAGGAAGGGAAAGTATAAAAGAAAGGAAGCAAAGGTAAGTATAAAGGAAGGGAAAGGAAGGGAATAGAAAAGAAAGGAAAGGTAGATATAATGGAAAGGAATGCAATGTATAATGGAAAGTCAATGTATGTAGAATTGTAAGGATAGGGAAGTATATAAAAAAGGAAAGGAAAGGTCAATTTAAAAAAAAAAAAAGGAATGGAAAGGAAGGTCTAAAGGAAAATGTTAAAGAACAGAAAAAGAATGTAGGTATAATGCAAAGGGAAGGGAATTATAAAAGAAGGGAATTTATAATAGAAAGGAAAGCAAAGGTAAGTATGAAAGGAAAGGAAATTATAAATGAAAGGAGAGGCTAAGTTTAAAAATAGGAATTAAAATAAAAGTGTAAAGGAAAGGAAAGTATACAGAAAAGGAAATTATAAAGGAAAGGAAACTATAAAGAAAAGGAAAGTATATAGGAAGGGAAAGTATAAAAGAAAGGAAAGCAACGGTAAGTATATTGGAAAGGATAAGAAAGTATAAATGAAAGGAATGGGTAAGTTTAAAAATAGGAATGGAAAGGGAAGTATAAGGGAATGGAAAGTATAAAGGAAGGGAAAGTATAAAAGAAAGGAAGAAGAGGTAAGTATAAAGGAAGGGAAAGGAAGGGAATAGAAAAGAAAGTAAAGGTAGATATAATGGAAAGGAAAGCAATGTATAAAGGAAAGTCAATGTATGTACAATTTTGGGATAGGGCAGTATATAAAAAAGGAAAGGCAAGGTTAATTTACAAAAAAAAAAAACGAATGGAAAGGAAGGTCTAAAGGAAAATGTTACAGAACAGAAAGGGAATGTAGGTATAATGCAAAGGGAAGGGAATTATAAAAGAAGTGAATTTATAAAAGATAGGAAAGCAAAGGTAAGTATGAAAGGAAAGGAAAGGAAAGTAAAATGAAAGGAGAGGATAAGTTTAAAAATAGGAATTGAAATGAAAGTGTAAAGGAAAGGAAAGTATACAGAAAGGGAAAGTATAAAGGAAAGGAAAGTGTAAGGAAAAGGACAGTATAAAGGAAGGGAAAGTATAAAAGAAAGGAAAGCAAAGGTAAGTATATTGGAAAGGATAAGAAAGTATAAATGAAAGGAATGGGTAATTTTAAAAACAGAAATGGAAAGGAAAATATAAGGGAATGGAAAGTATAAAGGAAGGGAAAGTATAAAAGAAAGGAAGCAAAGGTAAGTATAAAGGAAGGGAAAGGAAGGGAATAGAAAAGAAAGGAAAGGTAGATACAATGGAAAGGAAAGCAATGTATAAAGGAAAGTCAATGTATGTAGAATTGTAAGGATAGGGAAGTATATAAAAAAGGAAAGGAAAGGTTAATTCAAAAAAAAAAAAAGGAATGGAATGGTAGGTCTAAAGGAAAATGTTACAGAACAGAAAGGGAAGGTAGGTATAATGCAAAGGGAAGGGAATTATAAAAGAAGGGAATTTATAATAGAAAGGAAAGCAAACGTAAGTATGAAAGGAAAGGAAAGTATAAATGAAAGGAGAGGCTAAGTTTAAAAATAGGAATTGAAATGAAAGTCTAAAGGAAAGGAAAGTATACAGAAAAGGAAAGTATAAAGGAAAGGAAAGTATAAAGAAAAGGAAAGTATAAAGGAAGGGAAATTATAATAGAAAGGAAAGCAATGGTTAAGTATATTGGAAAGGATAAGAAATTATAAATGAAAGGAATGGGTAAGTTTAAAACTAGGAATGTAAACGAAAGTATAAGGGAATGGAAAGTATAAAGGAAGTATAAAAGAGAGGAAGCAAAGGTAAGTATAAAGGAAGGGAAAGGAAGGGAATAGAAAAGAAAGGAAAGGTAGATATAATGGAAAGGAAAGCAATGTATAAGGGAAAGTCAATGTATGTAGAATTGTAAGGATAGGGAAGTATATAAAAAAGGTAAGGAAAAGTTAATTTAAAAAAAAAAAAAAGGAATGGAAAGGAAGTTCTAAATGGAAATGTTACAGAACAGAAAGGGAATGTCGGTATAATGCAAAGGGAAGGGAATTATAAAAGAAGGGAATGTATAAAAGAAAGGAAAGCAAAGGTAAGTATGAAAGGAAAGTAAAGTATAAATGAAAGGAGAGGCTAAGTTTAAAAATAGGAATTGAAATGAAAGTGTAAAGGAAAGGAAAGTATACAGAAAAGGAAAGTATAAAGGAAAGGAAAGTATAAAGAAAAGGAAAGTATAAAGGAAGGGAAAGTATAAAAGAAAGGAAAGCAAAGGTAAGTATATTGGAAAGGATAAGAAATTATAAATGAAAGGAATGGGTAAGTTTAAAACTAGGAATGTAAAGGAAAGTATGAGGGAATGGAAAGTATAAAGGAAGGGAAAGTATAAAAGAAAGGAAGCAAAGGTAAGTATAAAGGAAGGGAAAGGAAGGGAATAGAAAAGAAAGGAAAGGTAGATATAATGGAAAGGAAAGCAATGTATAAGGGAAAGTCAATGTATGTAGAATTGTAAGGATAGGGAAGTATATAAAAAAGGTAAGGAAAAGTTAATTTAAAAAAAAAAAAAAGGAATGGAAAGGAAGTTCTAAAGGAAAATGTGACAGAACAGAAAGGGAATGTAGGTATAATGCAAAGGGAAGGGAATTATAAAAGAAGGGAATTTATAAAAGAAAGGAAAGCAAAGTTAAGTATGAATGGAATGCATAAATGAAAGGAAAGTCTAAGTTTAAAAATAGGAATTGAAATGAAAGTGTAAAGGAAAGGAAAGTATACAGAAAAGGAAAGGGAATGTATAAAAGAAAGGAAAGCAAAGGTAAGTATATTGGAAAGGATAAGAAAGTATAAATGAAAGGAATGGGTAAGTTTAAAAATAGGAATGGAAAGGAAAGTATAAGGGAATGGAAAGTATAAAGGAAGGGAAAGTATAAAAGAAAGGAAGCAAAGGTAAGTATAAAGGAAGGGAAAGGAAGGGAATAGAGAAGAAAGGAAAGGTAGATATAATGGAAAGGAAAGCAATGTATAAGGGAAAGTCAATGTATGTAGAATTGTAAGGATAGGGAAGTATATAAAAAAGGAAAGGCAAGGTTAATTTAAAAAAAAAAAAAAGGAATGGAAAGGAAGGTCTAAAGGAAAATGTTACAGAACAGAAAGGGAATGTAGGTATAATGCAAAGGGAAGGGAATTATAAAAGAAGGGAATTTATAAAAGAAAGGAAAGCAAAGGTAAGTATGAAAGGAAAGGAAAGGAAAGTATAAATGAAAGGAAAGGCTAAGTTTAAAAATAGGAATTGAAATGAAAATGTAAATGAAAGGACAGTATACAGAAAAGGAAATTATAAAGGAAAGGAAAGTATAAAGAAAAGGAAAGTATATAGTAAGGGAAAGTATAAAAGAAAGGAAAGCAAAGGTTAAGTATATTGGAAAGGAGAAGAAAGTATAAATGAAAGGAATGGGTAAGTTTAAAAATAGGAATGGAAATGAAAGTTTAAGGGAATGGAAAGTATAAAGGAAGGGAAAGTATAAAAGAAAGGATGCAAAGGTAAGTATAAAGGAAGGGAAAGGAAGGGAATAGAAAAGAAAGGAAAGGTAGATATAATGGAAAGGAAAGCAATGTATAAGGGAAAGTCAATGTATGTAGAATTGTAAGGATAGTGAAATATATAAAAAAGGATAGGAAAGGTTAATTTAAAAAAAAAAAAAAGGAATGGAAAGGAAGGTCTAAAGGAAAATGTTACAGAACAGGAAGGGAAGGTAGGCATAATGCAAAGGGAAGGGAATTATAAAAGAAGGGAATTTATAAAAGAAAGGAAAGCAAAGGTAAGTATGAAAGAAAAGGAAAGTATAAATGAAAGGAAAGGCTAAGTTTAAAAATAGGAATTGAAATGAAAGTGTAAAGGAAAGGAAAGTATACAGAAAAGGAAAGGGAAAGTATAAAAGAAAGGAAAGCAAAGGTAAGTATATTGGAAAGGATAAGAAAGTATAAATGAAAGGAATGGGTAAGTTTAAAAATAGGAATGGAAAGGAAAGTATAAGGGATTGGAAAGTATAAAGGAAGGGAAAGTATAAAAGAAAGGAAGCAAAGGTAAGTATAAAGGAAGGGAAAGGAAGGGAATAGAAAAGAAAGGAAAGGTAGATATAATGGAAAGGAAAGCAATGTATAAGGGAAAGTCAATGTATGTAGAATTGTAAGGATAGGGAACTATATAAAAAAGGAAAGGAAAGGTTAATTTAAAAAAAAAAAAAAAGGAAAGGAAGGTATAAAGGAAAATGTTACAGAACAGAAAGGGAATGTAGTTATAATGCAAAGGGAAGGGTATTATAAAAGAAGGGAATTTATAAAAGAAAGGAAAGCAAAGGTAAGTATGAAAGGAAAGAAAAGTATAAATGAAAGGAGAGGCTAAGTTTAAAAATAGGAATTGAAATGAAACTGTAAAGGAAAGGAAAGTATACAGAAAAGGAAAGTATAAAGGAAGGGAAAGTTTACAGAAAAGGAAAGTATATAGGAAGGGAAAGTATAAAAGAAAGGAAAGCAAAGGTTAAGTATATTGGAAAGGAGAAGAAAGTATAAATGAAAGGAATGGGTAAGTTTAAAAATAGGAATAGATATGAAAGTGTAAGGGAATGGAAAGTATAAAGGAAGGGAAAGTATAAAAGAAAGGATGCAAAGGTAAGTATAAAGGAAGGGAAAGGAAGGGAATAGAAAAGAAAGGAAAGGTAGATATAATGGAAAGGAAAGCAATGTATAAAGGAAAGTCAATGTATGTAGAATTGTAAGGATAGTGAAATATATAAAAAAGGATAGGAAAGGTTAATTTAAAAAAAAAAAAGGAATGGAAAGGAAGGTCTAAAGGAAAATGTTACAGAACAGAAAGAGAAGGTAGGCATAATGCAAAGGGAGGGGAATTATAATAGAAGGGAATTTATAAAGGAAAGGAAAGCAAAGGTAAGTATGAAAGGAAAGGAAAGTATAAATGAAAGGAAAGGCTAAGTTTAAAAATAGGAATGGAAAGGAAAGTATAAGGGATTGGAAAGTATAAAGGAAGGGAAAGTATAAAAGAAAGGAAGCAAAGGTAAGTATAAAGGAAGGGAAAGGAAAGGAATAGAAAAGAAAGGAAAGGTAGATATAATGGAAAGGAAAGCAATGTATAAGGGAAAGTCAATGTATGTAGAATTGTAAGGATAGGGAAGTATATAAAAAAGGAAAGGAAAGGTTAATTTAAAAAAAAAAAGGAATGGAAAGGAAGGTCTAAAGGAAAATGTAACAGAACAGAAAAGGAATGTAGGTATAATGCAAAGGGAAGGGAATTATAAAAGAAGGGAATTTATAAAAGAAAGGAAAGCAAAGGTAAGTATGAAAGGAAAGGAAAGGAAAGTATAAATGAAAGGAAAGGCTAAGTTTAAAAATAGGAATTGAAATGAAAGTGTAAAGGAAAGGACGGTATACAGAAAAGGAAATTATAAAGGAAAGGAAAGTATAAAGAAAAGGAAAGTATATAGGAAGGGAAAGTATAATAGAAAGGAAAGCAAAGGTTAAGTATATTGGAAAGGAGAAGAAAGTATAAATGAAAGGAATGGGTAAGTTTAAAAATAGGAATGGAAATGAAAGTTTAAGGGAATGGAAAGTATAAAGGAAGGGAAAGTATGAAAGAAAGGAAGCAAAGATAAGTATAAAGGAAGGGAAAGGAAGGGAATAGGAAAGAAAGGAAAGGTACATATAATGGAAAGGAAAGCAAAGTATAAAGGAAAGTCAATGTATGTAGAATTGTAAGGATAGGGAAGTATATAAAAAAGGAAAGGAAAGGTTAATTAAAAAAAAAAAAGGAATGGAAAGGAAGGTCTAAAGGAAAATGTTACAGAACAGAAAGGGAATGTAGGTATAATGCAAAGGGAAGGGAATTATAAAAGAAGGGCATTCATAAAAGAAAGGAAAGCAAAGGTAAGTATGAAAGGAAACGAAATTATAAATGAAAGGAAAGGCTAAGTTTAAAAATAGGAATTGAAATGAAAGTCTAAAGGAAAGGAAAGTATACAGATAAGGAAAGTATAAAGGAAAGGAAAGTATAAAGGAAGGGAAAGTATAAAAGAAAGGAAAGCAAAGGTAAGTATATTGGAAAGGATAAGAAAGTATAAATGAAAGGAATGGGTAAGTTTAAAAATAGGAATGGAAATGAAAGTATAAGGGAATGGAAAGTATAAAGGAAGGGAAAGTATAAAAGAAAGGAAGCAAAGGTAAGTATAAAGGAAGGGAAAGGAAGGGAATAGAAAAGAAAGGAAAGGTAGATATAATGGAAAGGAAAGCAATGTATAAAGGAAAGTCAATGTATGTAGAATTGTAAGGATAGGGAAGTATATAAAATGGAAAGGAAAGGTTAATTTTTAAAAAAAGTAATGGAAAGGAAGGTGTAAAGGAAACTGCTAAGGAACATAAAGGGAAGGTAGGTATAATGCAAAGGGAAGGGAATTATAAAAGAAGGGAATTTATAAAAGAAAGGAAAGCAAAGGAAATCATGAAAGGAAAGGAAAGGAAAGGAAAGGAAAGGAAAGGAAAGGAAAGGAAAGGAAAGGAAAGGAAAGGAAAGGAAAGGAAAGGAAAGGAAAGGAAAGGAAAGGAAAGGAAAGGAAAGGAAAGGAAAGGAAAGGAAAGGAAAGGAAATCAATAAAAAGGAATGAGATAAGGGGAAGAAAAATGGGAAGAAAATGAAAATTAAAAAGAAAGCAAGAAAGAAGAAAAATTAAATGAAGATAGGGAAGAAAAGGGTAAAGAAAAAGAAATAGGGCAAAAAACCAAAAAACAAAAGGGGAAAGTAAAGATAAAGGGAGAAAAAAGAGGGAAGAAAACAGGGAAGAAAATAGAAGAAGAATGATAATAGGGAAGAAAAAGAATAGAAAAAAGAGAAGAGAAAGAAAATGGGGGAGTAAAAAGAAACAAAGAGGGGAAAAAGGAAAAAAAAAAAAAAGCCAAAAGGAAAGAAGGGGAGAAGAAGAAGAATAAAAGAAAGAAAAATTTAAAAAAGGAAAAATATAAAGAAAAGGAAGACAAAGAAAGGGAAAAGGAAGGGGAAAGGGAAACATAAAGGGGAAATTAAAAAAAAAAAAATTTAAAGAGGGAAGGAAGAGAAAATGAAAATTAAATAGGGAAGAAAAAGAGAAAGGAGAACAGAAACTGGGGAAGGAAAAGAAAAACAAATAGGGTAAGGAGAACCAAAAGCAAAAGAAAATAGGGGGGGAAATGGGAGAGGAAAAGGAAGAGGAATAGAAAAAAAAGAAAAGAAAGATGAAAAGCAAGAAATAATGAGGAATGTGAAAAGTTTTAAGAAAGTTGCAACGAAAATGAAAATAGAGAAAAAAAGCAAGACAGAAGAAGAAAAAATGAAGATAGAGAAGAAGAATTGGAGAAGAATTAGAAAAATATGAAAAGGGGGAAGAAAAAGAAAAAGAGGGGAGGGGAGGGGTAAGGATGGGAAGGGAGAGGACAGGAGGTGAGGGAAGGGGAGGGGAGGGGGTGGGAGAGGAGGAGAGGGGATAGAGGATTAAAAAAAAAGGAAGAAAGGAAAGGAAAGGGAAATATAAAGGGGAAGAAAAAAAGAAAAGCAAGAAAAAAGAGGGAAGGAAAGAGAAAATGAAAATTAAATAGGGATGAAAAAGAGAAAGCAGAACAGAGAACGGGGAAGGAAAAGAAAAACAAATAGGGTAAGAAGAACCAAAAGCAAAAGAAAACTGGGGGGAAATGGGAGAGGAAAAAAAAGAGGAAAAGAAAAAAAAAAAGAAAAGAAAGATGAAAAGCAAGAAATAATAAAGAATGTGAAAAGTTTTAAGAAAGATGGAACGAAAATGAAAATAAATAGAAAAGCAGGACAAGAAAAAAAAATGAAGATAGGGAAGAATTGGAGAAGAATTAGAAAAAGATGAAAAGGGGGAAGAAAAAGAAGGAAAAAAAGGGGAAGGGTGAGGAGGGCAGGGGATGGGAGGGGAGGGGAAAGGAGGGGAAAGGAGGGGAAAAGAGGGGAAAGGAGGGGAAAGGAGGGGAAAGGAGGGGAAAGGAGGGGAGGATATAGAGGATAAAGGAAAGGAAAGGAAAGGAAAGGAAAGGAAAGAAAAGAAAAGAAAAGAAAAGAAAAGAAAAGAAAAGAAAAGAAAAGAAAAGAAAAGAAAAGAAAAGAAAAGAAAAGAAAAGAAAAGAAAAGAAAAGAAAAGAAAAGAAAAGAAAAGAAAAAGAAAAGAAAAGGAAAAGAAAAGAAAAGAAAAGAAAAGAAAAGGAAAGGAAAGGAAAGAAAAGAAAAAAGGAAAAGAGAAGAAAAGTAGAGAAAATTAGAGAAGAAAAGTAGAGAAAATTAGAGAAGAGAAAATTAGAGAAGAGAAGAGAAGAGAAGAGAAGAGAAGAGAAGAGAAGAGAAGAGAAGAGAAGAGAAGAGAAGAGAAGAGAAGAGAGGAGAAGAGAAGAGAGGAGAAGAGAAGAGAAAAGGAAAATAAAGAAAAGAAAAGGAAAGAGAAAAGAAAAGGAAAGGAAAGCGAAAAGAAAAGAAAGAAAAGAAAAGAAAAGAAAAGAAAAGAAAAGAAAAGAAAAGAAAAGAAAAGAAAAGAAAAGAAAAGAAAAGAAAAGAAAAGAAAAGAAAAAGAAAAGAAAAGAAAAAGAAAAGAAAAGGAAAAGAAAAGAAAAGAAAAGAAAAGAAAAGAAAAGAAAAGAAAAGGAAAGGAAAGGAAAGGAAAGAAAAGAAAAAAGGAAAAGAGAAGAAAAGTAGAGAAAATTAGAGAAGAAAAGTAGAGAAAATTAGAGAAGAGAAAATTAGAGAAGAGAAGAGAAGAGAAGAGAAGAGAAGAGAAGAGAAGAGAAGAGAAGAGAAGAGAAGAGAAGAGAAGAGAAGAGAAGAGAGGAGAAGAGAAGAGAGGAGAAGAGAAGAGAAGAGAAAAGGAAAATAAAGAAAAGAAAAGGAAAGAGAAAAGAAAAGGAAAGGAAAGCGAAAAGAAAAGAAAGAAAAGAAAAGAAAAGAAAAGAAAAGAAAAGAAAAGAAAAGAAAAGAAAAGAAAAGAAAAGAAAAGAAAAGAAAAGAAAAGAAAAGAAAAGAGGAAAAGAAGTAGAGAAGAGAAAGAGAAGAAATAGAAAAAAAAAAGAAATAGAAAAAGGCAGAGGAATAGTAAATGAAGAGAGTGGAAAAAAGGAAAAAGACAAATAAAAGGATCAGCCATGTTTTGGATTTCTCAGGTGTCCAGGTTTCTCTTTATTTTAGTGTATCTCACTTTGGGACTCATGATGACTTTAGCTGCTGTGACAGTGTCTGACTCTGAAGCGTATCAGGATTACCTTGACTTAAGCTGATCCTGTACTATGGAAAAGCTGATGACACTCCCACTTTTCTTTGGCAAAGGAAAAAAATTAAAAAATAAATAATAAAAGAAAAAGTAAATCTTACACAGTGTGTCCTGATAAAAACGGTGTTGTTCTGTCAGTTTTGTAGAGCGGACACCAATCATCACCAAACTCCATCCAGACATTGAGCCACTGACCAGCTCTCTCTGGACCCAATCCTACATCCAATTCTTCATTCATAGAAAAGTTCACCAATCAAATTTATATCTTCCCAATGTGGAGAGAAGGATGTTGTGAATTACTGTGCCAAACGCCTTACAGAATCACAGAATCACAGAATGACCTGGGTTGGAAGGAACCTCAAGGATCATGTAGTTCCAACACCGCTGCCTAGCAGGGCCACCAAACATACACATTTACTAGATCAGGTTGCCCAGGGCCCCATTCAACCTGGTCTTGAACACCTCCAAGGACGGGGCATCCACAACTTCCCTGGGCAGCCTGTTCCAGGGCCTAACCACTCTCCTAGTGAAGAACTTCCCCCTAACATCCAACCTAAATCTTCCCTCATTTAACTTAAAACCATTTCCCCATGTACTGCTATTATCAGCCCTTTTGAAGAGTTTACTCCCCTCCTGGGAGTAAGTTCCCTTCAGGTATTGAAAGGCTGCAATGAGGTCACCCCACAGCCTTCTCTTCTCCAGGATGAACAAGCCCAACTCCCTCAGCCTGTCCTCATAGGGGAGGTGCTCCAGCCCCCTGATCATCTTCGTGGCCCTCCTCTGGACCCTTTCCAAAATCTCCATGTCCTTACAGAAGTCAAGACAGATAGGCATTGGTGACTCTTCCCTTGTCTATTGATGCAGTGATGCAGATGGGGCCTCACAGGAGGGAGACAATCACTTCCCTTCCCCTGCTGGCCACCCCTTTTCTAATTCAGCCCAGGATATGCTTGGCCTTCCAGGCTGCCTAAGAGAACAGAAGCTACGGTCAGATAAGTTGGATTGACCAGAAGCTGCATCAGCAGTGCAAGAACCCTATTCTTTCCATATGCACGGTGTGGCCAGTGCAAGGGAGCTCTTTGGTGGCTGCCTGTGCTGGGAGGGCAATGGACGCTATTCTGCAGCCTTGGTCATCCCTGCTTCATGCTGCCTTCCCCATCCCCATCCCCACAGACCAGGCTGGGATGACTCCTGGATCACAGGCCAAGGTGACCAAAGGACTTGCCTTGCAGCACCTCAATGTGCCAGCCTGCAGAAGGAGCTGACAGGCTGTTCCTGGTGCTGTGGGAGCCTGCAGTCCCCTTGCAGTGTCAGGACTTGGTGCTGTGCCTCCAGATGGGTCACAGAGCCCCAGGCTGCACCCAGGGCACGGCCACAGGGGAGGAGAAGCTCCAGCCACCTTGCCGGGGCTTGTCCTCATCTGCATGTCCTCCTGTGGAACACACAGCTTCCCTCCTGAGCCCATCTCCCCATTCAATCCCCAGGAAGGCCCTCAGAGAAAGCTCTTAGGCACTTACTTATTTAGGTATATAGAAAAATTTATTTATAGATAAAGAAATATTTATTTAGGTAGGCTTATTGGGGTAGGTGGTGGTTTTCTCTTCCACTCCCCAGAACGTTTCTCTGGTAGTTGGAAAGCCAGTGCCCTTCACTTCAGCGTTCCAGTTGCTTTTGCCTCTGCTCAGGGACTTCTTCGACAGGGTCCGCTGCTTTTGTTTTTTGAGGCCTACCTCAGCCCAAGATGCCATGGATGTTGCAGTCACATACGAGCTGGTAGATTCTTCCTCCTGGGACACTGCAGGCTTCGATGGACTGGCTGAGATAAGGAGGTTCTCACAGCGCTTCAACTTCAGGGAGCGGATGTGCAGCTCCAGGTTCTCGCGTGTCTTATTCAGGAACCGAGCCAGATGGCTGGGGAAGTATCTGTGAACCAGCTGGGATTTTGATGCCATGGTGCCAGCTGGGCGGGTGAGGGACATCCCACGCTGCCGCCACATGGACTTCTGCATTAACTCAGGTAAGTAGTGAAGCTTTATCTCCAGGCATTTTCTGGCCATGTGCATGGAGAGCTTCCCAAAGGTTTTATGACCGAGCTGCAGCTTTGAGATGACAGCATGCGCTTTGCTGACGCACTGGCTCCTGGATTTGATGTCAGTCATGCAAAAGCTTGCACAGTCTGTCTGACAGCTGGCATCCTTTATCTTTGATGTGTTGTCTGAGCCAGGAAGCGCTATGGTAGCTGTGGGATGCTCTTGCTCCTTGTCTGCTGCGTGGCTCGGAGGCAAAGCAATCTCTGCCAACTCCTGGGGGCAGCACTGCTTCTGGGGATGCTCCTGTGCCTCAGCCTGGCCCTGGCTGTGAATCTGAGCCTTCTGCTGGATGGTCTTCCTGGCTTGACCCACATTCCAGGGCAGCAGAATATAGGGGGGGCATGGCACCAGTATGGGGAAATCTCCAGGGCTGGGTACACCACGGTCACTCTTCTGTTTCTTCTTGAGAACGTTGCCTGCAATGCATTTGCCCTTGGCCTGGGTCTGCCCTGGCTTGATGGGCTTGGGCAGGACATGGCTGCATTGTGTTTCCCGTGCCAGCTGATGGGAGATCAAGAGCAATTTGGGCAGGGCGGCCATGCGCACTTCCAGGCTTTTCCGGGCCATATGGACCGTGAGGGCTTTGTAGGTATCAGCGCACCACAGGCATCCAGTGGGGCAGACTGGCATCAGCTTTGCCTGTGCTCTGCTGGCTGCTTTCAAGGAATCCATGTTGCCTTTTCCAGTGCAGCTTTGGATCTCAGCTGAACTGCAGTGTGGAGAGTGTTTATGCAGAATGGCTTCGTGAGAAAGGACATGATGAAATTCCATTAGTTAAATTGTAAGAGAAGGTACGTGACTGGAGGCAGCAGCTGAGGGGAAATCAGGATGTGAAAGACAGGATATGTAGCTAAAGACAGAATATGTATCTAGAGGCAACAACGGCCTAAGGGAAAAACAAGATGTGTAGCAATGTATAGACATAGCTGTGAAGAAAAAGTAACTATAAAGCTAACCACAAAGGTCAGATGAAGTAATATGTAACCCACCAATCCTGAGCTTTACTTTTGCAATATGCAAGAGCTTATTACTGACTGTATAAATAAGATGCTGTTACACCTAATAAACGAGACCTGTTGACCGTGATAGTATGAGACTCGTCTCCTGCGGTTACTTCCAACACTGCAGCAGTGACATGGCAGGCTGTTCCGCTCCACCAGCTCCTCCAGATCCTTCCAGGCTGCCTGCAGGAAGTCAGGGCCCAGCACAGGCCTCAGCTCAGGTAGCTCCGACAGCAGCAGCTGCTGGAGCTCCTGGTCAGCCTTACTGCAGCGCCTCCATGGCTTGCAGTGTTTCTTGGCACCTGTAAAACAGGGAAGGTCACTGAGCCACAGGGGAACAGGAGCTCCAGAGATGCTCTGAGCCAGGCACATCCTTTCTAAATAAAACTATTAAAGTTTAAAAGGAACATTGGTGCTGATATATGTGAACCATGAACAGGGCTCAGCTGCTCCCAGAGGCTCAGCCCAGCCTGGAGATGGATGCTCCTGGACAGGTCTGGGGCATGGGCTGGCCCTCACAGGACCTACCTGGCTTCAGTGCTGCTGCTCGCTGCCACCATTTCCTCCACCGCAAGCACTGTCTGCCGGCCTGCGGACACACGGACATGGCTCAGTCGTGCTCTTGGGTGGTCTCGAAAAACTGCTCCTGACTCCCCCAGCCCCAAATCCCCCAGATGCAAGTCATCCCCACCCTCAAAATATCCCCTACCTGCAGGTTTCCCAGTAAACAGTGACCCCGATGTGATATCAGGACCAGCACAGCGACGCAGAGAGAGACCTCAGCAGGAGCGGGTCAGATGGACTGACAGTTGTTCGGACTTTATTCAATTCTTCCCTTGAAACCAAATCCGTTTTATTGACTATTACAAGATCAGCTAATGCAACCTGCCTATGCATTTGGAAAAAGAAAAAAGGAACACCTTGAAAAATAAAGCAGTTTTTTTTTGGCAGAAGCAGTATGTCTCTCATAGCACTGTAAAATTACTAGATTGTTAGTACAGGAAGGCAAACATTAACCAAACCATCAGCCAACTAAAACATCATGGAATGACTACAGTATTAGCTTCTAGAGGTTACTTGTGGCTTGTGCATTTCAGTAGACAAAAGTAGCAGCAGCCAGTGACATGAAAGACAAGCCATGGCCACTGAAATGTTTACAAGCACAGCATGCTGAGGCTTTTTCACTGCTAGCAAAAATGTATAGCTAATGGGGAGGAGACTATACTGAAAACTGTTTTTGTAGCTGAAAGTTGAGCTTCTATCAACCTGTTATTTGTACTCTATCTGTTGTAGTTTCCATGGAAAAAAAGAGGAGGCATTATTTTCAGATCAACCTACTTATTAGAAAATTCATAACTAAGCAGAATGATCAAATGAAGTACAGAGTAATTTATGTTTTCTAACTTTGTTTAAAAGCAAGGGAGGGGAAAACCTTAGAAAAGAAAAAGAATCAATTTTGAATGATCTTCCGCACAGTGCAGTCACTGACTATGATTAAAAAAGTGGTTTTGATATCCATACCGAGATGCTTCCTTGACAAGGCCTTCTGGCTTCTCCTCTGTCAAGTGCTAGACAATAATTAAAACAACTGGATTAAGCATGTTTAAAAAATGCTCAAATTAATTTGCATTTAAACTATGCCAAAATCATTTTACACTATGTATGATTTTCATTCATACTGCTTAAGTTACTACATTGTAAGGAACTGATTTTATCGCCAACTATCAATGAAAAAGCTAGAAATGAAAAACTATTTCTGCACTTACCAATCCTCACTGTTCTGTAGGTCTGTTCTTTCAGTACACTTTACTAAGATGCCTCTGTTACCTGACATTTTATTCTACTTCCAGGCAACTAAATCATCTGTAAATCCGATACAGTATGTAGTAGTCTGCCTCACACTCTCACCCTGTGAATGAACCTATTGGTTCTTTTTTCATCTTCTTTCCATTCTATTGCAGTCTCTTCCAGATCATACAGCTCATGGACACCTTGGCCTATCTCTTGATGAGATTTGCCTTGAATAGATACGAGTCCCTTACCAGAAAAATAACTCTTAGAGTATATAAACAAACCTTTAAAAACAAAATACTTATGGAGAAAAAAAAAACACCACAACTTTACAAGTACACAGAGCAGGGAAAAACCTCTGACAAATATGCAGAGGTTGATCAAAATAACAATGCAACAGAGTCATCTCTTGTAACAACCATTCTTACAATTAAGAATTATACCTTGCTATACTCTGCCTTCAGCTTCTCAATTATACTTTGCTATACTCTGCCTTCAGCTTCTCATTTGGACGGTTACCTGGAATATTTGTGCAAATTTAAATGTCATCTCCTACCATGCCACTTTGATTGTATGTATGATATATGTCTCTATGAAAGCCTCATCACCTGTCCAAGGTGATGTAAAATAGGCAAAAATGCTGAGTCTGTTCCCACTGAGTTCTCATGCTTAACACTTACACTGTCTTGCAACAGAATCTCTCAATAGCAGAGAAAGAACAAATATCTGTGTGGTGAAATGACTAGCAATGGAATTAACAATGGAATACTTTCAAAACTAAGTCCATTAACTCACATGCCAAACGTTGCACTAAAAGAGTTTTCATCACTTGAAAACTGTCTAAAATAGAATGTAAATATTACTCGGATCCCAAAGCTCAGTACAACAGAAGCATACTTCTAATCAGCAGTACAGCTAATGAGTACAACAGACAGCTTGAAGTGCATCAGCACTGCCGGCTTTATGCTGCTGTTGTTCTACTTGTCAAGAAACAAACCTTTCTTCCAGTGAAGTAGAAATAATTACCTTGCTGCCTGTGACACACATATGTTCTCAGGAAACAAATCACAGCACATTTGATTGTTTTCCTTAGACCTTGTCTAATCATACAATCGACTTTTTTATCATTTACTTAGCTTTGTGGTTTAAGGAAAATGAAAGTATATCCTCAAGCATCACCAACGTTCACCTCAGAACTATGCAATGAATCGTACACGGGGATGAATACACTTATGTGTAAATCACATCTTTAAAACTGCAGTCTGATGTAATCAAAAAATTTTAGGTGGACCATCACTAGCATTGTGCTGCATTGTTACACTCAATTAAACTTCTGTTTATTATGCCAACAACTGTAATCATGGACAGAAACCTGTAACTACATCCCTAACTAAGGAGCCATCTAGGTGAAATGGATGAGACCTTTCAGAGCAAAGGAGGGGAAAACAACATCACCTCCTTTCACTTATGTCCTGATCATTCATCCTGTCCCACTCATGTTTGGGACTGCAAGTCTCCCCTTTCACTACACAGCAAGTAGTACTGTGGTTTGCTTCTCTGTCAGCTACCTTGAGTGGTCTCATTGGCCAGCAGGTATTCAAGTGTCTCTACATGGATCAATGACAAACTGATGTTCTCTCTTTTGTCTGCTCTTTGACCTGTATGTGGCTGACAATACACTGCAGTTTCTTTCCATTTAAAAAGAGGGAAAGCACAAAACAAAGAGGTTGGAAGTTTCAGGCAAACCTTCAGTCTTATGACATCCATGGTACATCCAGTCCTATCTTTCACATTCTTTTCCCACAGAAGATTCTACAAAGAGGAAAAATGTTTTCACAAACAGAACAGCGTAAGATGATTTTCTACAAAAGGACACAATGATTTCGCACTTGACTGCGATGTATTAATCTTTACCTGTATAAAGAGATTAAGGTTTTCTTCCTTAATATTTCCTAGGACTTCAAGTGTTACTGTCACTATGTCCTGTAAATGGAAAGACACACAAGACAGACAAGATAGATGCTTAAAAGCAGCATTTAGCACACAACTGCTTATACTCTAAAGGAGTGACAGGCCAGACCCTTTCCCCTTCAATTATTTATTAAAAATCAAAACCACAAAACAGACAAAATACTGTATTTTCTCTCTAAATAAAACACAATCACCAAGATAAAAATGCAATTTAAACTGTAATATGCAAGGATTGTTTTATTGCACAGAGCAAGAGAGAAGATTCTACCCTGACATAAATGAAAGCTGGGTTACATATCTGGAAAAGCAAAGCATTACACATTCCTAACCTTCTAGCACACGTGCGATTATAGGATTTATATCAAATTTATAGGAAAACCTAATTCACTGTTACAGGTTGATCTGTTGATTTTCTGTGTAAAAACAAAGGGAAGCACTCACAGAATGTGTCTCTCTAACACCTTAATTAATGCAAAGTTGTGAACAGCAACTCCCCAATATCTACAAACACTGACATCATTTCGACCTACGGGATAAATACCAGGTGTAAGTATAGGGCTCAATTCTCAAATCTCAATTGCTCAATAAGGGCAAATATGGAAAAGAATAGTATTACTTGTCTCTTGTAGTAATGCTCTCCATGTACAAGAACACTGTTTCCAACAATAGAACTCTTAAACCATATTTGAAAGCAGAACTCAGTATATACATTTACTATCTATCTGTATCAAAGTACATGGCATTCAGTGTAATATTCCAGAGATCTCAAACATACTATTCTCTACCTGAAACCTTCTGAAAAAATAAGATGATTAGTATGCCATGGTTCCTGAACTATCTTCTAACAGCGAGACTGAAGCAGTGCTTGTTGTAATTACCTTGTCGAGATGTGCATCTGTTGTCTTCATACTCTCAATTTTTTTCTGCAAGCTGTAAACAAGCAGATGTTGCATTTGCACTGGATGGATGCAGTGTCATTATCTCAAACAAGATCTACACAAACTCTTCAGTACTGCAGACCAAAACTAAAGTGCTGTTATCAAAGTAATTTTCAACTGTTAATTCAGCTTTAATCTCAGAATATTTATGTTTAATTATGTTTGTTTGATCTTTCAAATGATCTGTGATAGGAAGTCTGCCACAGCTTAACTGCTGGAATTCCACTGTCAATTATCTAATTTGACTATAGTAATGTACAGAACAATTACGGATTTCCTTTCTAGATTAGGAAAAAAATTCTGACATATGAGTAATAAAGCAAGGAGTGACCTATTGGATGGTCATTTCTGGTTGGATTCAAGCTGTCCTTGGGCCAAGAGAGTCTGTTATGGTTAGAAACGCTTTGTTCTAACTCAGCTGTCAGTGTCTTACAAGAAAGACTTAGGAGACCCATTTTCACAACAAGGCTAGTAGTACGACCTACTAACTTTTAACCATCATAGAGTAAGTCGCCATGGACTTCTATCTACATTTTACACTCTTACATCTTTATAAAACAAAAAAGCAACTTCTGACATCTGTGGGATGATTTGTTGGGCATCACTTTTTGAAACTATGTTAGGAAGTAAAAAAGGAACAAAGCCATTGCTTCTAAGAGTAAAATGTGCAGTATAAAATGAAGTGAAATACTATACAACACTTTACTTAACTCATTCCCAAAGCTAATTCCCACTGCACACTGTGCAGTGTTTGCTAATTTAAAGCTCAGCCTCTTAGTCATAAAAGAACCAGAGGACATAACGGATCCAGGAACTCGCTGAACAACATTTCCAAGGCTTAGGTTGTTGAGGGACTCAGAGTTTCCTGTGAAAACTAAGGTCTCCAGTTCATCACAATGTAAAGCAAGAAAAAAATTAAATCCTCTGAGTTTTAAGAGAACCAGAAAAAAGCACTGAGATCTTATTTAGTAGTAGTAGTACTAATGGACAACTGAAAGCCTCAACAAGGGAAACGGGGGGAAAACGCCAAACAATCATGGGTGCTTTGGCTCTCATTTCATTTTACAAACCCTACAATCTTTTGCTGCATGTATCTCAAGTGGAAAAACATCCTCTTTCTATTACTTCTTACTCTTACTGAGAATTGTAAACAAGTGTCTGAACTAGAACATGGAACAGAAATTCAGATGCAGACTCTGCCTAAATGTAAATGTACCTACTTCATGCGTCTATCTATGCAACGAGCATTACTTTTAATAAAAGTGAAATTATTGCCATACCTGATTCCAGATAGACTGTCAAAAGCATGCAGGTCCAGCACATGGGAAAGATCAACTCTGCACAGATAGGGAGAGAAAGAAAGCTTTGTATTTTCACTGCATGTAAGAATTATGTGTACTGAAGCTTCAATTACTCATTTTTAAACATATAAATAATTGTTCATGTTTGTTGTTTTTTTTTCCTGATCTCTTATTCCAATGCAAAGCACCAGAAGCTAGCCCTATTTTCACATGTCAGCAGTCAGTGCTATCTACCGTGGAGTAAAGCAGCTTTCAGCTGTACAGTAATATGGGAGCATAAAAAGAGAATTTTAGTGAATACAGTTAAAAAATAAATTAATACTAAACAAACAAACAAACAAACAAACAAAAACCACACAAGAATCTGTTTTCTGAAAGATGTGATTTGTATTGGATGCCTAAGTGTTATCTAATTCTCTGATGGGAACAATCGTTCTGTACCTCTTTGAACACAAGCACACATTAAAACACAGTACAGGTAGGTATGCATGTGCACAGCCAACAGATCATAATGAAAGCTTGGTAAAAATAATGTCAGTGGGACAGGATTTGGTACTTGTTGGAATACAGGTTAATCTAATACCTCGACCTTTGTGTCTCCAAAATTTCGACAAGTCCATTTATTGACCTAAAACAAATAGTAAAAAGCAAAATGAGGTGCAAACGCAACTGTAATATATCGATTGAACAATTTAACAATGTAGAGCAATACAAGAAACATAACGCCATCTCTCACACTGTTACTCAATGTTTTACAGTCCAAGAGGCATCAAGAAAAAGTTTGCTTTTGTGACATTTTATAGCCGAACCAAGGTCAAAATTCACAACTTCTGACAATAAAATACTACTACTGAACATAGCATTTTTCTTCTCCCCGTACAAACTGCAAGGTTAAGAATTCTCAAAAGTCTGAACCACAAATAACGTTGCAAAGTATTTCTCAATATTCCATTTTGTCTGTCAGGGTACTGAGAAAGATGGAACACACCTCTGAACACTGGTTTGATTCAGCCCATTGGTTCTTTTACATCCATGACAATTATTCAGATATCTTCCATACCCCTTTATATTTGCTAATAAACATGTATGGACTAGCAGACATTGCCCCCCGTAGTTAACTCAGACAAATGGCAACAGCTGCCCAATAGTATAAGAATGTGAGCACTTAAGACAAAGGTCTATTTTAAGGCATTTTTTAGGCCTAATTTAGCCAAGGAAACGGTGTGGAGTTGCACCAGAAGAAGGTCAGGTTGGGTATTAGGAAAAGGTTCTTCACCAGAGGGCGGTAGACATGGAACAGCCCCAAGCAGCCAGAGTTCAAGGAACGTTTGGAGAAAGCTCTCAGACATAGAATTGGAATTTTGGGTGGTCCTGAGTAGAGCCAGAGGTTGGAGTCAATGGTCCTTGAAGGTTCCTTCCAACTTAAGAGCATCCTTTGATTCTATTCTATAATTCTACACTTCTGAGCAGGTAACATCAAATCTTACTTAGGCAAGCTGATAAGACTGTGGAAGCACAGAAATGCACTGGAAACATCTCCAGAAAGGGGCAGACTCTTTTTCACTGCTTTCTCACTGCTCTTTTTCACTACAAGATCTGTTGGAACAATCATGAGATCTAATTTCTAATAACATTTGAGCACATACAATGTCACGGTTATACCAGAAATTTCATACCTGACAGTTGTTCTGACTTTATTCAATTCTTCCCTTGAAACCAAATCCGTTTTATTGACTATTACAAGATCAGCTAATGCAACCTGCCTATGCATTTGGAAAAAGAAAAAAGGAACACCTTGAAAAATAAAGCAGTTTTTTGTAAGGCAGAAGCAGTATGTCTCTCATAGCACTGTAAAATTACTAGATTGTTAGTACAGGAAGGCAAACATTAACCAAACCATCAGCCAACTAAAACATCATGGAATGACTACAGTATTAGCTTCTAGAGGTTACTTGTGGCTTGTGCATTTCAGTAGACAAAAGTAGCAGCAGCCAGTGACATGAAAGACAAGCCATGGCCACTGAAATGTTTACAAGCACAGCATGCTGAGGCTTTTTCACTGCTAGCAAAAATGTATAGCTAATGGGGAGGAGACTATACTGAAAACTGTTTTTGTAGCTGAAAGTTGAGCTTCTATCAACCTGTTATTTGTACTCTATCTGTTGTAGTTTCCATGGAAAAAAAGAGGAGGCATTATTTTCAGATCAACCTACTTATTAGAAAATTCATATCTAAGCAGAATGATCAAATGAAGTACAGAGTAATTTATGTTTTCTACCTTTGTTTAAAAGCAAGAGAGGGAAAAACCTTAGAAAAGAAAAAGAATCAATTTTGAATGATCTTCCGCACAGTGCAGTCACTGACTATGATTAAAAAAGTGGTTTTGATATCCATACCGAGATGCTTCGTTGACAAGGCCTTCTGGCTTCTCCTCTGTCAAGTGCTAAACAGTAATTAAAACAACTGGATTAAGCATGTTTAAAAAATGCTCAAATTAATTTGCATTTAAACTATGCCAAAATCATTTTACACTATGTATGATTTTCATTCATACTCCTTAAGTTACTACATTGTAAGGAACTGATTTTATGGCCAACTATCAATGAAAAAGCTAGAAATGAAAAACTATTTCTGCACTTACCAATCCTCACTGTTCTGTAGGTCTGTTCTTTCAGTACACTTTACTAAGATGCCTCTGTTACCTGACATTTTATTCTACTTCCAGGCAACTAAATCATCTGTAAATCCGATACAGTATGTAGTAGTCTGCCTCACACTCTCACCCTGTGAATGAACCTATTGGTTCTTTTTTCATCTTCTTTCCATTCTATTGCAGTCTCTTCCAGATCATACAGCTCATGGACACCTTGGCCTATCTCTTGATGAGATTTGCCTTGAATAGATACGAGTCCCTTACCAGAAAAATAACTCTTAGAGTATATAAACAAACCTTTAAAAACAAAATACTTATGGAGAAAAAAAAAAATCCCACAAATTTACAAGTACACAGAGCAGGGAAAAACCTCTGACAAATATGCAGAGGTTGATCAAAATAACAATGCAACAGAGTCATCTCTTGTAACAACCATTCTTACAATTAAGAATTATACTTTGCTATACTCTGCCTTCAGCTTCTCAATTATACTTTGCTATACTCTGCCTTCAGCTTCTCATTTGGACGGTTATCTGGAATATTTGTGCAAATTTAAATGTCATCTCCTACCATGCCACTTTGATTGTATGTATGATATATGTCTCTATGAAAGCCTCATCACCTGTCCAAGGTGATGTAAAATAGGCAAAAATGCTGAGTCTGTTCCCACTGAGTTCTCATGCTTAACACTTACACTGTCTTGAAACAGAATCTCTCAATAGCAGAGAAAGAACAAATATCTGTGTGGTGAAATGACTAGCAATGGAATTAACAATGGAATACTTTCAAAACTAAGTCCATTAACTCACATGCCAAACGTTGCACTAAAAGAGTTTTCATCACTTGAAAACTGTCTAAAATAGAATGTAAATATTACTCGGATCCCAAAGCTCAGTACAACAGAAGCATACTTCTAATCAGCAGTACAGCTAATGAGTACAACAGACAGCTTGAAGTGCATCAGCACTGCCGGCTTTATGCTGCTGTTGTTCTACTTGTCAAGAAATAAACCTTTCTTCCAGTGAAGTAGAAATAATTACCTTGCTGCCTGTGACACACATATGTTCTCAGGAAACAAATCACAGCACATTTGATTGTTTTCCTTAGACCTTGTCTAATCATACAATCGACTTTTTTATCATTTACTTAGCTTTGTGGTTTAAGGAAAATGAAAGTATATCCTCAAGCATCACCAACGTTCACCTCAGAACTATGCAATGAATCGTACACGGGGATGAATACACTTATGTGTAAATCACATCTTTAAAACTGCAGTCTGATGTAATCAAAAAATTTTAGGTGGACCATCACTAGCATTGTGCTGCATTGTTACACTCAATTAAACTTCTGTTTATTATGCCAACAACTGTAATCATGGACAGAAACCTGTAACTACATCCCTAACTAAGGAGCCATCTAGGTGAAATGGATGAGACCTTTCAGAGCAAAGGAGGGGAAAACAACATCACCTCCTTTCACTTATGTCCTGATCATTCATCCTGTCCCACTCATGTTTGGGACTGCAAGTCTCCCCTTTCACTACACAGCAAGTAGTACTGTGGTTTGCTTCTCTGTCAGCTACCTTGAGTGGTCTCATTGGCCAGCAGGTATTCAAGTGTCTCTACATGGATCAATGACAAACTGATGTTCTCTCTTTTGTCTGCTCTTTGACCTGTATGTGGCTGACAATACACTGCAGTTTCTTTCCATTTAAAAAGAGGGAAAGCACAAAACAAAGAGGTTGGAAGTTTCAGGCAAACCTTCAGTCTTATGACATCCATGGTACATCCAGTCCTATCTTTCACATTCTTTTCCCACAGAAGATTCTACAAAGAGGAAAAATGTTTTCACAAACAGAACAGCGTAAGATGATTTTCTACAAAAGGACACAATGATTTCGCACTTGACTGCGATGTATTAATATCTACCTGTATAAAGAGATTAAGGTTTTCTTCCTTAATATTTCCTAGGACTTCAAGTGTTACTGTCACTATGTCCTGTAAATGGAAAGACACACAAGACAGACAAGATAGATGCTTAAAAGCAGCATTTTGCACACAACTGCTTATACTCTAAAGGAGTGACAGGCCAGACCCTTTCCCCTTCAATTATTTATTAAAAATCAAAACCACAAAACAGACAAAATACTGTATTTTCTCTCTAAATAAAACACAATCACCAAGATAAAAATGCAATTTAAACTGTAATATGCAAGGATTGTTTTATTGCACAGAGCAAGAGAGAAGATTCTACCCTGACATAAATGAAAGCTGGGTTACATATCTGGAAAAGCAAAGCATTTCACATTCCTAACCTTCTAGCACACGTGCGATTATAGGATTTATATCAAATTTATAGGAAAACCTAATTCACTGTTACAGGTTGATCTGTTGATTTTCTGTGTAAAAACAAAGGGAAGCACTCACAGAATGTGTCTCTCTAACACCTTAATTAATGCAAAGTTGTGAACAGCAACTCCCCAATATCTACAAACACTGACATCATTTCGACCTACGGGATAAATACCAGGTGTAAGTATAGGGCTCAATTCTCAAATCTCAATTGCTCAATAAGGGCAAATATGGAAAAGAATAGTATTACTTGTCTCTTGTAGTAATGCTCTCCATGTACAAGAACACTGTTTCCAACAATAGAACTCTTAAACCATATTTGAAAGCAGAACTCAGTATATACATTTACTATCTATCTGTATCAAAGTACATGGCCTTCAGTGTAATATTCCAGAGATCTCAAACATACTATTCTCTACCTGAAACCTTCTGAAAAAATAAGATGATTAGTATGCCATGGTTCCTGAACTATCTTCTAACAGCGAGACTGAAGCAGTGCTTGTTGTAATTACCTTGTCGAGATGTGCATCTGTTGTCTTCATACTCTCGAATTTTTTCTGCAAGCTGTAAACAAGCAGATGTTGCATTTGCACTGGATGGATGCAGTGTCATTATCTCAAACAAGATCTACACAAACTCTTCAGTACTGCAGACCAAAACTAAAGTGCTGTTATCAAAGTAAATTTCAACTGTTAATTCAGCTTTAATCTCAGAATAGTTATGTTTAATTATGTTTGTTTGATCTTTCAAATGATCTGTGATAGGAAGTCTGCCACAGCTTAACTGCTGGAATTCCACTGTCAATTATCTAATTTGACTATAGTAATGTACAGAACAATTACGGATTTCCTTTCTAGATTAGGAAAAAAATTCTGACATATGAGTAATAAAGCAAGGAGTGACCTATTGGATGGTCATTTCTGGTTGGATTCAAGCTGTCCTTGGGCCAAGAGACTCTGTTATGGTTAGAAACGCTTTGTTCTAACTCAGCTGTCAGTGTCTTACAAGAAAGACTTAGGAGACCCATTTTCACAACAAGGCTAGTAGTACGACCTACTAACTTTTAACCATCATAGAGTAAGTCGCCATGGACTTCTATCTACATTTTACACTCTTACATCTTTATAAAACAAAAAAGCAACTTCTGACATCTGTGGGATGATTTGTTGGGCATCACTTTTTGAAACTATGTTAGGAAGTAAAAAAGGAACAAAGCCATTGCTTCTAAGAGTAAAATGTGCAGTATAAAATGAAGTGAAATACTATACAACACTTTACTTAACTCATTCCCAAAGCTAATTCCCACTGCACACTGTGCAGTGTTTGCTAATTTAAAGCTCAGCCTCTTAGTCATAAAAGAACCAGAGGACATAACGGATCCAGGAACTCGCTGAACAACATTTCCAAGGCTTAGGTTGTTGAGGGACTCAGAGTTTCCTGTGAAAACTAAGGTCTCCAGTTCATCACAATGTAAAGCAAGAAAAAAATTAAATCCTCTGAGTTTTAAGAGAACCAGAAAAAAGCACTGAGATCTTATTTAGTAGTAGTAGTACTAATGGACAACTTAAAGCCTCAACAAGGGAAACGGGGGGAAAACGCCAAACAATCGTGGGTGCTTTGGCTCTCATTTCATTTTACAAACCCTACAATCTTTTGCTGCATGTATCTCAAGTGGAAAAACATCCTCTTTCTATTACTTCTTACTCTTACTGAGAATTGTAAACAAGTGTCTGAACTAGAACATGTAACAGAAATTCAGATGCAGACTCTGCCTAAATGTAAATGTACCTACTTCATGCGTCTATCTATGCAACGAGCATTACTTTTAATAAAAGTGAAATTATTGCCATACCTGATTCCAGATAGACTGTCAAAAGCATGCAGGTCCAGCACATGGGAAAGATCAACTCTGCACAGATAGGGAGAGAAAGAAAGCTTTGTATTTTCACTGCATGTAAGAATTATGTGTACTGAAGCTTCGATTACTCATTTTTAAACATATAAATAATTGTTCATGTTTGTTGTTTTTTTTTCCTGATCTCTTATTCCAATGCAAAGCACCAGAAGCTAGCCCTATTTTCACATGTCAGCAGTCAGTGCTATCTACCGTGGAGTAAAGCAGCTTTCAGCTGTACAGTAATATGGGAGCATAAAAAGAGAATTTTAGTGAATACAGTTAAAAAATAAATTAATACTAAACAAACAAACAAACAAACAAACAAACAAAAACCACACAAGAATCTGTTTTCTGAAAGATGTGATTTGTATTGGATGCCTAAGTGTTATCTAATTCTCTGATGGGAACAATCGTTCTGTACCTCTTTGAACACAAGCACACATTAAAACACAGTACAGGTAGGTATGCATGTGCACAGCCAACAGATCATAATGAAAGCTTGGTAAAAATAATGTCAGTGGGACAGGATTTGGTACTTGTTGGAATACAGGTTAATCTAATACCTCGACCTTTGTGTCTCCAAAATTTCGACAAGTCCATATATTGACCTAAAACAAATAGAAAAAAGCAAAATGAGGTGCAAACGCAACTGTAATATATCGATTGAACAATTTAACAATGTAGAGCAATACAAGAAACATAACGCCATCTCTCACACTGTTACTCAATGTTTTACAGTCCAAGAGGCATCAAGAAAAAGTTTGCTTTTGTGACATTTTATAGCCGAACCAAGGTCAAAATTCACAACTTCTGACAATAAAATACTACTACTGAACATAGCATTTTTCTTCTCCCAGTACAAACTGCAAGGTTAAGAATTCTCAAAAGTCTGAACCACAAATAACGTTGCAAAGTATTTCTCAATATTCCATTTTGTCTGTCACGGTACTGAGAAAGATGGAACACACCTCTGAACACTGGTTTGATTCAGCCCATTTGTTCTTTTACATCCATGACAATTATTCAGATATCTTCCATACCCCTTTATATTTGCTAATAAACATGTATGGACTAGCAGACATTGCCCCCCGTAGTTAACTCAGACAAATGGCAACAGCTGCCCAATAGTATAAGAATGTGAGCACTTAAGACAAAGGTCTATTTTAAGGCATTTTTTAGGCCTAATTTAGCCAAGGAAACGGTGTGGAGTTGCACCAGAAGAAGGTCAGGTTGGGTATTAGGAAAAGGTTCTTCACCAGAGGGCGGTAGACATGGAACAGCCCCAAGCAGCCAGAGTTCAAGGAACGTTTGGAGAAAGCTCTCAGACATAGAATTGGAATTTTGGGTGGTCCTGAGTAGAGCCAGAGGTTGGAGTCAATGGTCCTTGAAGGTTCCTTCCAACTTAAGAGCATCCTTTGATTCTATTCTATAATTCTACACTTCTGAGCAGGTAACATCAAATCTTACTTAGGCAAGCTGATAAGACTGTGGAAGCACAGAAATGCACTGGAAACATCTCCAGAAAGGGGCAGACTCTTTTTCACTGCTTTCTCACTGCTCTTTTTCACTACATGATCTGTTGGAACAATCATGAGATCTAATTTCTAATAACATTTGAGCACATACAATGTCACGGTTATACCAGAAATTTCATACCTGACAGTTGTTCTGACTTTATTCAATTCTTCCCTTGAAACCAAATCCGTTTTATTGACTATTACAAGATCAGCTAATGCAACCTGCCTATGCATTTGGAAAAAGAAAAAAGGAACACCTTGAAAAATAAAGCAGTTTTTTTTTGGCAGAAGCAGTATGTCTCTCATAGCACTGTAAAATTACTAGATTGTTAGTACAGGAAGGCAAACATTAACCAAACCATCAGCCAACTAAAACATCATGGAATGACTACAGTATTAGCTTCTAGAGGTTACTTGTGGCTTGTGCATTTCAGTAGACAAAAGTAGCAGCAGCCAGTGACATGAAAGACAAGCCATGGCCACTGAAATGTTTACAAGCACAGCATGCTGAGGCTTTTTCACTGCTAGCAAAAATGTATAGCTAATGGGGAGGAGACTATACTGAAAACTGTTTTTGTAGCTGAAAGTTGAGCTTCTATCAACCTGTTATTTGTACTCTATCTGTTGTAGTTTCCATGGAAAAAAAGAGGAGGCATTATTTTCAGATCAACCTACTTATTAGAAAATTCATATCTAAGCAGAATGATCAAATGAAGTACAGAGTAATTTATGTTTTCTACCTTTGTTTAAAAGCAAGAGAGGGAAAAACCTTAGAAAAGAAAAAGAATCAATTTTGAATGATCTTCCGCACAGTGCAGTCACTGACTATGATTAAAAAAGTGGTTTTGATATCCATACCGAGATGCTTCGTTGACAAGGCCTTCTGGCTTCTCCTCTGTCAAGTGCTAAACAGTAATTAAAACAACTGGATTAAGCATGTTTAAAAAATGCTCAAATTAATTTGCATTTAAACTATGCCAAAATCATTTTAAACTATGTATGATTTTCATTCATACTGCTTAAGTTACTACATTGTAAGGAACTGATTTTATGGCCAACTATCAATGAAAAAGCTAGAAATGAAAAACTATTTCTGCACTTACCAATCCTCACTGTTCTGTAGGTCTGTTCTTTCAGTACACTTTACTAAGATGCCTCTGTTACCTGACATTTTATTCTACTTCCAGGCAACTAAATCATCTGTAAATCCGATACAGTATGTAGTAGTCTGCCTCACACTCTCACCCTGTGAATGAACCTATTGGTTCTTTTTTCATCTTCTTTCCATTCTATTGCAGTCTCTTCCAGATCATACAGCTCATGGACACCTTGGCCTATCTCTTGATGAGATTTGCCTTGAATAGATACGAGTCCCTTACCAGAAAAATAACTCTTAGAGTATATAAACAAACCTTTAAAAACAAAATACTTATGGAGAAAAAAAAAAATCCCACAAATTTACAAGTACACAGAGCAGGGAAAAACCTCTGACAAATATGCAGAGGTTGATCAAAATAACAATGCAACAGAGTCATCTCTTGTAACAACCATTCTTACAATTAATAATTATACTTTGCTATACTCTGCCTTCAGCTTCTCATTTGGACGGTTATCTGGAATATTTGTGCAAATTTAAATGTCATCTCCTACCATGCCACTTTGATTGTATGTATGATATATGTCTCTATGAAAGCCTCATCACCTGTCCAAGGTGATGTAAAATAGGCAAAAATGCTGAGTCTGTTCCCACTGAGTTCTCATGCTTAACACTTACACTGTCTTGAAACAGAATCTCTCAATAGCAGAGAAAGAACAAATATCTGTGTGGTGAAATAACTAGCAATGGAATTAACAATGGAATACTTTCAAAACTAAGTCCATTAACTCACATGCCAAACGTTGCACTAAAAGAGTTTTCATCACTTGAAAACTGTCTAAAATAGAATGTAAATATTACTCGGATCCCAAAGCTCAGTACAACAGAAGCATACTTCTAATCAGCAGTACAGCTAATGAGTACAACAGACAGCTTGAAGTGCATCAGCACTGCCGGCTTTATGCTGCTGTTGTTCTACTTGTCAAGAAATAAACCTTTCTTCCAGTGAAGTAGAAATAATTACCTTGCTGCCTGTGACACACATATGTTCTCAGGAAACAAATCACAGCACATTTGATTGTTTTCCTTAGACCTTGTCTAATCATACAATCGACTTTTTTATCATTTACTTAGCTTTGTGGTTTAAGGAAAATGAAAGTATATCCTCAAGCATCACCAACGTTCACCTCAGAACTATGCAATGAATCGTACACGGGGATGAATACACTTATGTGTAAATCACATCTTTAAAACTGCAGTCTGATGTAATCAAAAAATTTTAGGTGGACCATCACTAGCATTGTGCTGCATTGTTACACTCAATTAAACTTCTGTTTATTATGCCAACAACTGTAATCATGGACAGAAACCTGTAACTACATCCCTAACTAAGGAGCCATCTAGGTGAAATGGATGAGACCTTTCAGAGCAAAGGAGGGGAAAACAACATCACCTCCTTTCACTTATGTCCTGATCATTCATCCTGTCCCACTCATGTTTGGGACTGCAAGTCTCCCCTTTCACTACACAGCAAGTAGTACTGTGGTTTGCTTCTCTGTCAGCTACCTTGAGTGGTCTCATTGGCCAGCAGGTATTCAAGTGTCTCTACATGGATCAATGACAAACTGATGTTCTCTCTTTTGTCTGCTCTTTGACCTGTATGTGGCTGACAATACACTGCAGTTTCTTTCCATTTAAAAAGAGGGAAAGCACAAAACAAAGAGGTTGGAAGTTTCAGGCAAACCTTCAGTCTTATGACATCCATGGTACATCCAGTCCTATCTTTCACATTCTTTTCCCACAGAAGATTCTACAAAGAGGAAAAATGTTTTCACAAACAGAACAGCGTAAGATGATTTTCTACAAAAGGACACAATGATTTCGCACTTGACTGCGATGTATTAATATTTACCTGTATAAAGAGATTAAGGTTTTCTTCCTTAATATTTCCTAGGACTTCAAGTGTTACTGTCACTATGTCCTGTAAATGGAAAGACACACAAGACAGACAAGATAGATGCTTAAAAGCAGCATTTAGCACACAACTGCTTATACTCTAAAGGAGTGACAGGCCAGACCCTTTTCCCTTCAATTATTTATTAAAAATCAAAACCACAAAACAGACAAAATACTGTATTTTCTCTCTAAATAAAACACAATCACCAACATAAAAATGCAATTTAAACTGTAATATGCAAGGATTGTTTTATTGCACAGAGCAAGAGAGAAGATTCTACCCTGACATAAATGAAAGCTGGGTTACATATCTGGAAAAACAAAGCATTTCACATTCCTAACCTTCTAGCACACGTGCGATTAAAGGATTTATATCAAATTTATAGGAAAACCTAATTCACTGTTACAGGTTGATCTGTTGATTTTCTGTGTAAAAACAAAGGGAAGCACTCACAGAATGTGTCTCTCTAACACCTTAATTAATGCAAAGTTGTGAACAGCAACTCCCCAATATCTACAAACACTGACATCATTTCGACCTACGGGATAAATACCAGGTGTAAGTATAGGGCTCAATTCTCAAATCTCAATTACTCAATAAAGGCAAATATTGAAAAGAATAGTATTACTTGTCTCTTGTAGTAATGCTCTCTCAAATCTCAATTGCTCAATAAAGGCAAATATTGAAAAGAATAGTATTACTTGGCTGTTGTAGTAATGCTCTCCATGTACAAGAACACTGTTCCAACAATAGAACTCTTAAACCATATTTGAAAGCAGAACTCAGTATATACATTTACTATCTATCTGTATCAAAGTACATGGCATTCAGTGTAATATTCCAGAGATCTCAAACATACTATTCTCTACCTGAAACCTTCTGAAAAAATAAGATGATTAGTATGCCATGGTTGCAGTTATCCTGAACTATCTTCTAACAGCGAGACTGAAGCAGTGCTTGTTGTAATTACCTTGTCGAGATGTGCATCTGTTGTCTTCATACTCTCGAATTTTTTCTGCAAGCTGTAAACAAGCAGATGTTGCATTTGCACTGGATGGATGCAGTGTCATTATCTCAAACAAGATCTACACAAACTCTTCAGTACTGCAGACCAAAACTAAAGTGCTGTTATCAAAGTAATTTTCAACTGTTAATTCAGCTTTAATCTCAGAATAGTTATGTTTAATTCTGTTTGTTTGATCTTTCAAATGATCTGTGATAGGAAGTCTGCCATAGCTTAACTGCTGGAATTCCACTGTCAATTATCTAATTTGACTATAGTAATGTACAGAACCATTACGGATTTCCTTTCTAGATTAGGAAAAAAATTCTGACGTATGAGTGATAAAGCAAGGAGTGACCTATTGGATGGTCATTTCTGGTTGGATTAAAGCTGTCCTTGGGCCAAGAGAGTCTGTTATGGTTAGAAACGCTTTGTTCTAACTCAGCTGTCAGTGTCTTACAAGAAAGACTTAGGAGACCCATTTTCACAACAAGGCTAGTAGTACGACCTACTAACTTTTAACCATCATAGAGTAAGTCGCCATGGACTTCTATCTACATTTTACACTCTTACATCTTTATAAAACAAAAAAGCAACTTCTGACATCTGTGGGATGATTTGTTGGGCATCACTTTTTGAAACTATGTTAGGAAGTAAAAAAGGAACAAAGCCATTGCTTCTAAGAGTAAAATGTGCAGTATAAAATGAAGTGAAATACTATACAACGCTTTCTACTTAACTCATTCCCAAAGCTAATTCCCACTGCACACTGTGCAGTGTTTGCTAATTTAAAGCTCAGCCTCTTAGTCATAAAAGAACCAGAGGACATAACGGATCCAGGAACACGCTGAACAACATTTCCAAGGCCTAGGTTGTTGTGGAACTCAGAGTTTCCTGTGAAAACTAAGGTCTCCAGTTCATCACAATGTAAAGCAAGAAAAAAATTAAATCCTCTGAGTTTTAAGAGAACCAGAAAAAAGCACTGAGATCTTATTTAGTAGTAGTAGTACTAATGGACAACTTAAAGCCTCAACAAGGGAAACGGGGGGAAAACCCCAAACAATCGTGGGTGCTTTGGCTCTCATTTCATTTTACAAACCCTACAATCTTTTGCTGCATGTATCTCAAGTGGAAAAACATCCTCTTTCTATTACTTCTCACTCTTACTGAGAATTGTAAACAAGTGTCTGAACTAGAACATGGAACAGAAATTCAGATGCAGACTCTGCCTAAATGTAAATGTACCTACTTCATGCGTCTATCTATGCAATGAGCATTACTTTTAATAAAAGTGAAATTATTGCCATACCTGATTCCAGATAGACTGTCAAAAGCATGCAGGTCCAGCACATTGGAAAGATCAACTCTGCACAGATAGGGAGAGAAAGAAAGCTTTGTATTTTCACTGCATGTAAGAATTATGTGTACTGAAGCTTCGATTACTCATTTTTAAACATATAAATAATTGTTCATGTTTGTTGTTTTTTTTTCCTGATCTCTTATTCCAATGCAAAGCACCAGAAGCTAGCCCTATTTTCACATGTCAGCAGTCAGTGCTATCTACCATGGAGTAAAGCAGCTTTCAGCTGTACAGTAATATGGGAGCATAAAAAGAGAATTTTAGTGAATACAGTTAAAAAATAAATTAATACTAAAAAACAAACAAAAAAACAAAAAAAAAAAAAACACACAAGAATCTGTTTTCTGAAAGATGTGATTTGTATTGGATGCCTAAGTGTTATCTAATTCTCTGATGGGAACAATCATTCTGTACCTCTTTGAACACAAGCACACATTAAAACACAGTACAGGTAGGTATGCATGTGCACAGCCAACAGATCATAATGAAAGCTTTGTAAAAATAATGTCAGTGGGACAGGATTTGGTACTTGTTGGAATACAGGTTAATCTAATACCTCGACCTTTGTGTCTCCAAAGTTTCGACAAGTCCATTTATTGACCTAAAACAAATAGAAAAAAGCAAAATGAGGTGCAAACGCAACTGTAATATATCGATTGAACAATTTAACAATGTAGAGCAATACAAGAAACATAACGCCATCTCTCACACTGTTACTCAATGTTTTACAGTCCAAGAGGCATCAAGAAAAAGTTTGCTTTTGTGACATTATATAGCCGAACCAAGGTCAAAATTCACAACTTCTGACAATAAAATATTACTACTGAACATAGCATTTTTCTTCTCCCCGTACAAACTGCAAGGTTAAGAATTCTCAAGAGTCTGAACCACAAATAACGTTGCAAAGTATTTCTCAATATTCCATTTTGTCTGTCACGGTACTGAGAAAGATGGAACACACCTTTGAACACTGGTTTGATTCAGCCCATTTGTTCTTTTACATCCATGACAATTATTCAGATATCTTCCATACCCCTTTATATTTGCTAATAAACATGTATGGACTAGCAGACATTGCCCCCTGTAGTTAACTCAGACAAATGGCAACAGCTGCCCAATAGTATAAGAATGTGAGCACTTAAGACAAAGGTCTATTATAAGGCATTTTTTAGGCCTAATTTAGCCAAGGAAACGGTGTGGAGTTGCACCAGAAGAGGGTCAGGTTGGGTATTAGAAAAAGGTTCTTCACCAGAGGGCGGTAGACATGGAACAGCCCCAAGCAGCCAGAGTTCAAGGAACGTTTGGAGAAAGCTCTCAGACATAGAATTGGAATTTTGGGTGGTCCTGAGTAGAGCCAGAGGTTGGAGTCAATGGTCCTTGAAGGTTCCCTCTAACTTAAGAGCATTCTTTGATTCTATTCTATAATTCTACACTTCTGAGCAGGTAACATCAAATCTTACTTAGGCAAGCTGATAAGACTGTGGAAGCACAGAAATGCACTGGAAACATCTCCAGAAAGGGGCAGACTCTTTTTCACTGCTTTCTCACTGCTCTTTTTCACTACATGATCTGTTGGAACAATCATGAGATCTAATTTCTAATAACATTTGAGCACATACAATGTCACGGTTATACCAGAAATTTCATACCTGACAGTTGTTCTGACTTTATTCAATTCTTCCCTTGAAACCAAATCCGTTTTATTGACGATTACAAGATCAGCTAATGCAAGCTGCCTATGCATTTGGAAAAAGAAAAAAGGAACACCTTGAACAAGCAGATTTTTGTAAGGCAGAAGCAGTATGTCTCTCATAGCACTGTAAAATTACTATATTGTTAGTACAGGGAGGCACACATTAACCAAACCATCAGCCAACTAAAACATCATGGAATGACTACAGTATTAGCTTCTTGAGGTTACTTGTGGCTTGTGCATTTCAGTAGACAAAAGTAGCAGCAGACAGTGACATGAAAGACAAGCCATGGCCACTGAAATGTTTACAAGCACAGCATGCTGAGGCTTTTTCACTGCTAGCAAAAATGTATAGCTATTGGTGAGGAGACTATACTGAAAACTGTTTTTGTAGCTGAAAGTTGAGCTTCTTTCAACCTGTTATTTGTACTCTATCTGTTGTAGTTTCCATGGAAAAAAAGAGGAGGCATTCTTTTCAGATCAACCTACTTATTAGAAAATTCATATCTAAGCAGAATGATCAAATGAAGTACAGAGTAATTTTTGTTTTCTACCTTTGTTTAAAAGCAAGGGAGGGGAAAACCTTAGAAAAGAAAAAGAATCAATTTTGAATGATCTTCCACACAGTGCAGTCACTGACTATGATTAAAAAAGTGGTTTTGATATCCATACCGAGATGCTTCGTTGACAAGGCCTTCTGGCTTCTCCTCTGTCAAGTGCTAGACAATAATTAAAACAACTGGATTAAGCATGTTTAAAAAATGCTCAAATTAATTTGCATTTAAACTATGCCAAAATCATTTTACACAATGTATGATTTTCATTCATACTTCTTAAGTTACTACATTGTAAGGAACTGATTTTATGGCCAACTATCAATGAAAAAGCTAGAAATGAAAAACTATTTCTGCACTTACCAATCCTCACTGTTCTGTAGGTCTGTTCTTTCAGTACACTTTACTTAGATGCCTCTGTTACCTGACATTTTATTCTACTTCCAGGCAACTAAATCATCTGTTAATCCGATACAGTATGTAGTAGTCTGCCTCACACTCTCACCCTGGGAATGAACCTATTGGTTCTTTTTTCATCTTCTTTCCATTCTATTGCAGTCTCTTCCAGATCATACAGCTCATGGACACCTTGGACTATCTCTTGATGAGATTTGCCTTGAATAGATACAAGTCCCTTACCAGAAAAATAACTGTTAGAGTATATAAACAAACCTTTAAAAACAAAATACTTATGGAGGAAAAAAAAACCCCACAACTTTACAAGTACACAGAGCAGGGAAAAACCTCTGACAAATATGCAGAGGTTGATCAAAATAACAATGCAACAGAGTCATCTCTTGTAACAACCATTCTTACAATTAAGAATTATACTTTGCTATACTCTGCCTTCAGCTTCTCAATTATACTTTGCTATACTCTGCCTTCAGCTTCTCATTTGGACGGTTACCTGGAATATTTGTGCAAATTTAAATGTCATCTCCTACCATGCCACTTTGATTGTATGTATGATATATGTCTCTATGAAAGCCTCATCACCTGTCCAAGGTGATGTAAAATAGGCAAAAATGCTGAGTCTGTTCCCACTGAGTTCTCATGCTTAACACTTACACTGTCTTGAAACAGAATCTCTGAATAGCAGAGAAAGAACAAATATCTGTGTGGTGAAATGACTAGCAATGGAATTAACAATGGAATACTTTCAAAACTAAGTCCATTAACTCACATGCCAAACGTTGCACTAAAAGAGTTTTCATCACTTGAAAACTGTCTAAAATAGAATGTAAATATTACTTGGATCCCAAAGCTCAGTACAACAGAAGCATACTTCTAATCAGCAGTACAGCTAATGAGTACAACAGACAGCTTGAAGTGCATCAGCACTGCCGGCTTTATGCTGCTGTTGTTCTACTTGTCAAGAAATAAACCTTTCTTCCAGTGAAGTACAAATAATTACCTTGCTGCCTCTGACACACATATGTTCTCAGGAAACAAATCACAGCACATTTGATTGTTTTCCTTAGACCTTGTCTAATCATACAATCGACTTTTTTATCATTTACTTAGCTTTGTGGTTTAAGGAAAATGAAAGTACATCCTCAAGCATCACCAACGTTCACCTCAGAACTATGCAATGAATCGTACACGGGGATGAATACACTTATGTGTAAATCACATCTTTAAAACTGCAGTCTGATGTAATCAAAAAATTTTAGGTGGACCATCACTAGCATTGTGCTGCATTGTTACACTCAATTAAACTTCTGTTTATTATGCCAATAACTGTAATCATGGACAGAAACCTGTAACTACATCCCTAACTAAGGAGCCATCTAGGTGAAATGGATGAGACCTTTCAGAGCAAAGGAGGGGAAAACAACATCACCTCCTTTCACTTATGTCCTGATCATTAATCCTGTCCCACTCATGTTTGGGACTGCAAGTCTCCCCTTTCACTACACAGCTAGTAGTACTGTGGTTTGCTTCTCTGTCAGCTACCTTGAGTGGTCTCATTGGCCAGCAGGTATTTAAGTGTCTCTACATGGATCAATGACAAACTGATGTTCTCTCTTTTGTCTGCTCTTTGACCTGTATGTGGCTGACAATACACTGCAGTTTCTTTCCATTTAAAAAGAGGGAAAGCACAAAACAAAGAGGTTGGAAGTTGCAGGCAAACCTTCAGTCTTATGACATCCATGGTACGTCCAGTCCTATCTTTCACATTCTTTTCCCACAGAAGATTCTACAAAGAGGAAAAATGTTTTCACAAACAGAACAGAGTAAGATGATTTTCTACAAAAGGACACAATGATTTTGCAGTTGACTGCGATGTATTAATATTTACCTGTATAAAGAGATTAAGGTTTTCTTCCTTAATATTTCCTAGGACTTCAAGTGTTACTGTCACTATGTCCTGTAAATGGAAAGACACACAAGACAGACAAGATAGATGCTTAAAAGCAGCATTTAGCACACAACTGCTTATACTCTAAAGGAGTGACAGGCCAGACCCTTTCCCCTTCAATTATTTATTAAAAATCAAAACCACAAAACAGACAAAATACTGTATTTTCTCTCTAAATAAACACAATCACCAAGATAAAAATGCAATTTACACTGTAATATGCAAGGATTGTTTTATTGCACAGAGCAAGAGAGAAGATTCTACCCTGACATAAATAAAAGCTGGGTTACATATCTGGAAAAGCAAAGCATTTCACATTCCTAACCTTCTAGCACACGTGCGGTTATAGGATTTATATCAAATTTATAGGAAAACCTAATTCACTGTTACAGGTTGATCTGTTGATTTTCTGTGTAAAAACAAAGGGAAGCACTCACAGAACGTGTCTCTCTAACACCTTAATTAATGCAAAGTTGTGAACAGCAACTCCCCAATATCTACAAACACTGACATCATTTTGACCTACGGGATAAATATCAGGTGTAAGTATAGGGCTCAATTCTCAAATCTCAATTGCTCAATAAAGGCAAATATTGAAAAGAATAGTATTACTTGTCTGTTGTAGTAATGCTCTCCATGTACAAGAACACTGTTCCAACAATAGAACTCTTAAACCATATTTGAAAGCAGAACTCAGTATATACATTTACTATCTATCTGTATCAAAGTACATGGCATTCAGTGTAATATTCCAGAGATCTCAAACATACTATTCTCTACCTGAAACCTTCTGAAAAAATAAGATGATTAGTATGCCATGGTTGCAGTTATCCTGAACTATCTTCTAACAGCGAGACTGAAGCAGTGCTTGTTGTAATTACCTTGTCGAGATGTGCATCTGTTGTCTTCATACTCTCGAATTTTTTCTGCAAGCTGTAAACAAGCAGATGTTGCATTTGCACTGGATGGATGCAGTGTCATTATCTCAAACAAGATCTACACAAACTCTTCAGTACTGCAGACCAAAACTAAAGTGCTGTTATCAAAGTAATTTTCAACTGTTAATTCAGCTTTAATCTCAGAATAGTTATGTTTAATTCTGTTTGTTTGATCTTTCAAATGATCTGTGATAGGAAGTCTGCCATAGCTTAACTGCTGGAATTCCACTGTCAATTATCTAATTTGACTATAGTAATGTACAGAACCATTACGGATTTCCTTTCTAGATTAGGAAAAAAATTCTGACGTATGAGTGATAAAGCAAGGAGTGACCTATTGGATGGTCATTTCTGGTTGGATTAAAGCTGTCCTTGGGCCAAGAGAGTCTGTTATGGTTAGAAACGCTTTGTTCTAACTCAGCTCTCAGTGTCTTACAAGAAAGACTTAGGAGACCCATTTTCACAACAAGGCTAGTAGTACGACCTACTAACTTTTAACCATCATAGAGTAAGTCGCCATGGACTTCTATCTACATTTTACACTCTTACATCTTTATAAAACAAAAAAGCAACTTCTGACATCTGTGGGATGATTTGTTGGGCATCACTTTTTGAAACTATGTTAGGAAGTAAAAAAGGAACAAAGCCATTGCTTCTAAGAGTAAAATGTGCAGTATAAAATGAAGTGAAATACTATACAACGCTTTCTACTTAACTCATTCCCAAAGCTAATTCCCACTGCACACTGTGCAGTGTTTGCTAATTTAAAGCTCAGCCTCTTAGTCATAAAAGAACCAGAGGACATAACGGATCCAGGAACACGCTGAACAACATTTCCAAGGCCTAGGTTGTTGTGGAACTCAGAGTTTCCTGTGAAAACTAAGGTCTCCAGTTCATCACAATGTAAAGCAAGAAAAAAATTAAATCCTCTGAGTTTTAAGAGAACCAGAAAAAAGCACTGAGATCTTATTTAGTAGTAGTAGTACTAACTTAAAGCCTCAACAAGGGAAACGGGGGGAAAACGCCAAACAATCGTGGGTGCTTTGGCTCTCATTTCATTTTACAAACCCTACAATTTTTTGCTGCATGTATCTCAAGTGGAAAAACATCCTCTTTCTATTACTTCTCACTCTTACTGAGAATTGTAAACAAGTGTCTGAACTAGAACATGGAACAGAAATTCAGATGCAGACTCTGCCTAAATGTAAATGTACCTACTTCATGCGTCTATCTATGCAATGAGCATTACTTTTAATAAAAGTGAAATTATTGCCATACCTGATTCCAGATAGACTGTCAAAAGCATGCAGGTCCAGCACATTGGAAAGATCAACTCTGCACAGACAGGGAGAGAAAGAAAGCTTTGTATTTTCACTGCATGTAAGAATTATGTGTACTGAAGCTTCGATTACTCATTTTTAAACATATAAATAATTGTTCATGTTTGTTGTTTTTTTTTCCTGATCTCTTATTCCAATGCAAAGCACCAGAAGCTAGCCCTATTTTCACATGTCAGCAGTCAGTGCTATCTACCATGGAGTAAAGCAGCTTTCAGCTGTACAGTAATATGGGAGCATAAAAAGAGAATTTTAGTGAATACAGTTAAAAAATAAATTAATACTAAAAAACAAACAAAAAAACAAAAAAAAAAAAACCACACAAGAATCTGTTTTCTGAAAGATGTGATTTGTATTGGATGCCTAAGTGTTATCTAATTCTCTGATGGGAACAATCGTTCTGTACCTCTTTGAACACAAGCACACATTAAAACACAGTACAGGTAGGTATGCATGTGCACAGCCAACAGATCATAATGAAAGCTTTGTGAAAATAATGTCAGTGGGACAGGATTTGGTACTTGTTGGAATACAGGTTAATCTAATACCTCGACCTTTGTGTCTCCAAAGTTTCGACAAGTCCATTTATTGACCTAAAACAAATAGAAAAAAGCAAAATGAGGTGCAAACGCAACTGTAATATATCCATTGAACAATTTAACAATGTAGAGCAATACAAGAAACATAACGCCATCTCTCACACTGTTACTCAATGTTTTACAGTCCAAGAGGCATCAAGAAAAAGTTTGCTTTTGTGACATTTTATAGCCGAACCAAGGTCAAAATTCACAACTTCTGACAATAAAATATTACTACTGAACATAGCATTTTTCTTCTCCCCGTACAAACTGCAAGGTTAAGAATTCTCAAGAGTCTGAACCACAAATAACGTTGCAAAGTATTTCTCAATATTCCATTTTGTCTGTCACGGTACTGAGAAAGATGGAACACACCTTTGAACACTGGTTTGATTCAGCCCATTTGTTCTTTTACATCCATGACAATTATTCAGATATCTTCCATACCCCTTTATATTTGCTAATAAATATGTATGGACTAGCAGACATTGCCCCCTGTAGTTAACTCAGACAAATGGCAACAGCTGCCCAATAGTATAAGAATGTGAGCACTTAAGACAAAGGTCTATTATAAGGCATTTTTTAGGCCTAATTTAGCCAAGGAAACGGTGTGGAGTTGCACCAGAAGAGGGTCAGGTTGGGTATTAGAAAAAGGTTCTTCACCAGAGGGCGGTAGACATGGAACAGCCCCAAGCAGCCAGAGTTCAAGGAACGTTTGGAGAAAGCTCTCAGACATAGAATTGGAATTTTGGGTGGTCCTGAGTAGAGCCAGAGGTTGGAGTCAATGGTCCTTGAAGGTTCCCTCTAACTTAAGAGCATTCTTTGATTCTATTCTATAATTCTACACTTCTGAGCAGGTAACATCAAATCTTACTTAGGCAAGCTGATAAGACTGTGGAAGCACAGAAATGCACTGGAAACATCTCCAGAAAGGGGCAGACTCTTTTTCACTGCTTTCTCACTGCTCTTTTTCACTACATGATCTGTTGGAACAATCATGAGATCTAATTTCTAAGAACATTTGAGCACATACAATGTCACTGTTATACCAGAAATTTCATACCTGACAGTTGTTCTGACTTTATTCAATTCTTCCCTTGAAACCAAATCCGTTTTATTGACGATTACAAGATCAGCTAATGCAACCTGCCTATGCATTTGGAAAAAGAAAAAAGGAACACCTTGAACAAGCAGATTTTTGTAAGGCCGAAGCAGTATGTCTCTCATAGCACTGTAAAATTACTATATTGTTAGTACAGGAAGGCAAACATTAACCAAACCATCAGCCAACTAAAACATCATGGAATGACTACAGTATTAGCTTCTTGAGGTTACTTGTGGCTTGTGCATTTCAGTAGACAAAAGTAGCAGCAGACAGTGACATGAAAGACAAGCCATGGCCACTGAAATGTTTACAAGCACAGCATGCTGAGGCTTTTTCACTGCTAGCAAAAATGTATAGCTAATGGTGAGGAGACTATACTGAAAACTGTTTTTGTAGCTGAAAGTTGAGCTTCTTTCAACCTGTTATTTGTACTCTATCTGTTGTAGTTTCCATGGAAAAAAAGAGGAGGCATTCTTTTCAGATCAACCTACTTATTAGAAAATTCATATCTAAGCAGAATGATCAAATGAAGTACAGAGTAATTTTTGTTTTCTACCTTTGTTTAAAAGCAAGGGAGGGGAAAACCTTAGAAAAGAAAAAGAATCAATTTTGAATGATCTTCCGCACAGTGCAGTCACTGACTATGATTAAAAAAGTGGTTTTGATATCCATACCGAGATGCTTCGTTGACAAGGCCTTCTGGCTTCTCCTCTGTCAAGTGCTAGACAATAATTAAAACAACTGGATTAAGCATGTTTAAAAAATGCTCAAATTAATTTGCATTTAAACTATGCCAAAATCATTTTACACAATGTATGATTTTCATTCATACTGCTTAAGTTACTACATTGTAAGGAACTGATTTTATGGCCAACTATCAATGAAAAAGCTAGAAATGAAAAACTATTTCTGCACTTACCAGTCCTCACTGTTCTGTAGGTCTGTTCTTTCAGTACACTTTACTTAGATGCCTCTGTTACCTGACATTTTATTCTACTTCCAGGCAACTAAATCATCTGTAAATCCGATACAGTATGTAGTAGTCTGCCTCACTCTCTCACCCTGGGAATGAACCTATTGGTTCTTTTTTCATCTTCTTTCCATTCTATTGCAGTCTCTTCCAGATCATACAGCTCATGGACACCTTGGCCTATCTCTTGATGAGATTTGCCTTGAATAGATACGAGTCCCTTACCAGAAAAATAACTCTTAGAGTATATAAACAAACCTTTAAAAACAAAATACTTATGGAGAAAAAAAAACCCCACAACTTTACAAGTACACAGAGCAGGGAAAAACCTCTGACAAATATGCAGAGGTTGATCAAAATAACAATGCAACAGAGTCATCTCTTGTAACAACCATTCTTACAATTAAGAATTATACTTTGCTATACTCTGCCTTCAGCTTCTCATTTGGACGGTTACCTGGAATATTTATGCAAATTTCAATGTCATCTCCTACCATGCCACTTTGATTGTATGTATGATATATGTCTCTATGAAAGCCTCATCACCTGTCCAAGGTGATGTAAAATAGGCAAAAATGCTGAGTCTGTTCCCACTGAGTTCTCATGCTTAACACTTACACTGTCTTGAAACAGAATCTCTCAATAGCAGAGAAAGAACAAATATCTGTGTGGTGAAATGACTAGCAATGGAATTAACAATGGAATACTTTCAAAACTAAGTCCATTAACTCACATGCCAAACGTTGCACTAAAAGAGTTTTCATCACTTGAAAACTGTCTAAAATAGAATGTAAATATTACTGGGATCCCAAAGCTCAGTACAACAGAAGCATACTTCTAATCAGCAGTACAGCTAATGAGTACAACAGACAGCTTGAAGTGCATCAGCACTGCCGGCTTTATGCTGCTGTTGTTCTACTTGTCAAGAAATAAACCTTTCTTCCAGTGAAGTACAAATAATTACCTTGCTGCCTCTGACACACATATGTTCTCAGGAAACAAATCACAGCACATTTGATTGTTTTCCTTAGACCTTGTCTAATCATACAATCGACTTTTTTATCATTTACTTAGCTTTGTGGTTTAAGGAAAATGAAAGTACATCCTCAAGCATCACCAACGTTCACCTCAGAACTATGCAATGAATCGTACACGGGGATGAATACACTTATGTGTAAATCACATCTTTAAAACTGCAGTCTGATGTAATCAAAAAATTTTAGGTGGACCATCACTAGCATTGTGCTGCATTGTTACACTCAATTAAACTTCTGTTTATTATGCCAATAACTGTAATCATGGACAGAAACCTGTAACTACATCCCTAGCTAAGGAGCCATCTAGGTGAAATGGATGAGACCTTTCAGAGCAAAGGAGGGGAAAACAACATCACCTCCTTTCACTTATGTCCTGATCATTAATCCTGACCCACTCATGTTTGGGACTGCAAGTCTCCCCTTTCACTACACAGCAAGTAGTACTGTGGTTTGCTTCTCTGTCAGCTACCTTGAGTGGTCTCATTGGCCAGCAGGTATTTAAGTGTCTCTACATGGATCAATGACAAACTGATGTTCTCTCTTTTGTCTGCTCTTTGACCTGTATGTGGCTGACAATACACTGCAGTTTCTTTCCATTTAAAAAGAGGGAAAGCACAAAACAAAGAGGTTGGAAGTTGCAGGCAAACCTTCAGTCTTATGACATCCATGGTACGTCCAGTCCTATCTTTCACATTCTTTTCCCACAGAAGATTCTACAAAGAGGAAAAATGTTTTCACAAACAGAACAGCGTAAGATGATTTTCTACAAAAGGACACAATGATTTTGCACTTGACTGCGATGTATTAATATCTACCTGTATAAAGAGATTAAGGTTTTCTTCCTTCATATTTCCTAGGACTTCAAGTGTTACTGTCACTATGTCCTGTAAATGGAAAGACACACAAGACAGACAAGATAGATGCTTAAAAGCAGCATTTAGCACAGAACTGCTTATACTCTAAAGGAGTGACAGGCCAGACCCTTTCCCCTTCAATTATTTATTAAAAATCAAAACCACAAAACAGACAAAATACTGTATTTTCTCTCTAAATAAAACACAATCACCAAGATAAAAATGCAATTTACACTGTAATATGCAAGGATTGTTTTACTGCACAGAGCAAGAGAGAAGATTCTACCCTGACATAAATAAAAGCTGGGTTACATATCTGGAAAAGCAAAGCATTTCACATTCCTAACCTTCTAGCACACGTGCGGTTATAGGATTTATATCAAATTTATAGGAAAACCTAATTCACTGTTACAGGTTGGTCTGTTGATTTTCTGTGTAAAAACAAAGGGAAGCACTCACAGAATGTGTCTCTCTAACACCTTAATTAATGCAAAGTTGTGAACAGCAACTCCCCAGTATCTACAAACACTGACATCATTTCGACCTACGGGATAAATATCAGGTGTAAGTATAGGGCTCAATTCTCAAATCTCAATTGCTCAATAAGGGCAAATATTGAAAGGAATAGTATTACTTGTCTGTTGTAGTAATGCTCTCCATGTACAAGAACACTGTTTCCAACAATAGAACTCTTAAACCATATTTGAAAGCAGAACTCAGTATATACATTTACTATCTATCTGTATCAAAGTACATGGCATTCAGTGTAATATTCCAGAGATCTTAAACATACTATTCTCTACTTGAAACCTTCTGAAAAAATAAGATGATTAGTATGCCATGGTTGCAGTTATCCTGAACTATCTTCTAACAGCGAGACTGAAGCAGTGCTTGTTGTAATTACCTTGTCGAGATGTGCATCTGTTGTCTTCATACTCTCGAATTTTTTCTGCAAGCTGTAAACTAGCAGATGTTGCATTTGCACTGGATGGATGCAGTGTCATTATCTCAAACAAGATCTACACAAACTCTTCAGTACTGCAGACCAAAACTAAAGTGCTGTTATCAAAGTAATTTTCAACTGTTAATTCAGCTTTAATCTCAGAATAGTTATGTTTATTTATGTTTGTTTGATCTTTCAAATGATCTGTGATAGGAAGTCTGCCACAGCTTAACTGCTGGAATTCCACTGTCAATTATCTAATTTGACTATAGTAATGTACAGAACCATTACGGATTTCCTTTCTAGATTAGGAAAAAAATTCTGACGTATGAGTGATAAAGCAAGGAGTGACCTATTGGATGGTCATTTCTGGTTGGATTAAAGCTGTCCTTGGGCCAAGAGAGTCTGTTATGGTTAGAAACGCTTTGTTCTAACTCAGCTCTCAGTGTCTTACAAGAAAGACTTAGGAGACCCATTTTCACAACAAGGCTAGTAGTACGACCTACTAACTTTTAACCATCACAGAGTAAGTCGCCATGGACTTCTATATACATTTTACACTCTTACATCGTTATAAAACAAAAAAGCAACTTCTGACATCTGTGGGATGATTTGTTGGGCATCACTTTTTGAAACTATGTTAGGAAGTAAAAAAGGAACAAAGCCATTGCTTCTAAGAGTAAAATGTGCAGTATAAAATGAAGTGAAATACTATACAACGCTTTCTACTTAACTCATTCCCAAAGCTAATTCCCACTGCACACTGTGCAGTGTTTGCTAATTTAAAGCTCAGCCTCTTAGTCATAAAAGAACCAGAGGACATAACGGATCCAGGAACACGCTGAACAACATTTCCAAGGCCTAGGTTGTTGTGGAACTCAGAGTTTCCTGTGAAAACTAAGGTCTCCAGTTCATCACAATGTAAAGCAAGAAAGAAATTAAATCCTCTGAGTTTTAAGAGAACCAGAAAAAAGCACTGAGATCTTATTTAGTAGTAGTAGTACTAATGGACAACTTAAAGCCTCAACAAGGGAAACGGGGGGAAAACGCCAAACAATCGTGGGTGCTTTGGCTCTCATTTCATTTTACAAACCCTACAATCTTTTGCTGCATGTATCTCAAGTGGAAAAACATCCTCTTTCTATTACTTCTTACTCTTACTGAGAATTGTAAACAAGTGTCTGAACTAGAACATGGAACAGAAATTCAGATGCAGACTCTGCCTAAATGTAAATGTACCTACTTCATGCGTCTATCTATGCAATGAACATTACTTTTAATAAAAGTGAAATTATTGCCATACCTGATTCCAGATAGACTGTCAAAAGCATGCAGGTCCAGCACATTGGAAAGATCAACTCTGCACAGATAGGGAGAGAAAGAAAGCTTTGTATTTTCACTGCATGTAAGAATTATGTGTACTGAAACTTCGATTACTCATTTTTAAACATATAAATAATTGTTCATGTTTGTTGTTTTTTTTTCCTGATCTCTTATTCCAATGCAAAGCACCAGAAGCTAGCCCTATTTTCACATGTCAGCAGTCAGTGCTATCTACCATGGAGTAAAGCAGCTTTCAGCTGTACAGTAATATGGGAGCATAAAAAGAGAATTTTAGTGAATACAGTTAAAAAATAAATTAATACTAAAAAAACAAACAAACAAAAAAAACACACAAGAATCTGTTTTCTGAAAGATGGGATTTGTATTGGATGCCTAAGTGTTATCTAATTCTCTGATGGGAACAATCGTTCTGTACCTCTTTGAACACAAGCACACATTAAAACACAGTACAGGTAGGTATGCATGTGCACAGCCAACAGATCATAATGAAAGCTTGGTAAAAATAATGTCAGTGGGACAGGATTTGGTACTTGTTGGAATACAGGTTAATCTAATACCTCGACCTTTGTGTCTCCAAAGTTTCGACAAGTCCATTTATTGACCTAAAACAAATAGAAAAAAGCAAAATGAGGTGCAAACGCAACTGTAATATATCCATTGAACAATTTAACAATGTAGAGCAATACAAGAAACATAACAACATCTCTCACACTGTTACTAAATGTTTTACAGTCCAAGAGGCATCAAGAAAAAGTTTGCTTTTGTGACATTTTATAGCCGAACCAAGGTCAAAATTCACAACTTCTGACAATAAAATACGACTACTGAACATAGCATTTTTCTTCTCCCCGTACAAACTGCAAGGTTAAGAATTCTCAAGAGTCTGAACCACAAATAACGTTGCAAAGTATTTCTCAATATTCCATTTTGTCTGTCACGGTACTGAGAAAGATGGAACACACCTTTGAACACTGGTTTGATTCAGCCCATTTGTTCTTTTACATCCATGACAATTATTCAGATATCTTCCATACCCCTTTATATTTGCTAATAAACATGTATGGACTAGCAGACATTGCCCCCTGTAGTTAACTCAGACAAATGGCAACAGCTGCCCAATAGTATAAGAATGTGAGCACTTAAGACAAAGGTCTATTATAAGGCATTTTTTAGGCCTAATTTAGCCAAGGAAACGGTGTGGAGTTGCACCAGAAGAGGGTCAGGTTGGGTATTAGGAAAAGGTTCTTCACCAGAGGGCGGTAGACATGGAACAGCCCCAAGCAGCCAGAGTTCAAGGAACATTTGGAGAAAGCTCTCAGACATAGAATTGGAATTTTGGGTGGTCCTGAGTAGAGCCAGAGGTTGGAGTCAATGGTCCTTGAAGGTTCCTTCCAACTTAAGAGCATTCTTTGATTCTATTCTATAATTCTACACTTCTGAGCAGGTAACATCAAATCTTACTTAGGCAAGCTGATAAGACTGTGGAAGCACAGAAATGCACTGGAAACATCTCCAGAAAGGGGCAGACTCTTTTTCACTGCTTTCTCACTGCTCTTTTTCACTACATGATCTGTTGGAACAATCATGAGATCTAATTTCTAATAACATTTGAGCACGTACAATGTCACGGTTATACCAGAAATTTCATACCTGACAGTTGTTCTGACTTTATTCAATTCTTCCTTTGAAACCAAATCCGTTTTATTGACGATTACAAGATCAGCTAATGCAACCTGCCTATGCATTTGGAAAAAGAAAAAAGGAACACCTTGAAAAAAAAAGCAGCTTTTTGTAAGGCAGAAGCAGTATGTCTCTCATAGCACTGTAAAATTACTATATTGTTAGTACAGGGAGGCACACATTAACCAAACCATCAGCCAACTAAAACATCATAGAATGACTACAGCATTAGCTTCTTGAGGTTACTTGTGGCTTGTGCATTTCAGTAGACAAAAGTAGCAGCAGCCAGTGACATGAAAGACAAGCCATGGCCACTGAAATGTTTACAAGCACAGCATGCTGAGGCTTTTTCACTGCTAGCAAAAATGTATAGCTAATGGTGAGGAGACTATACTGAAAACTGGTTTTGTAGCTGAAAGTTGAGCTTCTTTCAACCTGTTATTTGTACTCTATCTGTTGTAGTTTCCATGGAAAAAAACAGGAGGCATTATTTTCAGATCAACCTACTTATTAGAAAATTCATATCTAAGCAGAATGATCAAATGAAGTACAGAGTAATTTTTGTTTTCTAAATTTGTTTAAAAGCAAGGGAGGGGAAAACCTTAGAAAAGAAAAAGAATCAATTTTGAATGATCTTCCGCACAGTGCAGTCACTGACTATGATTAAAAAAGTGGTTTTGATATCCATACCGAGATGCTTCGTTGACAAGGCCTTCTGGCTTCTCCTCTGTCAAGTGCTAGACAATAATTAAAACAACTGGATTAAGCATGTTTAAAAAATGCTCAAATTAATTTGCATTTAAACTATGCCAAAATCATTTTACACAATGTATGATTTTCATTCATACTGCTTAAGTTACTACATTGTAAGGAACTGATTTTATGGCCAACTATCAATGAAAAAGCTAGAAATGAAAAACTATTTCTGCACTTACCAGTCCTCACTGTTCTGTAGGTCTGTTCTTTCAGTACACTTTACTTAGATGCCTCTGTTACCTGACATTTTATTCTACTTCCAGGCAACTAAATCATCTGTTAATCCGATACAGTATGTAGTAGTCTGCCTCACTCTCTCACCCTGGGAATGAACCTATTGGTTCTTTTTTCATCTTCTTTCCATTCTATTGCAGTCTCTTCCAGATCATACAGCTCATGGACACCTTGGCCTATCTCTTGATGAGATTTGCCTTGAATAGATACGAGTCCCTTACCAGAAAAATAACTCTTAGAGTATATAAACAAACCTTTAAAAACAAAATACTTATGGAGAAAAAAAAAACCCCACAACTTTACAAGTACACAGAGCAGGGAAAAACCTCTGACAAATATGCAGAGGTTGATCAAAATAACAATGCAACAGAGTCATCTCTTGTAACAACCATTCTTACAATTAAGAATTATACTTTGCTATACTCTGCCTTCAGCTTCTCAATTATACTTTGCTATACTCTGCCTTCAGCTTCTCATTTGGACGGTTACCTGGAATATTTGTGCAAATTTCAATGTCATCTCCTACCATGCCACTTTGATTGTATGTATGATATATGTCTCTATGAAAGCCTCATCACCTGTCCAAGGTGATGTAAAATAGGCAAAAATGCTGAGTCTGTTCCCACTGAGTTCTCATGCTTAACACTTACACTGTCTTGAAACAGAATCTCTGAATAGCAGAGAAAGAACAAATATCTGTGTGGTGTAATGACTAGCAATGGAATTAACAATGGAATACTTTCAAAACTAAGTCCATTAACTCACATGCCAAACGTTGCACTAAAAGAGTTTTCAACACTTGAAAACTGTCTAAAATAGAATGTAAATATTACTTGGATCCCAAAGCTCAGTACAACAGAAGCATACTTCTAATCAGCAGTACAGCTAATGAGTACAACAGACAGCTTGAAGTGCATCAGCACTGCCGGCTTTATGCTGCTGTTGTTCTACTTGTCAAGAAATAAACCTTTCTTCCAGTGAAGTACAAATAATTACCTTGCTGCCTCTGACACACATATGTTCTCAGGAAACAAATCACAGCACATTTGATTGTTTTCCTTAGACCTTGTCTAATCATACAATCGACTTTTTTATCATTTACTTAGCTTTGTGGTTTAAGGAAAATGAAAGTACATCCTCAAGCATCACCAACGTTCACCTCAGAACTATGCAATGAATCGTACACGGGGATGAATACACTTATGTGTAAATCACATCTTTAAAACTGCAGTCTGATGTAATCAAAAAATTTTAGGATGACCATCACTAGCATTGTGCTGCATTGTTACACTCAATTAAACTTCTGTTTATTATGCCAATAACTGTAATCATGGACAGAAACCTGTAACTACATCCCTAACTAAGGAGCCATCTAGGTGAAATGGATGAGACCTTTCAGAGCAAAGGAGGGGAAAACAACATCACCTCCTTTCACTTATGTCCTGATCATTAATCCTGTCCCACTCATGTTTGGGACTGCAAGTCTCCCCTTTCACTACACAGCAAGTAGTACTGTGGTTTGCTTCTCTGTCAGCTACCTTGAGTGGTCTCATTGGCCAGCAGGTATTTAAGTGTCTCTACATGGATCAATGACAAACTGATGTTCTCTCTTTTGTCTGCTCTTTGACCTGTATGTGGCTGACAATACACTGCAGTTTCTTTCCATTTAAAAAGAGGGAAAGCACAAAACAAAGAGGTTGGAAGTTGCAGGCAAACCTTCAGTCTTATGACATCCATGGTACGTCCAGTCCCATCTTTCACATTCTTTTCCCACAGAAGATTCTACAAAGAGGAAAAATGTTTTCACAAACAGAACAGAGTAAGATGATTTTCTACAAAAGGACACAATGATTTTGCAGTTGACTGCGATGTATTAATATTTACCTGTATAAAGAGATTAAGGTTTTCTTCCTTCATATTTCCTAGGACTTCAAGTGTTACTGTCACTATGTCCTGTAAATGGAAAGACACACAAGACAGACAAGATAGATGCTTAAAAGCAGCATTTAGCACAGAACTGCTTATACTCTAAAGGAGTGACAGGCCAGACCCTTTCCCCTTCAATTATTTATTAAAAATCAAAACCACAAAACAGACAAAATACTGTATTTTCTCTCTAAATAAAACACAATCACCAAGATAAAAATGCAATTTACACTGTAATATGCAAGGATTGTTTTATTGCACAGAGCAAGAGAGAAGATTCTACCCTGACATAAATAAAAGCTGGGTTACATATCTGGAAAAGCAAAGCATTTCACATTCCTAACCTTCTAGCACACGTGCGGTTATAGGATTTATATCAAACTTATAGGAAAACCTAATTCACTGTTACAGGTTGATCTGTTGATTTTCTGTGTAAAAACAAAGGGAAGCACTCACAGAATGTGTCTCTCTAACACCTTAATTAATGCAAAGTTGTGAACAGCAACTCCCCAGTATCTACAAACACTGACATCATTTCGACCTACGGGATAAATATCAGGTGTAAGTATAGGGCTCAATTCTCAAATCTCAATTGCTCAATAAGGGCAAATATTGAAAAGAATAGTATTACTTGTCTGTTGTAGTAATGCTCTCCATGTACAAGAACACTGTTTCCAACAATAGAACTCTTAAACCATATTTGAAAGCAGAACTCAGTATATACATTTACTATCTATCTGTATCAAAGTACATGGCATTCAGTGTAATATTCCAGAGATCTCAAACATACTATTCTCTACCTGAAACCTTCTGAAAAAATAAGATGATTAGTATGCCATGGTTGCAGTTATCCTGAACTATCTTCTAACAGCGAGACTGAAGCAGTGCTTGTTGTAATTACCTTGTCGAGATGTGCATCTGTTGTCTTCATACTCTCGAATTTTTTCTGCAAGCTGTAAACAAGCAGATGTTGCATTTGCACTGGATGGATGCAGTGTCATTATCTCAAACAAGATCTACACAAACTCTTCAGTACTGCAGACCAAAACTAAAGTGCTGTTATCAAAGTAATTTTCAACTGCTAATTCAGCTTTAATCTCAGAATAGTTATGTTTAATTATGTTTGTTTGATCTTTCAAATGATCTGTGATAGGAAGTCTGCCACAGCTTAACTGCTGGAATTCCACTGTCAATTATCTAATTTGACTATAGTAATGTACAGAACCATTACGGATTTCCTTTCTAGATTAGGAAAAAAATTCTGACGTATGAGTGATAAAGCAAGGAGTGACCTATTGGATGGTCATTTCTGGTTGGATTAAAGCTGTCCTTGGGCCAAGAGAGTCTGTTATGGTTAGAAACGCTTTGTTCTAACTCAGCTGTCAGTGTCTTACAAGAAAGACTTAGGAGACCCATTTTCACAACAAGGCTAGTAGTACGACCTACTAACTTTTAACCATCATAGAGTAAGTCGCCATGCACTTCTATCTACATTTTACACTCTTACATCTTTATAAAACAAAAAAGCAACTTCTGACATCTGTGGGATGATTTGTTGGGCATCACTTTTTGAAACTATGTTAGGAAGTAAAAAAGGAACAAAGCCATTGCTTCTAAGAGTAAAATGTGCAGTATAAAATGAAGTGAAATACTATACAACGCTTTCTACTTAACTCATTCCCAAAGCTAATTCCCACTGCACACTGTGCAGTGTTTGCTAATTTAAAGCTCAGCCTCTTAGTCATAAAAGAACCAGAGGACATAACGGATCCAGGAACACGCTGAACAACATTTCCAAGGCTTAGGTTGTTGTGGAACTCAGAGTTTCCTGTGAAAACTAAGGTCTCCAGTTCATCACAATGTAAAGCAAGAAAAAAATTAAATCCTCTGAGTTTTAAGAGAACCAGAAAAAAGCACTGAGATCTTATTTAGTAGTAGTAGTACTAATGGACAACTTAAAGCCTCAACAAGGGAAATGGGGGGAAAACGCCAAACAATCGTGGGTGCTTTGGCTCTCATTTCATTTTACAAACCCTACAATTTTTTGCTGCATGTATCTCAAGTGGAAAAACATCCTCTTTCTATTACTTCTTACTCTTACTGAGAATTGTAAACAAGTGTCTGAATTAGAACATGGAACAGAAATTCAGATGCAGACTCTGCCTAAATGTAAATGTACCTACTTCATGCGTCTATCTATGCAATGAACATTACTTTTAATAAAAGTGAAATTATTGCCATACCTGATTCCAGATAGACTGTCAAAAGCATGCAGGTCCAGCACATTGGAAAGATCAACTCTGCACAGATAGGGAGAGAAAGAAAGCTTTGTATTTTCACTGCATGTAAGAATTATGTGTACTGAAGCTTCGATTACTCATTTTTAAACATATAAATAATTGTTCATGTTTGTTGTTTGTTTTTTCCTGATCTCCTATTCCAATGCAAAGCACCAGAAGCTAGCCCTATTTTCACATGTCAGCAGTCAGTGCTATCTACCATGGAGTAAAGCAGCTTTCAGCTGTACAGTAATATGGGAGCATAAAAAGAGAATTTTAGTGAATACAGTTAAAAAATAAATTAATACTAAACAAACAAACAAACAAAAACAAACACACAAGAAGCTGTTTTCTGAAAGATGTGATTTGTATTGGATGCCTAAGTGTTATCTAATTCTCTGATGGGAACAATCGTTCTGTGCCTCTTTGAACACAAGCACACATTAAAACACAGTACAGGTAGGTATGCATGTGCACAGCCAACAGATCATAATGAAAGCTTTGTAAAAATAATGTCAGTGGGACAGGATTTGGTACTTGTTGGAATACAGGTTAATCTAATACCTCAACCTTTGTGTCTCCAAAATTTCGACAAGTCCATTTATTGACCTAAAACAAATAGAAAAAAGCAAAATGAGGTGCAAACGCAACTGTAATATATCGATTGGACAATTTAACAATGTAGAGCAATACAAGAAACATAACAACATCTCTCACACTGTTACTCAATGTTTTACAGTCCAAGAGGCATCAAGAAAAAGTTTGCTTTTGTGACATTTTATAGCCGAACCAAGGTCAAAATTCACAACTTCTGACAATAAAATATTACTACTGAACATAGCATTTTTCTTCTCCCCGTACAAACTGCAAGGTTAAGAATTCTCAAGAGTCTGAACCACAAATAACGTTGCAAAGTATTTCTCAATATTCCATTTTGTCTGTCACGGTACTGAGAAAGATGGAACACACCTTTGAACACTGGTTTGATTCAGCCCATTTGTTCTTTTACATCCATGACAATTATTCAGATATCTTCCATACCCCTTTATATTTGCTAATAAACATGTATGGACTAGCAGACATTGCCCCCTGTAGTTAACTCAGACAAATGGCAACAGCTGCCCAATAGTATAAGAATGTGAGCACTTAAGACAAAGGTCTATTATAAGGCATTTTTTAGGCCTAATTTAGCCAAGGAAACGGTGTGGAGTTGCACCAGAAGAGGGTCAGGTTGGGTATTAGGAAAAGGTTCTTCACCAGAGGGCGGTAGACATGGAACAGCCCCAAGCAGCCAGAGTTCATGGAACATTTGGAGAAAGCTCTCAGACATAGAATTGGAATTTTGGGTGGTCCTGAGTAGAGCCAGAGGTTGGAGTCAATGGTCCTTGAAGGTTCCCTCTAACTTAAAACCATTCTTTGATTCTATTCTATAATTCTACACTTCTGAGCAGGTAACATCAAATCTTACCTAGGCAAGCTGATAAGACTGTGGAAGCACAGAAATGCACTGGAAACATCTCCAGAAAGGGGCAGACTCTTTTTCACTGCTTTCTCACTGCTCTTTTTCACTACATGATCTGTTGGAACAATCATGAGATCTAATTTCTAATAACATTTGAGCACATACAATGTCACGGTTATACCAGAAATTTCATACCTGACAGTTGTTCTGACTTTATTCAATTCTTCCTTTGAAACCAAATCCGTTTTATTGACGATTACAAGATCAGCTAATGCAAGCTGCCTATGCATTTGGAAAAAGAAAAAAGGAACACCTTGAAAAAAAAAGCAGCTTTTTGTAAGGCAGAAGCAGTATGTCTCTCATAGCACTGTAAAATTACTATATTGTTAGTACAGGGAGGCACACATTAACCAAACCATCAGCCAACTAAAACATCATAGAATGACTACAGCATTAGCTTCTAGAGGTTACTTGTGGCTTGTGCATTTCAGTAGACAAAAGTAGCAGCAGCCAGTGACATGAAAGACAAGCCATGGCCACTGAAATGTTTACAAGCACAGCATGCTGAGGCTTTTTCACTGCTAGCAAAAATGTATAGCTAATGGTGAGGAGACTATACTGAAAACTGGTTTTGTAGCTGAAAGTTGAGCTTCTTTCAACCTGTTATTTGTACTCTATCTGTTGTAGTTTCCATGGAAAAAAACAGGAGGCATTATTTTCAGATCAACCTACTTATTAGAAAATTCATATCTAAGCAGAATGATCAAATGAAGTACAGAGTAATTTTTGTTTTCTACCTTTGTTTAAAAGCAAGGGAGGGGAAAACCTTAGAAAAGAAAAAGAATCAATTTTGAATGATCTTCCGCACAGTGCAGTCACTGACTATGATTAAAAAAGTGGTTTTGATATCCATACCGAGATGCTTCGTTGACAAGGCCTTCTGGCTTCTCCTCTGTCAAGTGCTAGACAATAATTAAAACAACTGGATTAAGCATGTTTAAAAAATGCTCAAATTAATTTGCATTTAAACTATGCCAAAATCATTTTACACAATGTATGATTTTCATTCATACTGCTTAAGTTACTACATTGTAAGGAACTGATTTTATGGCCAACTATCAATGAAAAAGCTAGAAATGAAAAACTATTTCTGCACTTACCAGTCCTCACTGTTCTGTAGGTCTGTTCTTTCAGTACACTTTACTTAGATGCCTCTGTTACCTGACATTTTATTCTACTTCCAGGCAACTAAATCATCTGTTAATCCGATACAGTATGTAGTAGTCTGCCTCACTCTCTCACCCTGGGAATGAACCTATTGGTTCTTTTTTCATCTTCTTTCCATTCTATTGCAGTCTCTTCCAGATCATACAGCTCATGGACACCTTGGCCTATCTCTTGATGAGATTTGCCTTGAATAGATACGAGTCCCTTACCAGAAAAATAACTCTTAGAGTATATAAACAAACCTTTAAAAACAAAATACTTATGGAGAAAAAAAAAAACCCACAACTTTACAAGTACACAGAGCAGGGAAAAACCTCTGACAAATATGCAGAGGTTGATCAAAATAACAATGCAACAGAGTCATCTCTTGTAAGAACCATTCTTACAATTAAGAATTATACTTTGCTATACTCTGCCTTCAGCTTCTCAATTATACTTTGCTATACTCTGCCTTCAGCTTCTCATTTGGACGGTTACCTGGAATATTTGTGCAAATTTAAATGTCATCTCCTACCATGCCACTTTGATTGTATGTATGATATATGTCTCTATGAAAGCCTCATCACCTGTCCAAGGTGATGTAAAATAGGCAAAAATGCTGAGTCTGTTCCCACTGAGTTCTCATGCTTAACACTTACACTGTCTTGAAACAGAATCTCTGAATAGCAGAGAAAGAACAAATATCTGTGTGGTGAAATGACTAGCAATGGAATTAACAATGGAATACTTTCAAAACTAAGTCCATTAACTCACATGCCAAACGTTGCACTAAAAGAGTTTTCAACACTTGAAAACTGTCTAAAATAGAATGTAAATATTACTTGGATCCCAAAGCTCAGTACAACAGAAGCACACTTCTAATCAGCAGTACAGCTAATGAGTACAACAGACAGCTTGAAGTGCATCAGCACTGCCGGCTTTATGCTGCTGTTGTTCTACTTGTCAAGAAATAAACCTTTCTTCCAGTGAAGTACAAATAATTACCTTGCTGCCTCTGACACACATATGTTCTCAGGAAACAAATCACAGCACATTTGATTGTTTTCCTTAGACCTTGTCTAATCATACAATCGACTTTTTTATCATTTACTTAGCTTTGTGGTTTAAGGAAAATGAAAGTACATCCTCAAGCATCACCAACGTTCACCTCAGAACTATGCAATGAATCGTACACGGGGATGAATACACTTATGTGTAAATCACATCTTTAAAACTGCAGTCTGATTAATCAAAAAATTTTAGGTGGACCATCACTAGCATTGTGCTGCATTGTTACACTCAATTAAACTTCTGTTTATTATGCCAATAACTGTAATCATGGACAGAAACCTGTAACTACATCCCTAGCTAAGGAGCCATCTAGGTGAAATGGATGAGACCTTTCAGAGCAAAGGAGGGGAAAACAACATCACCTCCTTTCACTTATGTCCTGATCATTAATCCTGACCCACTCATGTTTGGGACTGCAAGTCTCCCCTTTCACTACACAGCAAGTAGTACTGTGGTTTGCTTCTCTGTCAGCTACCTTGAGTGGTCTCATTGGCCAGCAGGTATTTAAGTGTCTCTACATGGATCAATGACAAACTGATGTTCTCTCTTTTGTCTGCTCTTTGACCTGTATGTGGCTGACAATACACTGCAGTTTCTTTCCATTTAAAAAGAGGGAAAGCACAAAACAAAGAGGTTGGAAGTTGCAGGCAAACCTTCAGTCTTATGACATCCATGGTACGTCCAGTCCCATCTTTCACATTCTTTTCCCACAGAAGATTCTACAAAGAGGAAAAATGTTTTCACAAACAGAACAGAGTAAGATGATTTTCTACAAAAGGACACAATGATTTTGCAGTTGACTGCGATGTATTAATATTTACCTGTATAAAGAGATTAAGGTTTTCTTCCTTAATATTTCCTAGGACTTCAAGTGTTACTGTCACTATGTCCTGTAAATGGAAAGACACACAAGACAGACAAGATAGATGCTTAAAAGCAGCATTTAGCACAGAACTGCTTATACTCTAAAGGAGTGACAGGCCAGACCCTTTCCCCTTCAATTATTTATTAAAAATCAAAACCACAAAACAGACAAAATACTGTATTTTCTCTCTAAATAAAACACAATCACCAAGATAAAAATGCAATTTACACTGTAATATGCAAGGATTGTTTTATTGCACAGAGCAAGAGAGAAGATTCTACCCTGACATAAATAAAAGCTGGGTTACATATCTGGAAAAGCAAAGCATTTCACATTCCTAACCTTCTAGCACACGTGCGGTTATAGGATTTATATCAAACTTATAGGAAAACCTATTTCACTGTTACAGGTTGATCTGTTGATTTTCTGTGTAAAAACAAAGGGAAGCACTCACAGAATGTGTCTCTCTAACACCTTAATTAATGCAAAGTTGTGAACAGCAACTCCCCAGTATCTACAAACACTGACATCATTTCGACCTACGGGATAAATATCAGGTGTAAGTATAGGGCTCAATTCTCAAATCTCAATTGCTCAATAAGGGCAAATATTGAAAAGAATAGTATTACTTGTCTGTTGTAGTAATGCTCTCCATGTACAAGAACACTGTTTCCAACAATAGAACTCTTAAACCATATTTGAAAGCAGAACTCAGTATATACATTTACTATCTATCTGTATCAAAGTACATGGCATTCAGTGTAATATTCCAGAGATCTCAAACATACTATTCTCTACCTGAAACCTTCTGAAAAAATAAGATGATTAGTATGCCATGGTTGCAGTTATCCTGAACTATCTTCTAACAGCGAGACTGAAGCAGTGCTTGTTGTAATTACCTTGTCGAGATGTGCATCTGTTGTCTTCATACTCTCGAATTTTTTCTGCAAGCTGTAAACTAGCAGATGTTGCATTTGCACTGGATGGATGCAGTGTCATTATCTCAAACAAGATCTACACAAACTCTTCAGTACTGCAGACCAAAACTAAAGTGCTGTTATCAAAGTAATTTTCAACTGCTAATTCAGCTTTAATCTCAGAATAGTTATGTTTAATTATGTTTGTTTGATCTTTCAAATGATCTGTGATAGGAAGTCTGCCACAGCTTAACTGCTGGAATTCCACTGTCAATTATCTAATTTGACTATAGTAATGTACAGAACCATTACGGATTTCCTTTCTAGATTAGGAAAAAAATTCTGACGTATGAGTGATAAAGCAAGGAGTGACCTATTGGATGGTCATTTCTGGTTGGATTAAAGCTGTCCTTGGGCCAAGAGAGTCTGTTATGGTTAGAAACGCTTTGTTCTAACTCAGCTGTCAGTGTCTTACAAGAAAGACTTAGGAGACCCATTTTCACAACAAGGCTAGTAGTACGACCTACTAACTTTTAACCATCATAGAGTAAGTCGCCATGCACTTCTATCTACATTTTACACTCTTACATCTTTATAAAACAAAAAAGCAACTTCTGACATCTGTGGGATGATTTGTTGGGCATCACTTTTTGAAACTATGTTAGGAAGTAAAAAAGGAACAAAGCCATTGCTTCTAAGAGTAAAATGTGCAGTATAAAATGAAGTGAAATACTATACAACGCTTTCTACTTAACTCATTCCCAAAGCTAATTCCCACTGCACACTGTGCAGTGTTTGCTAATTTAAAGCTCAGCCTCTTAGTCATAAAAGAACCAGAGGACATAACGGATCCAGGAACACGCTGAACAACATTTCCAAGGCTTAGGTTGTTGTGGAACTCAGAGTTTCCTGTGAAAACTAAGGTCTCCAGTTCATCACAATGTAAAGCAAGAAAGAAATTAAATCCTCTGAGTTTTAAGAGAACCAGAAAAAAGCACTGAGATCTTATTTAGTAGTAGTAGTACTAATGGACAACTTAAAGCCTCAACAAGGGAAACGGGGGGAAAACGCCAAACAATCGTGGGTGCTTTGGCTCTCATTTCATTTTACAAACCCTACAATCTTTTGCTGCATGTATCTCAAGTGGAAAAACATCCTCTTTCTATTACTTCTTACTCTTACTGAGAATTGTAAACAAGTGTCTGAATTAGAACATGTAACAGAAATTCAGATGCAGACTCTGCCTAAATGTAAATGTACCTACTTCATGCGTCTATCTATGCAATGAGCATTACTTTTAATAAAAGTGAAATTATTGCCATACCTGATTCCAGATAGACTGTCAAAAGCATGCAGGTCCAGCACATTGGAAAGATCAACTCTGCACAGATAGGGAGAGAAAGAAAGCTTTGTTTATTTTTGTTTATTTTCACTGCATGTAAGAATTATGTGTACTGAAGCTTCGATTACTCATTTTTAAACATATAAATAATTGTTCATGTTTGTTGTTTGTTTTTTCCTGATCTCCTATTCCAATGCAAAGCACCAGAAGCTAGCCCTATTTTCACATGTCAGCAGTCAGTGCTATCTACCATGGAGTAAAGCAGCTTTCAGCTGTACAGTAATATGGGAGCATAAAAAGAGAATTTTAGTGAATACAGTTAAAAAATAAATTAATACTAAAAAACAAACAAAAAAACAAAAAAAAAAAAACCACACAAGAATCTGTTTTCTGAAAGATGTGATTTGTATTGGATGCCTAAGTGTTATCTAATTCTCTGATGGGAACAATCGTTCTGTGCCTCTTTGAACACAAGCACACATTAAAACACAGTACAGGTAGGTATGCATGTGCACAGCCAACAGATCATAATGAAAGCTTGGTAAAAATAATGTCAGTGGGACAGGATTTGGTACTTGTTGGAATACAGTTTAATCTAATACCTCAACCTTTGTGTCTCCAAAATTTCGACAAGTCCATTTATTGACCTAAAACAAATAGAAAAAAGCAAAATGAGGTGCAAACGCAACTGTAATATATCGATTGGACAATTTAACAATGTAGAGCAATACAAGAAACATAACAACATCTCTCACACTGTTACTCAATGTTTTACAGTCCAAGAGGCATCAAGAAAAAGTTTGCTTTTGTGACATTTTATAGCCGAACCAAGGTCAAAATTCACAACTTCTGACAATAAAATACTACTACTGAACATAGCATTTTTCTTCTCCCCGTACAAACTGCAAGGTTAAGAATTCTCAAGAGTCTGAACCACAAATAACGTTGCAAAGTATTTCTCAATATTCCATTTTGTCTGTCACGGTACTGAGAAAGATGGAACACACCTTTGAACACTGCTTTGATTCAGCCCATTTGTTCTTTTACATCCATGACAATTATTCAGATATCTTCCATACCCCTTTATATTTGCTAATAAACATGTATGGACTAGCAGACATTGCCCCCTGTAGTTAACTCAGACAAATGGCAACAGCTGCCCAATAGTATAAGAATGTGAGCACTTAAGACAAAGGTCTATTTATTATAAGGCATTTTTTAGGCCTAATTTAGCCAAGGAAACGGTGTGGAGTTGCACCAGAAGAGGGTCAGGTTGGGTATTAGGAAAAGGTTCTTCACCAGAGGGCGGTAGACATGGAACAGCCCCAAGCAGCCAGAGTTCAAGGAACATTTGGAGAAAGCTCTCAAGACATAGAATTGGAATTTTGGGTGGTCCTGAGTAGAGCCAGAGGTTGGAGTCAATGGTCCTTGAAGGTTCCCTCTAACTTAAAAGCATTCTTTGATTCTATTCTATAATTCTACACTTCTGAGCAGGTAACATCAAATCTTACTTAGGCAAGCTGATAAGACTGTGGAAGCACAGAAATGCACTGGAAACATCTCCAGAAAGGGGCAGACTCTTTTTCACTGCTTTCTCACTGCTCTTTTTCACTACATGATCTGTTGGAACAATCATGAGATCTAATTTCTAATAACATTTGAGCATGTACAATGTCACGGTTATACCAGAAATTTCATACCTGACAGTTGTTCTGACTTTATTCAGTTCTTCCCTTGAAACCAAATCCGTTTTATTGACGATTACAAGATCAGCTAATGCAACCTGCCTATGCATTTGGAAAAAGAAAAAAGGAACACCTTGAAAAAAAAAGCAGCTTTTTGTAAGGCAGAAGCAGTATGTCTCTCATAGCACTGTAAAATTACTAGATTGTTAGTACAGGAAGGCACACATTAACCAAACCATCAGCCAACTAAAACATCATGGAATGTCTACAGTATTAGCTTCTAGAGGTTACTTGTGGCTTGTGCATTTCAGTAGACAAAAGTAGCAGCAGCCAGTGACATGAAAGACAAGCCATGGCCACTGAAATGTTTACAAGCACAGCATGCTGAGGCTTTTTCACTGCTAGCAAAAATGTATAGCTAATGGTGAGGAGACTATACTGAAAACTGTTTTTGTAGCTGAAAGTTGAGCTTCTTTCAACCTGTTATTTGTACTCTATCTGTTGTAGTTTCCATGGAAAAAAACAGGAGGCATTATTTTCAGATCAACCTACTTATTAGAAAATTCATATCTAAGCAGAATGATCAAATGAAGTACAAAGTAATTTTTGTTTTCTACCTTTGTTTAAAAGCAAGGGAGGGGAAAACCTTAGAAAAGAAAAAGAATCAATTTTGAATGATCTTCCGCACAGTGCAGTCACTGACTATGATTAAAAAAGTGGTTTTGATATCCATACCGAGATGCTTCGTTGACAAGGCCTTCTGGCTTCTCCTCTGTCAAGTGCTAGACAATAATTAAAACAACTGGATTAAGCATGTTTAAAAAATGCTCAAATTAATTTGCATTTAAACTATGCCAAAATCATTTTACACAATGTATGATTTTCATTCATACCGCTTAAGTTACTACGTTGTAAGGAACTGTTTTTATGGCCAACTATCAATGAAAAAGCTAGAAATGAAAAACTATTTCTGCACTTACCAATCCTCACTGTTCTGTAGGTCTGTTCTTTCAGTACACTTTACTTAGATGCCTCTGTTACCTGACATTTTATTCTACTTCCAGGCAACTAAATCATCTGTTAATCCGATACAGTATGTAGTAGTCCAACCCTCTAACCTCTCCTCCCCGTACCTGCCATTACAGTCATTCAATTACCTGACTTACAACCTTAAGTCACTTGTTACCACACTGGTGTCAGAGATATGTTCTTACTCCTCCTGCTGCTAGTAATACGGATCAATGACAGTCTCTAAGACAAAGTTCTCCCACAAATTCCATAGCAATGCAAAAATTTATTTGAAATACAACCAAGGTTCTTGAGTGAAATGATAAAACCTAGAACGAAACTATTGTCGTGAACCTGCTTTACCAGGATTGGACTTGATGATCCCCATTTGTCCATTCCAACCCCCAAAGTTCTGAGATTCCATGAATCACATGTCAAGTAACCTGACAACTCTTTGCAGAGATGCTGCTGCGTTGGTAAGAAGCTGAAAATTGCATGCTTATCAGTTCTTTGTTCCTGTTCAAAACACAGTACTAGTGAGCCACAATAAACGAAATATATCCTTATTTGTTGTAAGAATTAAAGCAATTGTAAAAAAAATTAACCAAAATGAACATCATTGCAACAGCTGTTCTGGGTAGCAGTTTATCTAAAACATGTGGGAAATCCAGTATCTTACCTGCAATCCATGCTTTGCATAAACAACAGATACAATACCTAAAGGGAGAACATTAAAATGGAGTAAAACCATTAGCTGCTTTAAGCACTCCTTTCCACACAACTATCATCACATTTGAAATCGTTTATAGTATTTTCAGAACTCCCAGCATATCGCAACACAGCACTTGTCACCTGATTAGTTTGCCTTAGTAACTCATACCTGTAGCTAAAAAAAGTCCACCAAACCAGGCTAGAGAAATTCTTATTTTTTGCTTGTTTTAGTGAATTGAAAAAGCTCTTCCAGTACAGAAGCAACAAAACAAGTAACTGGACCTCTGACAAGAAATCTGAGGATATGAAAACCAAGATTATGTCTCTAAATAACAGTCATTAAATTACCTGACTTGCAACCTTAAGTCACTTGTTACCACACTGGTGTCAGAGATATGTTCTTACTCCTCCTGCTGCTAGTAATACGGATCAATGACAGTCTCTAAGACAAAGTTCTCCCACAAATTCCATAGCAATGCAAAAATTTATTTGAAATACAACCAAGATTCTTGAGTGAAATGATAGAACCTAGAACAAAACTATTGTCGTGAACCTGCTTTAGCAGGATTGGACTTGATGATCCCCAGTTGTCCATTCCAACCCCCACAGTTCTGAGATTCCATGAATCTCAGAATATCAAGTCACATACGACTCTGAGACAGGCACCTCCTTTCTAAATAAAACTCTTAAAGGTTAAAAGGAACATTGGTGCTGATATATGTGAACCATGAACAGGGCTCAGCTGCTTTATCTCCAGGCATTTTCTGGCCATGTGCATGGAGAGCTTACCCCGTTGGCCGCGGCCATCTGGACGACGATCTCGATGGCCGTCTTGCTCAAGTAGCGGCCGTCGCTGCCCACCACCATGGTGCAGCCCTGGCGGTCGCGGAGATCGACGGAGGAGAGCAGGCTCTGCACGAAGCTGGGCAGGTAGTTGCGCTGGCTCTCCAAGAGCCCCGTGGGGCGCCGCAGCCCCCCGCCGCCCGTCGGCCGCTGGTCCTCGTAGGGCGTCGTCTGCACCGTCAGCACCGGGATGGGGTTCCTCTCCATAGCGATGCCCGGTGCCGCCCGCCCGGCCGCGGCTCCACTGCGGAGCGGCGGCCTCACACAGGCTCCCGGTCGGAGCCAACGGCGGGGCGAAGAGAGGCGGTTCCGTCCGCCTCAGCGGCGCGGGCTCGGGCTCCCTGACGGCCGGCCCCCGCGGGACGGAGGCGGGTCGGCTCGCCCCTCGGAGGCCCGGGGGGCGGTGGGAGAGCGGCGCAGCGGGGGTGCCTGGGAGGGCGCGGGGTCGCGCCGCCCCTTCCCCGTTCGGCGGAGCCCTGCCGGCGCCGCGCTGCGCGCAGGGACGCGCGGGACTTCCCAGAGCCGTGCCGTCTGCAGGATGCCCACTGCTCCCAAGGCTGATCCCAGGGAGCCCTCCTGCTGGAGGGGACACCTCCCTCTAGACCAGCTTGCTCAAAGCCTGCTCACGCTTCTTTTCATGCAGTCTAGGCTACTGTTGGCCTTCTGGGCTGCAAGCACACATTGCCAGCTCATATTGAATCTTACCTCAACCCACAGCCCCACAGCCCTCTCCTCAGGGCTGCTCTCAAGCCATTTCTCTGCCCAACACGTATCTGTGCTCAACGCAGGGGCAGGAAAAAAAGGTTCAGACAAGCTTAAGAGTGATGACTTCAGGGATGCCACATCTGTTTTTCCCAGTGGTTTCTCTTCATCAAAGGTATGTTATGACACAGCCTTCTTTATCTTCCATCACCCTTTCCCAGGAGTGCTGCAGGCCATGTTTCCTGCACACTGGTACCTGGGCACAATGCAGCCTTCCACGTTTAACATTCATAGCTTTCCTTTTTCTTTTTTCTTTTTCTTTTTTTTTTTTTTTCTGCTGCCTTTTTGCACTGTCTTATCAGAGCTTGTGTACTCAACAGCCATCAACAAAACTATCTTTTAATGTGGCAAAGATGAGTTATCAGGTTGGACAGTTCTTCAAAACACATAAATTGCTCCCGGTACCTACAGAGCTAAACAGAGGAGCCGCACAGCACGCGTGGTCTATAACAGAAGTGAGGATTTCATACACCAGCATCCATCTGCAGCATCCCTGGGAATCATATTTTTGAATAGTTTCATTTTTGTTGTATAAGTAAAATTGACGTATCCGCCAACTAACCTGACTTATCCCAGGACCTCAACTGTCTGGGGGAGAGATACAAACATGGACGCCATGATGTCTTCTCTCAATTTATTGTTGCGTCACACTCCTTATATAACATCCTAAATCCCACGCAGACGCGTACACCCACTAGGCAAAACCCGATGCACGCAAAAGAACCTATACACACACCTACCTAAACCCCCCGCCCACTAACTCTTAACCTACAGGCCCAACTCAGCTATTCTAGAACACTCCATCTACTCAGAACAATTGTATGCACTCATAAATCCTTACAATAACAACTTAGTACCCCAACATAAAATCCATGCAATTTCTTGGATTTATATGGGACTGATTATTTATTCATTTGTTGAAGCTCTTTATTTTTGTTGAAGTTCTTTATTTATTTATTTTTCTTGTCTTGGAAATGTGTCCAGCTGTACTGAGAAAATGCTGCTTTCACGTTCTTCAAATACTGAAGTGTTCTTTTCACTTAGCTAATTAAATTCACCCTTCCTTCACTGACGGTGGTGGCAGAAAGCACAAGTTTAGCTCCTAATGTACCTTGGATGTCGTCATCCAATGTCGCAGTGGTGTCAGTAAAATCCTTCAACAAAAAGCTGAAGACAAAATTCTCTTAAAGAAAAAAACATTTGGAAAGGAAGAGAAAAATATCACCATGAATGTAAAAAGCTCCATCACTAAAAGTACGCAGGCTTTTCCTTCCTTGCCTTTACTACTGCGAAGAAGCATAAAGTCAAGATCAGCTTAGGAATTTCTGAGGAGAAAAGAACATTATTGCAGAACAAAGCACGTAGAGGCAATAAAATAAATGCTACCACTAGACGGTAGCAAATACTAATTTATTGTATTCTGATAACAGAATATTTGACCATTAAAAAACAAACAAACAAACAAACAAAACCAAACAGTGAAATCCTGTGAGAAGGGAACAAGTGGGATAACTGCCTGACTGGAATAAAACTCTGTTCTCTCTGGAGACAATAACAGAATTTCTCATTGAGGATAATTCACTTAGTAGGCTCCAAATTCTAATTTCCTGGTCAAGTACCTGGCTTGTCTAATAGTTTGAATGTTTGTCTTCTAAGGGGCTAAGCTTTCACAGAATTATAGAATCACAGAAACCTCAGAGTTGGAAGGGACCTCTGATGGCCATCTGGTCTGACTCTCCCACAACGAACAGGAAACTTCAGGGCTTATTCCACGGAACTGGAGTATGAACCTTTCAATGATCCATACTGCACATGATGTTATGATGTGGAATATTGATAGCGGCATTACAAAACCATGACACAAGGGGCGCATTGCCAGGTGTTTTTTGGCAGGGCTGTGTGGAGAGTGTTTATGCAGATACGTGCTGCCGAAGCCTGGAGGGCTGCAACGGTACCGACGTGAGTAAATATGGACAGGCAAGCAGCATATGATTTATTTTCCGCTTTTCTTAGGCGGAGACAGTTTAAAGGTATAGACTTAGTAAAGGATCTCCCTGCTTTATTGAGCCGCGCGGTCTCATATGGCTTTTTTGCAAATCCCCACTCAGTGCACACCTTAGAGGAGTGGCGGCGGTATGGGGATAAACTGTGGGAGTTAGTTTTAGACGATGATAAGCCAGCAAAAAAGAGAAGTAAGTTGTGGAAAGCAGTGCATAACGAGTTGTTGATGAGTCAGGCGGAAAAAAGGGCAGCTCGGGAAGCTCAAGCTGCGCAAAAACAGAATCAAGATGATGGGCTGCCATGGGGCACTAGTGTCCCGAACCCCCCTGTTTTTTCCTCCGTTACCTTGCCGGCTGCAGCCTCAGCGCCCTCTGCACCCCCTCGCGAAATGCAGGCTGACCTAGGAACGGAGCCCACGGAGGTCTCCTCTAGCCCTCCCCCTCCGCCGTCCGGAGCTCCGCCGTCCGGAGCTGCCTCGGCGCCGCTCCATGTCTCGGCACCGCCTGTGCCGCAGCCGCAGCCGCAGCCGTCCGGCTGCTCTGAGCTCCCGGTGGCTCCGGAGCCGTCAATTCTGCGCGGGTCGGGTCCGATCTCTGGGGCTGGGTCTGATCTTGCGGGGACTGTCGCAAGGGAAAGACGCGAGTTGTGGTCTATGCTGGCAAGGCACGGGATGGAGGATGGCGATAATGAGTTAGTACAGACAGCAACTGAGAATCTTGCATTCCCTGTTGTTTACACTCCCTTGCCGCAGGGAGGAGTCCAGGCTGAGATTCAATCTCTGGACTGGAAGATGTTATCACAGTTGCGGGCTACAGTAGGGACATATGGGGTGACTAGGGAACCGGCCAGGCAAATGATAGATGATCTTTTTAGTGCGCATATCCTTCTCCCAGCAGATATTAGAAGCATAACGAAATTGATCTCTACCCCTCATCAGTTAATATTGTTTAATGCTCATTGGCATCAGCAGGCTGTGGCGTCCGCAGCAGTACAGAGAGGACCAGGAGACCCCTTAGCAGGTGTAACAATGGAACAATTGTTGGGTCTCGGGGCATGGACTCGAATAGAGGCTCAGGCGATTTCTGATCCTGAAGTTTTGCGAGAAACTATGAATCTAGCCAGGAAAGCTATGGATAGTATAAAAGCTGCGGGGGGAACGCCCATTTACATGGGAATAAGACAGGGGCGTGAGGAGCCGCTAGGTAATTTCATAGATAAGGTTGTGGATGCCATCAAGAAGGCTAGTGTTCCAGAATATATGCAAGGGGCATTGATTAAACAACGTGTGCTCCAAAATGGCAATTCCTCAACCCGATCTCTGGTTAATACATTGCCCGGAGATTGGTCAATCCCCGAGTTGCTAGAAAAGGCTGCTTCGGTTCCAACTGGAACCCAGGCATTCTTAGGAGTGCTTTACAGAAAATTAGTGACGGGTTGCAAGAGCAGGCAAAGGCATTTCAGGAGCAATCTAGATCCTCGCATACTCGGGTTTTAGCAGCCCTTGCACCCCTCCAAGCTGCAGTCGCTACAAGCCCACGCTCGCAGAACAGCTCCCGCATGAAATGTTTCCGTTGTGAAAAAACTGGCCACATCCGTCACGAGTGCCAAGCCACTGGGATTTGGTGCAGCAAGTGTCAATCCAACACCCACAACGCTGCTGTATGCTAGAGGGAGTCGGGAAACGTGAGAAGCAGCGCGAGAAAGAACAGCGGCCGCGCTCCGACACAAGCAGCCGTTCCCAGCCAGCGGCCGCCTGCCGCCCCCCCCCCTCGTCTTGCGCGTGTAACGTGGTTAAAGACACGGATGGACTGAAACCAGGGGATCGTTGTGACCCAGGTCCAGAAGATCCAGAAAGCGAATCGGATGCATTTCCTCCTGATGATACTTGGAAGGAAGCAGGAATGACAAATTTCCCTACAGCATCCTGTGATGTCTTAGAGCCGTGCAGAAAAGAAACAATATGAAGGGGTGATGCTGACACGTTGCAAACCTTTCCTAATCAGGTCCCCCGTTGGGAATCCCTGCCTTACGAGGCAGTGAAGGAGCTAAGGGAGTCAGTGAGAACATTCGGAGTTCAGTCAGCCTTTCCATACAATCTTTTGGTTACAAACAGTGACAGTTACGCTATGACCCCTCACGATTGGAAAACTGTGTTAAGAATGATCCTCTCTCCTATGCAATACACCGTGTTGATGACTGAATATCAGCTACATAATTTGACTGATACCTCTTTGCCTCAGACTCGGACAAATCCCTGTGACACAGCACCTCTTCAACTGTGTCAGACAAATGTCACTCACATTCCTGAATTTGGCCGTCTAAAATATGCACATGTAACAATAGATATTCATTCTTCTTACATATTTGCCACAGCACATACAGGTGAACACAGTCATGACACCCGTAAACACTGGTTATCTGCTTATGCTGCTATGGGAATCCCACATACTACAAAAACAGATAATAGGCCTGCGTATACCTCTAAGGCCACTCAAACTTTCCTCCAAGAAGGGTGTGTTAGACATACTACAGCCATTGCTCATTCTCCCACTGGACAAGCTATCACTGATCACATTTATCAAACATTGAAATCCATTCTTATTATTAAACAAAAAAGGGGGAATATGGGAGACACACTACAAGAAATGTTATGCAAGGTATTGCTTGTTTTGTTTGTGCTGAATTTTTTGAATCGTGTTCATAGAGATACAGCTTATGTGGATCGTCATTTTGAGGCTTCCCCAGTGCTAAAGGAACAGCCTATGGTTAATGTTTGGAATATGGCCACAGGACTTTGGGACTGTCCCCTACCATCGACAACTTGGGGTCGTGAATATGCTCTTATTTCCACAGGGACTGGCCCTACGTGGGTTCCAGCATGATATGTTTGGTCTCATCTGAAGGCAGAAAATAGCATCCAGCCTTTATAGTAATTGTAATTGTGTGTTTCTTACTTAGTGGTATTGCTTTGTAACTTGCTGTGTTATAGATAATATTACTAATAGTTTGACATAGTGTGTGATTTTCTGTTTTACCAATGCAGTCTCAAGGTTTAGAGTTGAAGGCATTAGCTAGGATGTTGTGTGCTTCTTCTATTTTAGTAATAGATCAGATGTGTATTAAACAGGATTTGATCTAATCAATACTAGAAACTACAGGAATAGCTCTTTTAATGTTTTAGTACTGTTTGGTTATGATATTATTAGCCTATTAATTAGCTTTTCTTAATTTGCAAAGACAAAACCTGGAAAGGAATCCCAGACAAAGAGAGAACATACCTCTTTTGCATCCAATTAATTGGGATCTGAAAATATAACCATGCATCATTTGACAAAAGTGCACGCTAATAGAACTAAATTTGATAGTTTATTTTGTTTTCCAAGCAGGTGTTCCACTTGGGCTCTATATCACGCACTGGCCATGCGGCTGTGGTGTACAACTGGAAGAAATCCTTCAGACCCTGAATGCAGGAGAGAATCTGTGATGGGTGAGAGAGGAAAGGTGCACCTTGAAGCAGGGGACGCCCTGCTGGCACTATCTGTCGCATCCACCACCAACACAGCTTGCTGTTTCTCAAGGGACAATAAGTATTAATGCCCCTAGTGATACTCTAGTCCATTTGTCCTCTAAAATTGGTTCTATTTGACATGCTACTTCATAAAATTGCACGATCATTAATCAATTATTAGCCCGGATAACTCAGTCGGTAGAGCATGGTTATGAGCATCTTAAAAGCATTTATTGCACAAATTTTAGTGGTCATTAAAATCAATATATCAGAGTATATGGAAATTGAAGACTTTTCCTGATCAGTTACAGATTAACACAATGGGACCCTCACAGATTTATTTTCAGGTTGCAGAAACTTAGGTTGCAGAGCAAACACATTTGTCCTTTACAGCAGGTTTAACAGTAATGTTGTTAAGTTGTATTTGACTTGTCTCTTTTTTTCACTTTTAGAGTATTGTTAATCGAGGTCTTGATTGAGTTATAATAGTTATGTTATTAATTTAAGTAGTGTTGTTACTCTATAGGCAGTATCTTGAAATTGTTGTAATACAAGAAGAATTCTACGGAGCAGCAGCCGTGGATCGAGATGAGAAGTTCACAGAGCAGCAGCTATGGAGCAGGATAAAACTACATGGGAACTGATTGAACAAATGAACTGAACTGATTGTTAAATATGATTAATCGGTCAGTAAATCAAACCCCTTTTCAGTTTAAAAGAAAACGGGGGAAGTGTGGAAAGTGTTTATGCAGAATGGCTTTGTGAGAAAGGACATGAAGAGATTCCATTATTGAAATTGTAAAAGAATGAACGTGACTGAAGACAAAGACGGTCTATCCTAGGGCCGATCACGGGCTAGGCAGCTGAGAAGAAATCAGGATGTGAAAAGACAGGGTATGTAGCTAAAGACAGGATATGTAGCTAGAGGCAAGGACGGCCTGAGGGAAAAACAAGATGTGTAGCAAGGTGAAGACATAGCTGTAAAGAAAAAGTATCCACAAGACTAACCACAAAGGTCAGATGAAGTAATGTGTAACCCACCAATCCTGAGCTTTACTTTTGCAATATGCATGAACTTATTACTGCTTGTATAAATGAGATGCTGTAACACCTAGTAAACGAGGCTTGTTGACCATGATAGCATGAGACTTGTCTCCCGCGGTTACTTCCAACAGGGCTGCACTGAATCCTTTCATCCCACAGGTGGTATTGGTATTGGGTTTGCCTCTGCTCAGGTGCAACATCTTGTACTTGGATTTATAGAATCTCATAATGTTACTTGTGCCCATTGCTCAGCACTGTCTAGGTCCCTCAGGATGGCATCCTGTCCCTCTGGAGTGTCAACTGCACCCCACAGCTTGGTGCCATCCACAAGCTTGCTAAGGGTGCACTCAACCCCACTGTCAGTATCATTAATGAACATATTAAAGGTAATCAGCCCCAGCATTGGTGTCCAGTTCTTACAGAGCACTGGAGAATTTACAGGTAATAGCCATGTACTCCTTGTAGCAGCTTTTTTTACCTCATGGAGATGGAGAAAGAGACATCGGACGCTCAAACTGAGCGTCATCTCCCTCAGATCAGTGGGCAGAGCAGGGATGTACCCTTGTGAGAGTTGCCCGTGTCTCATCTTCATTTTCCGTAGAGTGAATACAGAAATAACAAGCCGCATTCCCAAAGGTTCTGTACATGTTTCTGTTCTGCTGAGACTCTAACGAAGCCTGGTCTCCAATGGCAGTTCTCCTAGAAGTATGTCTCCCTCTGCATTCCCAATCTTTCAACACATACGATGCTCTAAACTTACCATCTACAAGGTCTACTGCCCAGTACCTGCACAAAAGTTTGACCTTCCATGTGATGTCAGGACTCACACTGTGTGTCCACGTGTTTGTCACACAGCTGTGGTTACAGCCCTCTGGTACTGTGTTACTGTGGAGATCAATGTAATTAGTCTCTCTAAGGGAAATCTCAGCTGAGATTTCCAGTGTACACACAGCATCCTACCAGGAGCTGCTGAGTCATGCAGAAAGCTGCTGAGACACTGCATTATCAAAATGTGCTTGGGGAAGAAGGCTTGTTATCTGCCAGTGTGTGTTCCAGACGAGTGCAGGAACATTAAGATTCTGCATTAAGTTAGTTGGTTATAGGGAAGGGAGAAGAATGATGCTTGAGGGTTATATGCCCACTAGAATTGAAGTTTGGAAAGTGCGCATTCAGAAATAATTTTCTTTCCCAGTAATGGCAATATGCAATATCAAGTAAGAAATGAAATTGAAGAATTAATCTTCTTCTTCAAATACAGGATGGCTTCAGTATTAAAATTAACATATAAATTTAGCCTCAATCCTACTCGCCCACTCACGTCCACATAAGGAGTGAATGACTGAAACAGTATACTGGGAGAATCCAAATCGTTCTTCAAACGTGTCAGCACGAACGCGAGGCCAGCCTGTTCAGCCAGCGTTCGCAGAGTGGCCCTGGGGCCGCAAGGAGGGCACGTCGGGGCCGCGGGGAGCACGCAGCCAACTGCGGAGCCGCGGGGAGGGACGTGGGGCAGCGCAGCACAGCGCTGTGTTCTGATCGCAGCCGCCCCGCGGAGCGGCTGAGTGCGGAGCAGCCGGAAGAAGGGCTTCCTGCGGAGTTACCGTCTGTGTTGTGCGCACAGGCGGGTGGTGAGCCGTGAAATCACCGTCCTGACAGGAGGAGCACCACAGAAAATGCACCTGGGCTCAGCCGCTCCGCGCACCCAGAGCGAGAACTGCGCCGTGAAATGAGGGGAAGTCCTCTTGCTCCAAGTGACTCGTGGCTGCGGTATCGCCCCCTAAAAAAATAACAAATCAAAATGAAATAGGACCACTTAATTGCAGGACTACAACAAAGGCTTCGCTGATCTTCTTGATGCTTAAGCTCGTTCTTTATGGTTTCCAGACACGCAGCCAGTTTCACTCCTTCCTCTTCAGCCACGCGTCTTCTCCCTTATTTTACCACGAGACGGAGCCAGAAAACAGAGGGCTGGGACCTGGGACCTGCAGGAACCAGGGCTGGGAAGTGCATGGCCTGAGACAAAACAGGTGTTCTCAAGAACGTCTGCTGATGCAAAGGAAAAGGTGCAATTGGGTAGTGCGTGTGGGCCAGGTGCCAGGAGTGGGATGAGATGGAATGGGATGGGATGGGATGGGATGCAATAGTACATTATGGTGCATAGGGAAGCAGAGGTTCTCTCATCTCCTATTTGCCCACACTGTAAAGGCAGGATGGAGTTAGGATTACCCACAGGTAAAGACATAAGGAGCAGACTCCAGCACCATGGGGCCCTGCCAATATGCCAAGGGCCCCAGATCCTTGCTGCATGTTGAGTGAAGTCTAGAAATGACATCCACATTTAGTGGCAGCCTGGAAACACAGCTGTATGAACAGTATCCTTTCCTAGACATATAACTGCTGGTCAGTCCAATTGGTTTGTTTGGGTCAGTTTGGTTGGTTGGTTAGTTTATTTTCCTGTTGGTTTGTTTGCTTTAATGGAACTTGTAAATAGCCAAAATACTGCAGAAGTTGTCTGCAGACAAACAAAATGTGTTTGGTTTTTGTTTTTAACATGTTTATGTTTACTTTATTTAAAAATAATAATAATAATAATTGTGAATTTAGTCAAAAGATATTCTATGATTCCTGAAAGAATGACTATTTTAACTTCAGCGCTTTCACAAAGGAAGAAAAAACAAACAAACAAACAAACAAAAAACCCCACAACAGTTTATCAAAAGAGATAGGATTTAATAATTGCTGATAACTGCATTGCTGACCCTGCATTTTTTCACCCTTCATGTTTGTAGTATGAACAGTTTGCCCCAGCTTGGCCAAAGGTCATCTTTCTCTGAAAGATATGTTCCACTTCCAAGATGTCAAGGTTCTGCTCACTGAAAACCCACAGACCACAGTGCATAAGATCACTATGAGCTGTCGGTTGCCACTGTTTGGTTTTCCTGCTGGAGGTTATTCACCCTCTGCTGGGAAACAAAAGAAAGAAAAAGAAACAGAATTCATTCAACCTATGAGGGTGCCTATACAAAAGCCTCTGCTGGAGGGAAATCTGCTTGGTGCATGAGCTCAAAACCTGAGCTCACGGACCTGTTTGTTCGCATCGAGCCTTTCACACCTAACTCCTCTACGATGTCGGAGCACAGCATTTCACTACCTCATCTCTTTCTGTTTGCAAGACCAAGCTTATTTTATGAGTGTCTATTACTTTTCTGCTTGGAGTGTCTTGAAGATGAATTTGTTTACAAATTCCATGTGGGCACAGGAAAATGTGTCAGTCAAAACTGTAATTCTGCATTATGAAAATTCCAGATGTTCTTACATTTGCATAAGGAATGCTACTTATTTTCTTTTCTCCCACTCTCCACCTTTCCCTCTTTGCTCTCTAGCATACAACTACAAATTGCTTTACTGAACAGATTGCAAAAATACACAATAAAAAGTGTATTTCTGATCATTTATCCCCCAGAGAAAATAAAAACATTATTTATTTTATTCTCCTTCTGCTTGTGCCTGTTCAATATCAGTATAAACTGTGGGATCCATTGAGTACACAAACATTACGAAGTATGAAATGCCAAATGAGAACACAGGCATTCACATTAGCAGTGATACTAGGCAACATGCCTGACAAATTCTAAGGTCCTACAGCCCACCTGCTTTAGGCTTCCCCCCTGTAGGGGAACCCTCATTGGGTTTGAGGGGTAGGGCTGATCTGTACACATGGCAGGCCTGCCAGCCATTGCATCCACACAGAAAGAAGTGTTTTGGAAAATCCAACTGCCAAGCAGATGTGGTCAGTGGCAAATGGTTCAAAAAATGGCACAAAAACCTTAACAGACAAATATCTAGGTGGAGAGTGAATGTAGTGGCATTCTTCACCAGAAGCAATTTGTAGTGTTATTCTGACACTGTAATGAAAGTAGGATAAAAGGGGAGTTCATGCATGCAAACATGCAATAAATTGTTCAAATAATTACTTTTCCAGATTCGGGAAAGCTGCCATTTAACTCCACACTGTTTTAAAGAAAGGTCTGCTATTACACCCTATCTCCTATTTCTATTTCTATTTCTATAGCATAGGGGGAAAAAAAAAAAAAAAAAAAAGAGCCTCTTATTTACTTATATATATATTTTTTCCCGCTTACTGTGACTGTTACAAGTTCTGCTTCACTCTCCTGAACTTGGAAGTGTCTGTAGCACACATCCAAGGACCTAAGCTTCCCTCATGATAGCATTTGCTGAGACTCAGTTTCAGGCTACGAGGCAGGGGGGCAGAACCTGGACTGGGAAAAATAGACTTGCCTTGTCTGCTGTTGCTGGAACTAGACATTGTTACCCCAGCTGGCAGTTAATCAGCTCTCTATCCTCAGAAATGCTATTTGCCCAATATAAATGACATAAACCAAGATGATCATCTTAGTTTATTTTTCTGGAGTTCTTAGCATGCTACATTAACCTGACAATGTTTAATCTTGTGTTCATTTCACAATACACTTCATGCACTTCACAGCCGTAATTGGTTTTACACTGACATTACACATTTTGACCTAGCCATGGGAAAAGAATAACTCATAAGATTATTTTTCTAAAAAATGTCCAAGCTCAAACAGTACAGAAGCAGTTCATGCTAGTTCCATGTGCATAATTCTTCTGCCTTTCCTTTCAATGCAAAGATGATGACTGGTCCTTGTTTTAGTCCATTTGCAATTGAACTACTTTTGTTTGATTTCTTATGTCCTGAGGAGTTCTCTCTTATAAAACAGCATTCAAGTATTCTAGTTTAATATCCCCAGTTGTCTGAGTTAAGGAACAAAGTAGACCTTGAGCTTCTGTTTCCGCTATGAATCTTCCAGAGTCCCGTAACCGATGGCCATAAAGTCTTTCCTTGTTGTACGCACTCAGAGCTAAAGCCAGAGTATTGCTATTTGGCATTATCCAATGAAGTGCAAGAAATTAAATACGTTATGTCTTTATTGCTATAGTACAATACCAAGCAAAGTCAAGTTTTAATACAATTGCAAGTGTTTCATGGAGTATACGTCTCTCCTCTTCAGGCCCAGTAGTTCAGCTGCACTGCAAATATCACTTACTTACTTATCATATGCCAAATGTCATCCTAAGAAGATGTGTTGAGTATTCTTGAGTCTGAAGAATCAGACCTTTCATCATACTCATCTTCTGTGTCAAGAGGTTGCTTAGACACAATAGGACATCCGTCATCAGGGATTGAGATCCTAGGATCTTCTGATGAGCGAGAAGGAAGGACAGAAGAGCTTTGGAAGACGCTGGCTGAGTTGCTAGAGAAAGGACTGACATACTGGGACTGCAGCTGGTACTGCTGCTGCAGCATCATGGTGTTCCAAAGGGTGACATCATTAGGCAGGAAAGGACTGGACTGGTTTCTTGCCAAAGTGTTCCTCAGCATCAGTGGGTAGCGAGGTGGCTGAGGAAATGGGTGCTACAAAGGTACAGTCAGAGGATTGGGCACAACATTGCTGGAGTCAGCAGAGAACCTCAGTGTGTCAGGGACCCTGAAGGCTGAGCCCACTGACCACTTGGAAGAGGAAATAGGATAGGAACTCAGCGTGTGTTCAAAAATATGCCCATTGGAAGGTAGAACTAGACCATCTGACTCTGCAGAAGTTCTCTCACCACTGGCCACTGAAGACCGGCTGGACAAGAGAACCTCAACAGCGCTCACCAGGTCACCACCACATCCTTTCAGGATCAACTCCAGCACCGTCGGCTTCTGCTTAGGGAAAATCTTTTTCAGCACTTCCAGTGGAGGTCTGTTGGCTTTCAAGCTGAAAGGTAAAGAAACTGTCCCAGAAGGACCTTCTATCAGTAGGTGATTCTGCTCTGCATGGTACTTGGGGCTCTCTGGACGGCTCTCTGTGCTCCCACCAGTTTTCTGAACTGCGTAACATACCTCATCCACTTATACAATTTCTGGGCTTTCAGGGGTGAAGCAGGTTCTGGCTTTAGCCATGTCTGGGGAATTCCTTTGGTCTGTGTCTTCGTCACTGTAGGTCTCAGCATTGTCTGTTCCGCTGGCATCACCCAGCCTCTCCTCACTGATGTCTGCAAAGGAAGGCAGAGAAGTCAACAAATGCTGAGTCCAAATGCCTCTATGGACACCAGAGGACAGACTCTCCCTATAGGGAACAGAGCAGGCTCCTAGGGAAGGAAAGAAAGAAAAAAGAAAAAAAAAGCATTTTTCTGATAAAATTAAATTCTCTTTACAATGTCACGTGAGAACAAAACTGCAAGAGTCATGAGACATGACCTAGGCATTTTGTGCTTCTTTTCAGTCATCTGTCTCATTCTTCCACGTATAAGAAAAGCATCCTTTTTTCTCCTGCATCAGATGTGCTATACTAATCCTTCCATCCTTCTTCACTAGTTACAAGACAGCAATGAGCCAACCCAGTGTGCAAGTTCTCTCAGAGGAACTTGAGCATTTTCACTCTGGGATTCCTATTGCACTGGTTGTAAGATGTAAATATTCAGAGAGAATACCCTGGAAGACCAACATTTCCTCTGTAAATGCAGCAGCACTGGTAGAACCACTGCACCACATCTGCTGGCTCAGAGCTGTTCATATAAATCAATATATCCTAGTTCTTGTTCTGCAGAAACCAGTTCATTCCCCAGCAAGAAAAACAGGTTTCTCTTCCAAACCTGATCAAACCTGATGCCTTCATTGATTAGAACACAACATTTAGAAAAAAAATAATCTTTTTTTGGAAAGGACCCCTTGAAGGCATCTGGTTCAACCTCCTGCTCAAAGCAGAAGTAGCCTAAAATCTAGAGCAATTTGTTTTAGTCCCTGCTCAGCTGAGCTTTAAATATTTCTAAGGCTGGATGCTTAGCAACCTCCCTCAGCACTTGTTTCAGGTACCTTGCCTGTCGTGTGTGAAGCTAAGAAGGGCAGAGCAAAAGCCCACGGACCACGTTTTTACCAGAGGTACACACAAAAAGGGAGATACCCCAGGGCTCCAATCACAAAAGGGGGCAATGTATTTGCTTGAAATCCTTTGCAGTCATTTACCTAAGGATGTTGTTCTGCTGACCTCCCTCATGCAAGTGCAGTGCTGACCTGACAAACATCAGCAGCTGGGGAAGGGGACACTGCCAGCTGGTGCAGACAGAGGCTGTGTTCACACAGCAGAGCTTCTGAATGCACAAATGTGAAAGATGGTCTGCAGAAACCAATGGAAGTACTTGTCTGGTTTCCCAAGCCCACAGTGATGAGCCCAAGAACATATGGCCTGAAGCAAGCAAAGGCTTCCAAATTGTGCTCACAGTCACCCCTACCAGACTGAGAGGGAACTAAGGGCATGTAAATGGAAAATCCTGGCCACTGGCCTCCTACAGGTCTGCCTCACTCTCTCACCCTGGGAATGGACAGGGCATTTCTGGTGCAATTTACCCACTTTGTCACTCTGAGAAAGGAGTCTGAGTAAGCTGAGCAGGAGGTCACCATGCTGTCCAGAACGGGAGATACATTCCTCTGCTGTAAGTAAACCATCAGCTCCTGGCAGAGCAGAGCAGACAGTCAGCATGGCAAAGGGCTGTTCTCTGCCCGAGGCAGGAGCGATGGCCGTCCTGTGGAGCCGCGGGTGTTGCTGGCTCGGGTTGCAGAAGATGAGAGTGGGAATAAAGCTGAGGTGCCCTTCTGAAGACCCCATCTTTCTCTTTGAATTGCCTGACCTGTGCTGGTTACCCGTTTTTCATCTGGTTATGCTCTCTGTCCAGAGCTAATAGAGAAGCACGTATACAATATGAGGCAACGTGCATATGAACTTCTTTATGCTCTCTGCGTTAGTCTTGCCTTAGCATCCAAGGGGAATGCAGAAAGCAAACAAACCGGTAGCATTATCTTTTTGAGAGAATGTTAAGACCTAGGGGTAGCTTTTACTTGAAAAAGAAAAGAGAACGGGAGGGTCATGCTACCTTTCCCTCTTAATCCCCCACCACCCCCACCCCCCTCACACACACATGTAGATGAATAAAGACGATATTGCATAATGAAAAATAGGCTGCTTGTTCCCAAAGAGCTTGAGATAGTGTATAAGATGAGCCCAAAACACCCCATGATAGTCTGAGTCTCATGTCAAATGTGACACCAAAACCATTTCTTAGTGCAAAACCTACCAGGAGCTCCAGCCAGCAGATAATACTGATTCATACACCCAAGGCTGCACAGTTGGATCTGTCATTTGCTTGCCTTCATTTCATCAGTGGAAAAAGTACCCAAGGATCCAACCCACAGCCTTCTTCCTGCCTCCAGTATTTTTGCCAGTGAAACAGAGGACTCTGGTGGAGAAAAAGGATCATTGTCATCATCCATGTTGTTGATCCTGATGAGGATTAGGGTAGTGTTACAGCATGAACCATGAAAGCTGACCTTTACAAGCAACAAATTCCATGTAGCACTTGAAAAGTATTAGCATCTTCTTGGCCTTCAACTGTGAAAATAGCTTCCTGAACAATCACTTTGACAATGCCAGTCTTACAGGTTACACTGGTTTATATAGGCATGTCAGTAAGGCTAAGTAAAAATAAAGGCATATGAAGTGCTACATGATATATGTCAGCAGAAGACTGAAAAACAAGGGTCTAGGTCCTTTTGTGTGTGGGAACTTCAAGCTGAGTGCAGGAAGATGCTCACATATCCTCTTGTGAGCATGGAAGTGGCACTGCCTCGTTACAGTTTCCTCCTTCTTCCTGTTCCCTGAGAATGTTACAGGATAATTCACTCCCAGCACAAATGGTGGGGAAAATTTATCCTCTGCTTATGCTCTAGACCCACACCCTTGTCTGCTAGTGAAGATGTGTTCATTCAAATATACCATTATGTTGTTAAGCATGAGGAGACATCAGAGCAGCCCTTGCTCATGAGCCAGCACTTAACAGTGAAAGATAAGATCTCCTCAGCTTTTATGATAACATCCACAGAAAAGATGGCTGTGAAGTGGTTAATGTGCTGAAAGATCTCAAAACAGTTTGGATTCCTGTCATGGAGGGCCCTGCCAAGGGCTCACATCCAGTCCTTGATGTGAGTTATCTCTGGTGTGTGTGGCTGTGGGAAGGAGAGAATATCCCTTGAGCAGCTGCACATTCAGAAGCTGTGCATCTGACCAATGTGCAGATGGGGCTGAGTGGGAGCAGGAACAGGAAATGGCCTGTGATGTCTTCACCATCTGATGACAGCCACTATTGGGTCTCCAGGCTGTTTGATCCAGCAAAGCAGCTGATTGCCAGACCAAAAGCATGAAGGAGACATCTCAACTGGCTCCCATACTGCAGTCTGGAGGTGAGGATGAAGATGTTATTCAGCTCACATTCTAAAATAAAATAAAATAAAATAAAATAAAATAAAATAAAATAAAATAAAATAAAATAAAATAAAATAAAATAAAATAAAATAAAATAAAATAAAATAAGGAAATATTATTTTCTACTTTGATAGTTTGAGTATTTGCTTACAAATTACTAACAAAGTGCAAAATCCAATAATCTTTCTGGGTTGCTACTGGAGAACAGCCCAGTTTATTTTTCACACTGCCAAAAGACTTGTTTTTCCTTTGACAGAGGGCCTGGCAGTCATCTCCCGGTGCCTCAAACTACTGTAATGCATTTGATATCAGTCCACCCAGCAAATCTAGCCAGCAGCAAAGCCGGAAGCAACATTCGGCCACTCCCTATCACAAAGAGCTCCTCCAGGTGCTCACAGCACCAAACCCTTTCCGTGGTTCTCAGGGAGCGCTGCAGTGAGTTGCTGGTGAACCTGCGGGTGACGCTGAGAAGAGGGGTTACAATGCACCCCACCCCTGCTCTGCTCATATCGCTCCCAGAAAGATCCTGGGGCTGCCCGGGATCGGGGAAGGGTCGCCCCGTTCTGTAACGTCAGCTCATTCGTTGGTGACATCACCGAGCGTCCGGCATGAAACGGGGCACGGCCGCTAGATGGAGCCGCTTGCCCGACGGAGTGATCCTGGTGTACTATGCGGGTTATGGCGCAGCCGTTTTCAGCCCGGCTCCCAAAAGCGGATCGTCTCTGCTCTCCACCCTCAGGTATGTGTCCAGATTGGGCTCGGCTCAGGGATGCATTCAAAGCCAGTTGAGGTTCCAGACGCTTGGAAGTTTAAAATACAAGCCCATTTCACAAGGAGCTCTCAAATGTCTTGTATATACAGTTCAGTTTCAGCTGAACTCACACATTGCCGGCGGGGGGGTGGGGGGTGGGGGGGGTGAGATGGGACGGGACGGGACGGGACGGGACGGGGGGGGGGGGAGATGGGGGAGGGCGGGGCGGGTGACAGGACTTGAGCTGTAAGGCTGGAGCATATGCCAGATCTTCAGCATCAGTGATTTTTTTGGTGAAACAAAAAGGCGACCCAAGTTTGTCTGGGGAGTAATTGTATTCAACTGCAGACAAATTAAACCCAGGTCACTATGGCTGGTTGCTGGCCGCTGCTTTTAGGGTGGGTGTGCAAGGGTCTGTGAAGCAATGCTGCAGAGGAAGTGAGGACTCAGAGAAGGATGGGGTGGTTGTGCTGCTCTCACCACACCCACAGCCACAGCTGATTCCCCTGTTGCCAGACCAATGTGACTGCAGAAATAGTGAAAATCTGTCAAAAGAGCAGCCAGAAGTGATGGCCAAATCAGGAAATAAGTGAATGCCAGACAATAACTCAACAAGCAGAAAATTTGATTGAGATTTCAGATGTTAAGTATATAGCAGTCATCTGCAGAGTTAGTTGCAGCTTTCCATACCCATACATTATGGAAGCCTATCAAAACCTCATGTTTTCAGGAGGAAGGAAGGAGTACAGGCAGACAGCCCACCCCACCTCAACTTCAGGCTTCTACTGTAGAGCTCCCTGTTCCTTTTTGAAGCCAGCAGAAGCAGGCACAACACCTCTAAAAAGGTAAGATAAATACATAAGTAAATACAAGATAAATACAGCTTCTTGGAAGGAAAAGAAGGGAAGGGAAGGGGAAACAAAAAGGGAAAGGAAAGAGAAAAGGGAAGGAAAAGGGAAAGGGGAAGGGAAAGGGAAAGAGAAAGGGGAAGTGGAAGGGAAAGGGAAAGAGGAAGGGAAACGGAAACATAAAGGGGATGAAAAAGAAAGAGCAAGAAAAAAGAGGGAAGGAAAGGGGGAAGTAAACAGAAAATGAAAATTAAATAGGGAAGAAAAAGAGGAAGGAGAACACGAAAGGGGGGAGGAAAAGTAAAACAAATAGGGTAAGAAGAAGCCTATCAAAGTCTCATGTGGTGAACTTTCCAGGGGGAAGGAAGGAGCACAGGCAGACAGAGAGGTCAGCCCACCTCACCTTCAGGCTTCTACTGTAGAGCTCCCTGTTCCTTTTTGAAGAAGCAGAAGCAGGCACAACTCCTCTAAAGAGGTAAGATAAATACCAAAGTAAATACAACATAAATACAGCTTCCCCAAAGAAAAGAATAGAAAAGAGAAAAGAAAAAGGGAAGGGATAGAGAAAGGGAAAGGGAAATAAAGGGAAAGGGAAACATAAAGGGGAAGTAAAAAAAAAAGCAAGAAAAAAGAGGGAAGGAAAGGGGGAAGTAAAGACGAAAAGAAACTTAAATAGGGAAGAAAAAGAGAAAGGAGAACAGAAAAGGGGGAAGGAAAAGGAAAACAAATAGGTTAAGAAGAACCAAAAGCAAAAGAAAATAAGGTGGGGAAATGGAAGGGAGAGGTGGCCAGGATATCTCCCCTCCATCCCTCATCACTATTATTTGTACCATAGTCCTGCAGATTTCTTTCTTTCTTTCTTTCCTTCTTTCTTTCTTTCTTTCTTTCTTTCTTTCTTTCTTTCTTTCTTTCTTTCTTTCTTTCTTTCTTTCTTTCTTTCTTTCTTTCTTTCTTTCTTTCTTTCTTTCTTTCTTTCTTTCTTTCTTTCTTTCTTTCTTTCTTCCTTCCTTCCTTCCTTCCTTCCTTCCTTCCTTCCTTCCTTCCTTCCTTCCTTCCTTCCTTCCTTCCTTCCTTCCTTCCTTCCTTCCTTCCTTCCTTCCTTCCTTCCTTCCTTCCTTCCTTCCTTCCTTCCTTCCTTCCTTCCTTCCTTCCTTCCTTCCTTCCTTCCTTCCTTCCTTCCTTCCTTCCTTCCTTCCTTCCTTCCTTCCTTCCTTCCTTCCTTCCTTCCTTCCTTCCTTCCTTCCTTCCTTCCTTCCTTCCTTCCTTCCTTCCTTCCTTCCTTCCTTCCTTCCTCTCTCTCTCTCTCTCCCTTTCTCTCTCTCTCTCTCTCTCTCTCTCTCTCTTTCCCAAAATCAAAGCTACTGATGGCTACTCTATGATTGTGAGAACAGCGCAAAGAGGTATCAGATGATATTTTTATATGTTTGTACGTCGAGAAGTGTCATTTCATGAATTTATTGTGCTTTTTTTAAAAAAAAGGCAAGTAAGGGAAATGGAAAAGAAAAAGGGGAAGAAGGTGAAAGAGAAAGGTGAAAAAAATAGAGTAAAAAAAGAAATAAGGGAAGAAAAAGAGAAAGAAAAAATAAAAAAGGAGAGGAAAAATAGAGAGATTTAAAGAAGCAAGAGGAAAGGAAAAACAATAGAATAAGAAAATGCAAGAGAAAAAGAAAAAAAGAAACAAGAAGAAAAAGCAACAGAAAAAGAAAATGAAAAAAGAAAAAAAGGTTAATGAAAGAGAGGGAAAAAATAAAATGAGAATAGGGGAAAAAAGAGAAAGAAGAATAAAATAAAGGGAAGGGGAAAAAAAGGAAGATAAAGAAAAACAAAAAGGATAAGGAAAAAACAAAACCAAAAGAAAATAGAAAAAGAAAAAGGAAGAGAATAAGAAAATGGAAAAAGAAGAAAAAATAGAGAAGAAAAATAAGGAAGAAAAAAAAAAAGAAAAATAAAAAGAAAAAAAGGAAAGGGAAAAGGAAAGGGAAATAGAAACATAAAGGGGAAGGGAAACAGAAGTGGGAAAGCAAAGATAAAAGGAGAAGAGAAAAGAGGGAAGAAAACAGGGAAGAAAATAGATAAGAATGATAATTGGGAAGAACAAGAATAGTAAAAGGAGAAGGGAAAGAAAATGGGGAAGAAAAAAAACAAATAGGGGAAGAAAAAGCAAAAGCAAAAGGAAAGAATGGAAGACAAAGAAGAAGAAAAATGTAAAGAGTACAAAAGAAAAGAAAAGAGAAAGGAAAGGAAGAAGAAAGGGAAAGAGGAAAGGAAAGGGAAATAAAGGGAAAGAGAAACATAAAAGGGAAGGAAAAAAAGCAAGAAAAAAGAGGCAAGGAAATGGGGAAGAAAAGAGAAAATGAAAATTAAATAGGGAAGAAAAAGAGAAAGGAGAACAGAAAAGATGGAAGGAAAAGAAAAACAAATAGAGTAAAAAGAATCCTATCAAAATCTCATGTGGTGATCTTTTCAGGGGGAAGGAAGGAGCACAGGCAGGCAGAGAGGCCAGCCCACCTCACCTTCAGGCTTCTACTGTAGAGCTCCTTGTTCCTTTTTGAAGCCAGCAGAAGCAGGCACAACACCTCTAAAAAGGTAAGATAAATACAAAAGTAAATGCAAGATAAATACAGCTTCCCAAAAAAGAAGGGAAGTAAGGGAAGAAACAGAAGGGGAAAAGAAAAGGGAAGGGGAAGGGAAAGAGGAAGAGAAAGAGAAATCAAGGGAAAGGGAAACATAAAGGGGAAGAAAAAGAAAGAACAAGAAAAAAGAGGGAAGGAAAGGGGGAAGTAAAGAGAAAATGAAAATTAAATAGGGAAGAAAAAGAGAAAGGAGAACACAAAAGGGGGGAGGAATAGTAAAACAAATAGGGTAAGAAGAAGCCTATCAAAATCACATGTGATAAACTTTCCAGGGGGAAGGAAGGAGCACAGGCAGGCAGAGAGGCCAGCCCACCTCACCTTCAGGCTTCTACTGTAGAGCTCCCTGTTCCTTTTTGAAGAAGCAGAAGCAGGCACAACTCCTCTAAAAAGGTAAGATAAATACCAAAGTAAATACAAGATAAATACAGCTTCCCCAAAGAAAAGAATAGAAAAGAGAAAAGAAAAAGGGAAGGGAAATAAAGGGAAAGGGAAATAAAAGGAAAGGGAAAGGGAAACATAAAGGGGAAGTAAAAAAAAAGAGCAAGAAAAAAGGGGGAAGGAAAGGGGAAGAGAAAATAGGGAAGAAAAAGAGAAAGGAGAACAGAAAAGGGGGAAGGAAGAGAGAAACAAATAGGGTAAGAAGAACCAAAAGCAAAAGAAAATAAGGGGGGGAAATGGAAGGGAAAGGTCACTGATGGCCAGAATATCTCCCCTCCATCCCCCATCACCAGTATTTGTACGACAGTCCTGCAGATTTTTTTTTCTTTTTTTTTTTTTTTTACCAAAACCAAAGCTACTGAAGGCTACTCTATGATTGTGAGAACAGCGCAAAGAGGTATCCGATGATATTTTTATATCTGTTTGTACATCGAGAAGTATCATTTCATAAAGTAATTGTGCTTTAAAAGTAAAAAAAAAGGAAAGTAAAGGAAATGAAGAAGGGGAAGAAGATGAAAGAAAAAGGTGAAGAAAATTAAGATAAAAAAGAAACAAGGGAAGAAAAAGAGAAAGAAAAAAAAGGAGAGGAAAAATAGAGAGATTTAAAAAGCAAAAGAAAAGGAAAATCAATGAAACAAGAAGAAAAAGCACCAGAAAAAAATAAAAGAAAAAGGAACAAGAAGAAAGAGCAACAGAAAAGAAAGAAAAAAAAAGAAAAAAGATAAAGAAAAAGAAAAAAGTTAATGAAAAAGGAAAAAAATAATAGGGATAGAAAAGAGAAAGAAGAATAGAATAAAGGGAAAAAAAGGAAGATATAGAAAAACAAAAAGGATAAGGTAATAGCAAAGCCAAAAGAAAATAGAAAAAGAAAAAAGAAGAGAAAAAGAAAAAGAAAAAAGAAGAAAAAATAGAGAAGAAAAATAGGGTAGCAAAAGAAAAGAATAAAAAAAAGACAAGAAAATAAGAAAAAAGAAAGGGAATAGGGTAGAAGGGGGTAAAGGGAAAGAAAGGGGAGGGAAGGGAAAGAGAAGTGGGAAAGCAAAGATAAAAGGGGAAGAATAAAGGGGGAAGAAAAGAGGGAGGAAAATAGAAGAAGAATGATAGTTGGGAAGAAAAAGAATAGTGAGAGGAGAAGGGAAAGAAAATGAGGAAGAAAAAAATGGGAAGAAAAAACAAAAGCAAAAGGAAAGAAGCGAAGTCAAAGAAGAAAAAAAATTAAAAGAAGAAATGAAAAGAAGAGAAAGGGAAGGGAAAGGGAAAGAGAAAGGAAAAGGGAAAGAAAGGGAAAGAGAGGGAAAAAAAAGAAATGAGGAGAGGGGAGGGGAGAAAATGGAAAGAGGATAGAAAAAAGAAAGGAAAAAAGAAAAGAAGGAAGAAAAGAAGATAATATAAGGAAAGGAAAGAAGAAGAGAAAAAAAAGTAATAGGAGAAAGATAAAAGGAAATAGAAGAGGGAAGACAAAAATAAAATTGGGGGGGTAAAGGTAAGAAAACGGGGAAAAAAAGAAGAAAAATGATAATAGGGAAGAAAAAGAATATAAAAAATAGAAGGAAAAGAAAATGGGGAAGAAAAGAAAAACAAAACCAGGAGAAATGAACAAAAGGAAAATGAAAGAAGTGAAGAAAAAGAAGGCAAAGAAAAGGAAGAAAAAGAAGAAGAAAAAGAAAGGAATGAAGAGTAAAGAAAAGAGGGAAGTGAAGAAGAAAGGGAATACGAAAGAGAGAGGGAAAGAGAAAGAAAGCAATAAGGAAACATAAAGGGGAAGGAAAAAAAAAGAGCAAGAAAAAACAGGGAAGGAATGGGGGAAGAAAGAGGAAATGAAAATTAAACAGTGAAGAAAAAGAGAAAAGGGAATAGAAAAGGGGGAAGATAGGGAAAAAAGGTAATGGAAAAGAAATAGGAGAAATAAAAAACAGGAAACAGAAGGGGGAAAGTAAAGATAAAATGAAGAAAAAAGAGGGAAGAAAAAAGAGGGAAGAATACAGGGAAGGAAATAGAAGAAGAATGATAATAAGGAAGAAAAAGAATAGGAAAAGGAGAAGGGAAAAAATGGGGAAGAAAAAACAAAAAGGGGAAGAGAAAGTAAAAGCGAAAGGAAAGAAGGGAAGAAAAAGAAAAGAAGAAGAAAAGAATAAAAAAAGAAAGGAAAAGAAAAAAAAGGAAAACAAAGGAAAAAAGAAAAAAGAAAAAAGAAAAAAAAGGAAAAAGAAAAGAAAATAAAAAAAAAGAAAAAGGTAAAGAATAGAGAAGAAAAGAAGAAAGAAAAAGAAACATAAAGGGAAAGAAAAAAAGCAAGAAAAAAGAGGGAAAGAAATGGGGAAGCAAAAAAGAAAATTAAATAGGGAGGAAAAAAAGAGAACAGAAAAGGAGGAAGCGAAAGTAAAACAGATAGGGTAAAAAGAAACAAAAGCTAAAGAAAATAGGGGGTGGGGGGTGGGGGAATGATTGGAAAAGGAAAAGGAAAAGAAGTAAAGAATATATGGGCTATAATAAAAGGGGGAAGGGAAGAGAAGAAGAAAAAAAAATTATCAAACTTTAAAAAGAAAAAAAGACAAAGAATGGGTCGGGGTAAAAAGAAAAGAGAGAAGAAAATCAAGAAATAAAAAAGAATGAGAAAAGGGGAAGAAAAATGGAAAGAAAACGAATATTAAAAAGAGAAAAAAGCGAGAAAAAAGAAAAATAAAGATAGGGAAGAAAAAGTTAAAAAAAAAGAAATAGGGAAAAAAACATGAAACAGGAGAAAGTCAAGATAAAAGGGGAAGAAAAAAGAGGGGAGAAAACAGGGAAGAAAATAGAAGAAAAATGATAATAGGGAAGAAAAAGAATAGAAAAAGGAGAAGGGAAAGAAAATGGGGAAGAAAAATAAAACAAAAAGGGGAAGAAGAAGCAAAAGCAAAAGGAAAGAAGGGAAGAACAAGAAGAAGAAAAAAAGAAAAAGTAAAGAAAGAAAAGACAGGAAAACAAAAGAAAAAAGAGAAAAAAGATAAAGGGAAAGAAAGAGAAAGGGAAACATAAAGGGGAAGAAAAAAAGGAGCAAGAAAAAAGAGGAAAGGAAAGGGGGAAGAGAAAATGAAAATTAAATAGAGAAAGGAGAACAAAAAGAGGGAAGTAAAGAAAAACAGGTTAAGAAGAACCAAAAGCAAAAGAAAAATGGGGGGGAGGGGATGGAAAAGGAAGAGGAAAACATAAACAAGAAAAAATATATGGGAACAAAAAAAGGGGGGAGAAGGGAAGAAAATAAGAAAAAAACAAGATTTTAAAAGGAGAAAGCAAAAGACAAAATGTGGGTGGGTGGGTGTTGGGGGGGGGGAGAGGGAAGAATAGCAAGTAATAAAAAATAATGAGAAAAGTGGAAGAAAAATGTAAAGAAAATGAAAATTAAAAAGAAAGCAAGAAAGAAGAAAAACAAAATGGAGGTAGAGAAGAAAAAGGTAAAGAAAAAGACACAGGGAAAAAAAACGTAAAACAGGAGAAAGTAAAGATAAAAGGGGAAGAAAGAGGAGGGAAGAAAACAGGGAAGAAAATAGAGAAAGATTTGGGAAGAAAAAGAATCGAAAAAGGAGAAGGGAAAGAAAATGTGGAAGAAAAATAAAACAAATAGGGGAAGAAAAAGCAAAAGGATAAGAAAAGAAGGCAAGAAAAATAAGTAGAAAAAAAAAGAAAAAGTAAAGAGAAAAAAAGAAAAAAGGGGGGGGGAAGGAAAAGGAAAAGAAAACGAAATAAAAAATATATAAGAACAGAAAAAAGGGGGGTAAGAAGGGGAAGGAAGAAAATAAGAAAAAAAATATCAAATATATAGGAAAGAAAAAAATAAATGAAAGGAAAGAAAAGCAAAGTATAAACGAAAGGAAAGTATAAAGGTATGCTAAGGAAAGGAAAGTATAAAGGAAAGGAAGGTACAAAAGAAATGAGAGTATAATGGAAAGAAAAGTATAAAGAAAAGGAAAGTATAAAGGAAGGGAAAGTATAAAAGAAAGGAAGCAAAGGTAAGTATAAAGGAAGGGAAAGGAAGGGAATAGAAAAGAAAGGAAAGGTAGATATAATGGAAAGGAAAGCAATGTATAAGGGAAAGTCAATGTATGTAGAATTGTAAGGATAGGGAAGTATATAAAAAAGGAAAGGCAAGATTAATTTAAAAAAAAGAAAAGAATGGAAAGGAAGGTCTAAAGAAAAATGTTACAGAACAGAAAGGGAATGTAGGTATAATGCAAAGGGAAGGGAATTATAAAAGAAGGGAATTTATAAAAGAAAGGAAAGCAAAGGTAAGTATGAAAGGAAAGTATAAATGAAAGGAAAGGCTAAGTTTAAAAATAGGAATTGAAATGAAAGTGTAAAGGAAAGGAAAGTATACAGAAAAGGAAAGTGTAAAGGAAAGGAAAGTATACAGAAAAAAAAAATATAAAGGAAGGGAAAGTATAAAAGAAAGGAAAGCAAAGGTAAGTATATTGGAAAGGATAAGAAAGTATAAATGAAAGGAATGGGTAATTTTAAAAATAGTCATGGAAAGGAAAGTATAAGGGAATGGAAAGTATAAAGGAAGGGAAAGTATAAAAGAAAGGAAGCAAAGGTAAGTATAAAGGATAGGAAAGGAAGGAAATAGAAAAGAAAGGAAAGGTAGATATAATGGAAATAAAAGCAATGTATAAAGGAAAGTCAATGTACATAGAATTGTAAGGATAGGGAAGTATATAAAAAAGGAAGGGCAAGGTTAATTTAAAAAAAAAAAGGAATGGAAAGGAAGGTCTAAAGGAAAATATTACAGAAAAGAAAGGGAATGTAGGTATAATGCAAAGGGAAGGGAATTATAAAAGAAGGGAATTTATAAAAGAAAGGAAAGCAAAGGTAAGTATGAAAGGAAAGGAAAGGAAAGTATAAATGAAAGGAAAGGCTAAGTTTAAAAATAGGAATTGAAATGAAAGTGTAAAGGACAGGAATGTATACAGAAAAGGAAAGTATAAAGAAAAGGAATGTATATAGGAAGGGAAAGTATAAAAGAAAGGAAAGCAAGGGTTAAGTATATTGGAAAGGAGAAGAAAGTATAAATGAAAGGAATGGGTAAGTCTAAAAATAAGAATGGAAAGGAAAGTAGAAGGGAATGTAAAGTATAAAGGAAGGGAAAGTATAAAAGAAAGGAAGCAAAGGTAAGTATAAAGGAAGGGAAAGGAAGGGAATAGAAAAGAAAGGAAAGGTAGATATAATGGAAAGGAAAGCAATGTATAAGGGAAAGTCAATGTATGTAGAATTGTAAGGATAGGGAAGTATATAAAAAAGGAAAGGCAAGGTTAATTTAAAAAAAAAAAAGGAATGGAAAGGAAGGTCTAAAGGAAAATGTTACAGAACAGAAAGGGAATGTAGGTATAATGCAAAGGGAAGGGAATTATACAAGAAGGGAATTTATAAAAGAAAGGAAAGCAAAGGTAAGTATGAAAGGAAAGGAAAGTATAAATGAAAGGAAAGGCTAAGTTTAAAAATAGGAATTGAAATGAAAGTGTAAAGGAAAGGAAAGTATACAGAAAAGGAAAGGGAAAGTATAAAAGAAAGGAAAGCAAAGGTTAAGTATATTGGAAAGGAGAAGAAAATATAAATGAAAGGAATGGGTAAGTCTAAAAATAGGAATGGAAAGGAAAGTATAAGGGAATGGAAAGTATAAAGGAAGGGAAAGTATAAAAGAAAGGAAGCAAAGGTAAGTATAAAGGAAGGGAAAGGAAGGGAATAGAAAAGAAAGGAAAGGTAGATATAATGGAAAGGAAAGCAATGTATAAAGGAAAGTCAATGTACGTAGAATTGTAAGGATAGGGAAGTATAAAAGAAAGGAAAGGCAAGGTTAATTTAAAAAAAAAAGGAATGGAAAGGAAGGTCTAAAGGAAAATGTTAAAGAACAGAAAGGGAATGTAGGTATAATGCAAAGGGAAGGGAATTATACAAGAAGGGAATTTATAAAAGAAAGGAAAGCAAAGGTAAGTATGAAAGGAAAGGAAAGTATAAATGAAAGGAAAGGCTAAGTTTAAAAATAGGAATTGAAATGAAAGTGTAAAGGAAAGGAAAGTATACAGAAAAGGAAATGGAAAGTATAAAAGAAAGGAAAGCAAAGGTAAATATATTGGAAAGGATAAGAAAGTATAAATGAAAGGAATGGGTAATTTTAAAAATAGGAATGGAAAGGAAAGTATAAGTGAATGGAAAGTATAAAGGAAGGGAAAGTATAAAAGAAAGGAAGCAAAGGTAAGTATAAAGGAAGGGAAAGGAAGGGAATAGAAAAGAAAGGAAAGGTAGATATAATGGAAATAAAAGCAATGTATAAAGGAAAGTCAATGTACATAGAATTGTAAGGATAGGGAAGTATAAAAGAAAGGAAAGGCAAGGTTAATTTAAAAAAAAAAAAGGAATGGAAAGGAAGGTCTAAAGGAAAATGTTACAGAACAGAAAGGGAATGTAGGTATAATGCTAAGGGAAGGGAATTATAAAAGAAGGGAATTTATAAAAGAAAGGAAAGCAAAGGTAAGTATGAAAGGAAAGGAAAGGAAAGTATAAATGAAAGGAAAGGCTAAGTTTAAAAATAGGAATTGAAATGAAAGTGTAAAGGACAGGAATGTATACAGAAAAGGAAAGTATAAAGAAAAGGAATGTATATAGGAAGGGAAAGTATAAAAGAAAGGAAAGCAAGGGTTAAGTATATTGGAAAGGAGAAGAAAGTATAAATGAAAGGAATGGGTAAGTCTAAAAATAGGAATGGAAAGGAAAGTATAATGGAATGGAAAGTATAAAGGAAGGGAAAGTATAAAAGAAAGGAAGCAAAGGTAAGTATAAAGGAAGGGAAAGGAAGGGAATAGAAAAGAAAGGATAGGTAGATATAATGGAAATAAAAGCAATGTATAAGGGAAAGTCAATGTATGTAGAATTGTAAGGATAGGGAAGTATATAAAAAAGGAAAGGCAAGGTTAATTTAAAAAAAAAAAGGAATGGAAAGGAAGGTCTAAAGGAAAATGTTACAGAACAGAAAGGGAATGTAGGTATAATGCAAAGGGAAGGGAATTATAAAAGAAGGGAATTTATAAAAGAAAGGAAAGCAAAGGTAAGTATGAAAGGAAAGGAAAGTATAAATGAAAGGAAAGGCTAAGTTTAAAAATAGGAATTGAAATGAAAGTGTAAAGGAAAGGAAAGTATACAGAAAAGGAAAGGGAAAGTATAAAAGAAAGGAAAGCAAAGGTAAGTATATTGGAAAGGATAAGAAAGTATAAATGAAAGGAATGGGTAATTTTAAAAATAGGAATGGAAAGGAAAGTATAAGTGAATGGAAAGTATAAAGGAAGGGAAAGTATAAAAGAAAGGAAGCAAAGGTAAGTATAAAGGAAGGGAAAGGAAGGGAATAGAAAAGAAAGGAAAGGTAGATATAATGGAAAGGAAAGCAAAGTATAAGGGAAAGTCAATGTATGTAGAATTGTAAGGATAGGGAAGTATATAAAAAAGGAAAGGCAAGGTTAATTTAAAAAAAAGAAAGGAATGGAAAGGAAGGTCTAAAGGAAAATGTTACAGAACAGAAAGGGAATGTAGGTATAATGCAAAGGGAAGGGAATTATAAAAGAAGGGAATTTATAAAAGAAAGGAAAGCAAAGGTAAGTATGAAAGGAAAGGAAAGGAAAGTATAAATGAAAGGAAAGGCTAAGTTTAAAAATAGGAATTGAAATGAAAGTGTAAAGGACAGGAATGTATACAGAAAAGGAAAGTATAAAGAAAAGGAATGTATATAGGAAGGGAAAGTACAAAAGAAAGGAAAGCAAGGGTTAAGTATATTGGAAAGGAGAAGAAAGTATAAATGAAAGGAATGGGTAAGTCTAAAAATAAGAATGGAAAGGAAAGTATAAGGGAATGGAAAGTAAAAAGGAAGGGAAAGTATAAAAGAAAGGAAGCAAAGGTAAGTATAAAGGAAGGGAAAGGAAGGGAATATAAAAGAAAGGAAAGGTAGATATAATGGAAAGGAAAGCAATGTATAAGGGAAAGTCAATGTATGTAGAATTGTAAGGATAGGGAAGTATATAAAAAAGGAAAGGCAAGGTTAATTTAAAAAAAAAAAAGGAATGGAAAGGAAGGTCTAAAGGAAAATGTTACAGAACAGAAAGGGAATGTAGGTATAATGCAAAGGGAAGGGAATTATAAAAGAAGGGAATTTATAAAAGAAAGGAAAGGAAAGTATAAATGAAAGGAAAGGCTAAGTTTAAAAATAGGAATTGAAATGAAAGTGTAAAGGAAAGGAAAGTATACAGAAAAGGAAAGGGAAAGTATAAAAGAAAGGAAAGCAAAGGTAAGTATATTGGAAAGGATAAGAAAGTATAAATGAAAGGAATGGGTAATTTTAAAAATAGGAATGGAAAGGAAAGTATAAGTGAATGGAAAGTATAAAGGAAGGGAAAGTATAAAAGAAAGGAAGCAAAGGTAAGTACAAAGGAAGGGAAAGGAAGGGAATAGAAAAGAAAGGAAAGGTAGATATAATGGAAAGGAAAGCAAAGTATAAGGGAAAGTCAATGTATGTACAATTGTAAGGATAGGGAAGTAGATAAAAAAGGAAAGGCAAGGTTAATTTAAAAAAAAGAAAGGAATGGAAAGGAAGGTCTAAAGGAAAATGTTACAGAACAGAAAGGGAATGTAGGTATAATGCAAAGGGAAGGGAATTATAAAAGAAGGGAATTTATAAAAGAAAGGAAAGCAAAGGTAAGTATGAAAGGAAAGGAAAGTATAAATGAAAGGAAAGGCTAAGTTTAAAAATAGGAATTGAAATGAAAGTGTAAAGGAAAGGAAAGTATACAGAAAAGGAAAGGGAAAGTATAAAAGAAAGGAAAGCAAATGTAAGTATATTGGAAAGGATAAGAAAGTATAAATGAAAGGAATGGGTAATTTTAAAAATAGGAATGGAAAGTATAAGTGAATGGAAAGTATAAAGGAAGGGAAAGTATAAAAGAAAGGAAGCAAAGGTAAGTATAAAGGAAGGGAAAGGAAGGGAATAGAAAAGAAAGGAAAGGTAGATATAATGGAAAGGAAAGCAATGTATAAGGGAAAGTCAATGTATGTAGAATTGTAAGGATAGGGAAGTATATAAAAAAGGAAAGGCAAGGTTAATTTAAAAAAAAAAAAGGAATGGAAAGGAAGGTCTAAAGGAAAATGTTACAGAACAGAAAGGGAATGTAGGTATAATGCAAAGGGAAGGGAATTATAAAAGAAGGGAATTTATAAAAGAAAGGAAAGCAAAGGTAAGTATGAAAGGAAAGGAAAGTATAAATGAAAGGAAAGGCTAAGTTTAAAAATAGGAATTGAAATGAAAGTGTAAAGGAAAGGAAAGTATACAGAAAAGGAAAGGGAAAGTATAAAAGAAAGGAAAGCAAAGGTAAGTATATTGGAAAGGAGAAGAAAGTATAAATGAAAGGAATGGGTAATTTTCAAAATAGGAATGGAAAGGAAAGTATAAGTGAATGGAAAGTATAAAGGAAGGGAAAGTATAAAAGAAAGGAAGCAAAGGTAAGTATAAAGGAAGGGAAAGGAAGGGAATAGAACAGAAAGGAAAGGTAGATATAATGGAAAGGAAAGCAAAGTATAAGGGAAAGTCAATGTATGTAGAATTGTAAGGATAGGGAAGTATATAAAAAAGGAAAGGCAAGGTTAATTTAAAAAAAAAAAGGAATGGAAAGGAAGGTCTAAAGGAAAATATTACAGAAAAGAAAGGGAATGTAGGTATAATGCAAAGGGAAGGGAATTATAAAAGAAGGGAATTTATAAAAGAAAGGAAAGCAAAGGTAAGTATGAAAGGAAAGGAATGGATAAATGAAAGGAAAGGCTAAGTTTAAAAATAGGAATTGAAATGAAAGTGTAAAGAAAGGAAAGTATACAGAAAAGGAAAGGGAAAGTATAAAAGAAAGGAAAGCAAAGGTAAGTATATTGGAAAGGAGAAGAAAGTATAAATGAAAGGAATGGGTAAGTCTAAAAATAGGAATGGAAAGGAAAGTATAAGGGAATGGAAAGTATAAAGGAAGGGAAAGTATAAAAGAAAGGAAGCAAAGGTAAGTATAAAGTAAGGGAAAGGAAGGGAATAGAAAAGAAAGGATAGGTAGATATAATGGAAATAAAAGCAATGTATAAGGGAAAGTCAATGTATGTAGAATTGTAAGGATAGGGAAGTATATAAAAAAGGAAAGGCAAGGTTAATTTAAAAAAAAAAAGGAATGGAAAGGAAGGTCTAAAGGAAAATGTTACAGAACAGAAAGGGAATGTAGGTATAATGCAAAGGGAAGGGAATTATAAAAGAAGGGAATTTATAAAAGAAAGGAAAGCAAAGGTAAGTATGAAAGGAAAGGAAAGTATAAATGAAAGGAAAGGCTAAGTTTAAAAATAGGAATTGAAATGAAAGTGTAAAGGAAAGGAAAGTATACAGAAAAGGAAAGGGAAAGTATAAAAGAAAGGAAAGCAAAGGTAAGTATATTGGAAAGGATAAGAAAGTATAAATGAAAGGAATGGGTAATTTTAAAAATAGGAATGGAAAGGAAAGTATAAGTGAATGGAAAGTATAAAGGAAGGGAAAGTATAAAAGAAAGGAAGCAAAGGTAAGTATAAAGGAAGGGAAAGGAAGGGAATAGAAAAGAAAGGAAAGGTAGATATAATGGAAAGGAAAGCAAAGTATAAGGGAAAGTCAATGTATGTAGAATTGTAAGGATAGGGAAGTATATAAAAAAGGAAAGGCAAGGTTAATTTAAAAAAAAGAAAGGAATGGAAAGGAAGGTCTAAAGGAAAATGTTACAGAACAGAAAGGGAATGTAGGTATAATGCAAAGGGAAGGGAATTATAAAAGAAGGGAATTTATAAAAGAAAGGAAAGCAAAGGTAAGTATGAAAGGAAAGGAAAGGAAAGTATAAATGAAAGGAAAGGCTAAGTTTAAAAATAGGAATTGAAATGAAAGTGTAAAGGACAGGAATGTATACAGAAAAGGAAAGTATAAAGAAAAGGAATGTATATAGGAAGGGAAAGTACAAAAGAAAGGAAAGCAAGGGTTAAGTATATTGGAAAGGAGAAGAAAGTATAAATGAAAGGAATGGGTAAGTCTAAAAATAAGAATGGAAAGGAAAGTATAAGGGAATGGAAAGTAAAAAGGAAGGGAAAGTATAAAAGAAAGGAAGCAAAGGTAAGTACAAAGGAAGGGAAAGGAAGGGAATATAAAAGAAAGGAAAGGTAGATATAATGGAAAGGAAAGCAATGTATAAGGGAAAGTCAATGTATGTAGAATTGTAAGGATAGGGAAGTATATAAAAAAGGAAAGGCAAGGTTAATTTAAAAAAAAAAAAGGAATGGAAAGGAAGGTCTAAAGGAAAATGTTACAGAACAGAAAGGGAATGTAGGTATAATGCAAAGGGAAGGGAATTATAAAAGAAGGGAATTTATAAAAGAAAGGAAAGGAAAGTATAAATGAAAGGAAAGGCTAAGTTTAAAAATAGGAATTGAAATGAAAGTGTAAAGGAAAGGAAAGTATACAGAAAAGGAAAGGGAAAGTATAAAAGAAAGGAAAGCAAAGGTAAGTATATTGGAAAGGATAAGAAAGTATAAATGAAAGGAATGGGTAATTTTAAAAATAGGAATGGAAAGGAAAGTATAAGTGAATGGAAAGTATAAAGGAAGGGAAAGTATAAAAGAAAGGAAGCAAAGGTAAGTACAAAGGAAGGGAAAGGAAGGGAATAGAAAAGAAAGGAAAGGTAGATATAATGGAAAGGAAAGCAAAGTATAAGGGAAAGTCAATGTATGTACAATTGTAAGGATAGGGAAGTAGATAAAAAAGGAAAGGCAAGGTTAATTTAAAAAAAAAAAAAAGGAATGGAAAGGAAGGTCTAAAGGAAAATATTACAGAAAAGAAAGGAATGTAGGTATAATGCAAAGGGAAGGGAATTATAAAAGAAGGGAATTTATAAAAGAAAGGAAAGCAAAGGTAAGTATGAAAGGAAAGGAAAGGAAAGTATAAATGAAAGGAAAGGCTAAGTTTAAAAATAGGAATTGAAATGAAAGTGTAAAGGACAGGAATGTATACAGAAAAGGAAAGTATAAAGAAAAGGAATGTATATAGGAAGGGAAAGTAAAAAAGAAAGGAAAGCAAGGGTTAAGTATATTGGAAAGGAGAAGAAAGTATAAATGAAAGGAATGGGTAAGTCTAAAAATAAGAATGGAAAGGAAAGTAGAAGGGAATGGAAAGTACAAAGGAAGGGAAAGTATAAAAGAAAGGAAGCAAAGGTAAGTATAAAGGAAGGGAAAGGAAGGGAATAGAAAAGAAAGGAAAGGTAGATATAATGGAAAGGAAAGCAATGTATAAGGGAAAGTCAATGTATGTAGAATTGTAAGGATAGGGAAGTATATAAAAAAGGAAAGGCAAGGTTAATTTAAAAAAAAAAAAGGAATGGAAAGGAAGGTCTAAAGGAAAATGTTACAGAACAGAAAGGGAATGTAGGTATAATGCAAAGGGAAGGGAATTATAAAAGAAGGGAATTTATAAAAGAAAGGAAAGCAAAGGTAAGTATGAAAGGAAAGGAATGGATAAATGAAAGGAAAGGCTAAGTTTAAAAATAGGAATTGAAATGAAAGTGTAAAGAAAGGAAAGTATACAGAAAAGGAAAGGGAAAGTATAAAAGAAAGGAAAGCAAAGGTAAGTATATTGGAAAGGATAAGAAAGTATAAATGAAAGGAATGGGTAATTTTAAAAATAGGAATGGAAAGGAAAGTATAAGTGAATGGAAAGTATAAAGGAAGGGAAAGTATAAAAGAAAGGAAGCAAAGGTAAGTATAAAGGAAGGGAAAGGAAGGGAATAGAAAAGAAAGGAAAGGTAGATATAATGGAAAGGAAAGCAAAGTATAAGGGAAAGTCAATGTATGTAGAATTGTAAGGATAGGGAAGTATATAAAAAAGGAAAGGCAAGGTTAATTTAAAAAAAAAAAAGGAATGGAAAGGAAGGTCTAAAGGAAAATATTACAGAAAAGAAAGGGAATGTAGGTATAATGCAAAGGGAAGGGAATTATAAAAGAAGGGAATTTATAAAAGAAAGGAAAGCAAAGGTAAGTATGAAAGGAAAGGAAAGGAAAGTATAAATGAAAGGAAAGGCTAAGTTTAAAAATAGGAATTGAAATGAAAGTGTAAAGGACAGGAATGTATACAGAAAAGGAAAGTATAAAGAAAAGGAATGTATATAGGAAGGGAAAGTATAAAAGAAAGGAAAGCAAGGGTTAAGTATATTGGAAACGAGAAGAAAGTATAAATGAAAGGAATGGGTAATTTTAAAAATAGGAATGGAAAGGAAAGTATAAGTGAATGGAAAGTATAAAGGAAGGGAAAGTATAAAAGAAAGGAAGCAAAGGTAAGTATAAAGGAAGGGAAAGGAAGGGAATAGAAAGAAAGGAAAGGTAGATATAATGGAAAGGAAAGCAATGTATAAGGGAAAGTCAATGTATGTACAATTGTAAGGATAGGGAAGTAGATAAAAAAGGAAAGGCAAGGTTAATTTAAAAAAAAAAAAGGAATGGAAAGGAAGGTCTAAAGGAAAATGTTACAGAACAGAAAGGGAATGTAGGTATAATGCAAAGGGAAGGGAATTATAAAAGAAGGGAATTTATAAAAGAAAGGAAAGGAAAGTATAAATGAAAGGAAAGGCTAAGTTTAAAAATAGGAATTGAAATGAAAGTGTAAAGGAAAGGAAAGTATACAGAAAAGGAAAGGGAAAGTATAAAAGAAAGGAAAGCAAAGGTAAGTATATTGGAAAGGATAAGAAAGTATAAATGAAAGGAATGGGTAATTTTAAAAATAGGAATGGAAAGGAAAGTATAAGTGAATGGAAAGTATAAAGGAAGGGAAAGTATAAAAGAAAGGAAGCAAAGGTAAGTACAAAGGAAGGGAAAGGAAGGGAATAGAAAAGAAAGGAAAGGTAGATATAATGGAAAGGAAAGCAAAGTATAAGGGAAAGTCAATGTATGTACAATTGTAAGGATAGGGAAGTAGATAAAAAAGGAAAGGCAAGGTTAATTTAAAAAAAAGAAAGGAATGGAAAGGAAGGTCTAAAGGAAAATGTTACAGAACAGAAAGGGAATGTAGGTATAATGCAAAGGGAAGGGAATTATAAAAGAAGGGAATTTATAAAAGAAAGGAAAGCAAAGGTAAGTATGAAAGGAAAGGAAAGTATAAATGAAAGGAAAGGCTAAGTTTAAAAATAGGAATTGAAATGAAAGTGTAAAGGAAAGGAAAGTATACAGAAAAGGAAAGGGAAAGTATAAAAGAAAGGAAAGCAAATGTAAGTATATTGGAAAGGATAAGAAAGTATAAATGAAAGGAATGGGTAATTTTAAAAATAGGAATGGAAAGTATAAGTGAATGGAAAGTATAAAGGAAGGGAAAGTATAAAAGAAAGGAAGCAAAGGTAAGTATAAAGGAAGGGAAAGGAAGGGAATAGAAAAGAAAGGAAAGGTAGATATAATGGAAAGGAAAGCAATGTATAAGGGAAAGTCAATGTATGTAGAATTGTAAGGATAGGGAAGTATATAAAAAAGGAAAGGCAAGGTTAATTTAAAAAAAAAAAAGGAATGGAAAGGAAGGTCTAAAGGAAAATGTTACAGAACAGAAAGGGAATGTAGGTATAATGCAAAGGGAAGGGAATTATAAAAGAAGGGAATTTATAAAAGAAAGGAAAGCAAAGGTAAGTATGAAAGGAAAGGAAAGTATAAATGAAAGGAAAGGCTAAGTTTAAAAATAGGAATTGAAATGAAAGTGTAAAGGAAAGGAAAGTATACAGAAAAGGAAAGGGAAAGTATAAAAGAAAGGAAAGCAAAGGTAAGTATATTGGAAAGGAGAAGAAAGTATAAATGAAAGGAATGGGTAATTTTCAAAATAGGAATGGAAAGGAAAGTATAAGTGAATGGAAAGTATAAAGGAAGGGAAAGTATAAAAGAAAGGAAGCAAAGGTAAGTATAAAGGAAGGGAAAGGAAGGGAATAGAACAGAAAGGAAAGGTAGATATAATGGAAAGGAAAGCAAAGTATAAGGGAAAGTCAATGTATGTAGAATTGTAAGGATAGGGAAGTATATAAAAAAGGAAAGGCAAGGTTAATTTAAAAAAAAAAAGGAATGGAAAGGAAGGTCTAAAGGAAAATATTACAGAAAAGAAAGGGAATGTAGGTATAATGCAAAGGGAAGGGAATTATAAAAGAAGGGAATTTATAAAAGAAAGGAAAGCAAAGGTAAGTATGAAAGGAAAGGAATGGATAAATGAAAGGAAAGGCTAAGTTTAAAAATAGGAATTGAAATGAAAGTGTAAAGAAAGGAAAGTATACAGAAAAGGAAAGGGAAAGTATAAAAGAAAGGAAAGCAAAGGTAAGTATATTGGAAAGGAGAAGAAAGTATAAATGAAAGGAATGGGTAAGTCTAAAAATAGGAATGGAAAGGAAAGTATAAGTGAATGGAAAGTATAAAGGAAGGGAAAGTATAAAAGAAAGGAAGCAAAGGTAAGTACAAAGGAAGGGAAAGGAAGGGAATAGAACAGAAAGGAAAGGTAGATATAATGGAAAGGAAAGCAATGTATAAGGGAAAGTCAATGTATTTGGAATTTTTAGAATAGGGAAGTATATAAAAAAGGAAAGGCAAGGTTAATTTAAAAAAAAAGAAAGGAATGGAAAGGAAGGTCTAAAGGAAAATATTACAGAAAAGAAAGGGAATGTAGGTATAATGCAAAGGGAAGGGAATTATAAAAGAAGGGAATTTATAAAAGAAAGGAAAGCAAAGGTAAGTATGAAAGGAAAGGAAAGTATAAATGAAAGGAAAGGCTAAGTTTAAAAATAGGAATTGAAATGAAAGTGTAAAGGACAGGAATGTATACAGAAAAGGAAAGTATAAAGAAAAGGAATGTATATAGGAAGGGAAAGTATAAAAGAAAGGAAAGCAAGGGTTAAGTATATTGGAAAGGAGAAGAAAGTATAAATGAAAGGAATGGGTAAGTCTAAAAATAAGAATGGAAAGGAAAGTAGAAGGGAATGGAAAGTATAAAGGAAGGGAAAGTATAAAAGAAAGGAAGCAAAGGTAAGTATAAAGGAAGGGAAAGGAAGGGAATAGAAAAGAAAGGAAAGGTAGATATAATGGAAAGGAAAGCAATGTATAAGGGAAAGTCAATGTATGTAGAATTGTAAGGATAGGGAAGTATATAAAAAAGGAAAGGCAAGGTTAATTTAAAAAAAAAAAAGGAATGGAAAGGAAGGTCTAAAGGAAAATGTTACAGAACAGAAAGGGAATGTAGGTATAATGCAAAGGGAAGGGAATTATAAAAGAAGGGAATTTATAAAAGAAAGGAAAGCAAAGGTAAGTATGAAAGGAAAGGAAACGAAAGTATAAATGAAAGGAAAGGCTAAGTTTAAAAATAGGAATTGAAATGAAAGTGTAAAGGAAAGGAAAGTATACAGAAAAGGAAAGGGAAAGTATAAAAGAAAGGAAAGCAAAGGTAAGTATATTGGAAAGGAGAAGAAAGTATAAATGAAAGGAATGGGTAATTTTCAAAATAGGAATGGAAAGGAAAGTATAAGTGAATGGAAAGTATAAAGGAAGGGAAAGTATAAAAGAAAGGAAGCAAAGGTAAGTATAAAGGAAGGGAAAGGAAGGGAATAGAAAAGAAAGGAAAGGTAGATATAATGGAAAGGAAAGCAAAGTATAAGGGAAAGTCAATGTATGTAGAATTGTAAGGATAGGGAAGTATATAAAAAAGGAAAGGCAAGGTTAATTTTAAAAAAAAAAAGGAATGGAAAGGAAGGTCTAAAGGAAAATATTACAGAAAAGAAAGGGAATGTAGGTATAATGCAAAGGGAAGGGAATTATAAAAGAAGGGAATTTATATAAGAAAGGAAAGCAAAGGTAAGTATGAAAGGAAAGGAATGGATAAATGAAAGGAAAGGCTAAGTTTAAAAATAGGAATTGAAATGAAAGTGTAAAGAAAGGAAAGTATACAGAAAAGGAAAGGGAAAGTATAAAAGAAAGGAAAGCAAAGGTAAGTATATTGGAAAGGATAAGAAAGTATAAATGAAAGGAATGGGTAATTTTAAAAATAGGAATGGAAAGGAAAGTATAAGGGAATGGAAAGTATAAAGGAAGGGAAAGTATAAAAGAAAGGAAGCAAAGGTAAGTATAAAGGAAGGGAAAGGAAGGGAATAGAAAAGAAAGGAAAGGTAGATATAATGGAAAGGAAAGCAATGTATAAGGGAAAGTCAATGTATGTAGAATTGTAAGGATAGGGAAGTATATAAAAAAGGAAAGGCAAGGTTAATTTAAAAAAAAGAAAGGAATGGAAAGGAAGGTCTAAAGGAAAATGTTACAGAACAGAAAGGGAATGTAGGTATAATGCAAAGGGAAGGGAATTATAAAAGAAGGGAATTTATAAAAGAAAGGAAAGCAAAGGTAAGTATGAAAGGAAAGGAAAGGAAAGTATAAATGAAAGGAAAGGCTAAGTTTAAAAATAGGAATTGAAATGAAAGTGTATAGGACAGAAATGTATACAGAAAAGGAAAGTATAAAGAAAAGGAATGTATATAGGAAGGGAAAGTATAAAAGAAAGGAAAGCAAGGGTTAAGTATATTGGAAACGAGAAGAAAGTATAAATGAAAGGAATGGGTAATTTTAAAAATAGGAATGGAAAGGAAAGTATAAGTGAATGGAAAGTATAAAGGAAGGGAAAGTATAAAAGAAAGGAAGCAAAGGTAAGTATAAAGGAAGGGAAAGGAAGGGAATAGAAAGAAAGGAAAGGTAGATATAATGGAAAGGAAAGCAATGTATAAGGGAAAGTCAATGTATGTAGAATTGTAAGGATAGGGAAGTATATAAAAAAGGAAAGGCAAGGTTAATTTAAAAAAAAAAAAGGAATGGAAAGGAAGGTCTAAAGGAAAATGTTACAGAACAGAAAGGGAATGTAGGTATAATGCAAAGGGAAGGGAATTATAAAAGAAGGGAATTTATAAAAGAAAGGAAAGCAAAGGTAAGTATGAAAGGAAAGGAAAGTATAAATGAAAGGAAAGGCTAAGTTTAAAAATAGGAATTGAAATGAAAGTGTAAAGGACAGGAATGTATACAGAAAAGGAAAGTATAAAGAAAAGGAATGTATATAGGAAGGGAAAGTATAAAAGAAAGGAAAGCAAGGGTTAAGTATATTGGAAAGGAGAAGAAAGTATAAATGAAAGGAATGGGTAATTTTAAAAATAGGAATGGAAAGGAAAGTATAAGGGAATGGAAAGTATAAAGGAAGGGAAAGTATAAAAGAAAGGAAGCAAAGGTAAGTATAAAGGAAGGGAAAGGAAGGGAATAGAAAAGAAAGGAAAGGTAGATATAATGGAAATAAAAGCAATGTATAAGGGAAAGTCAATGTATGTAGAATTGTAAGGATAGGGAAGTATATAAAAAAGGAAAGGCAAGGTTAATTTAAAAAAAAAAAAGGAATGGAAAGGAAGGTCTAAAGGAAAATGTTACAGAACAGAAAGGGAATGTAGGTGTAATGCAAAGGGAAGGGAATTATAAAAGAAGGGAATTTATAAAAGAAAGGAAAGCAAAGGTAAGTATGAAAGGAAAGGAAAGTATAAATGAAAGGAAAGGCTAAGTTTAAAAATAGGAATTGAAATGAAAGTGTAAAGGAAAGGAAAGTATACAGAAAAGGAAAGGGAAAGTATAAAAGAAAGGAAAGCAAAGGTAAGTATATTGGAAAGGATAAGAAAGTATAAATGAAAGGAATGGGTAATTTTCAAAATAGGAATGGAAAGGAAAGTATAAGTGAATGGAAAGTATAAAGGAAGGGAAAGTATAAAAGAAAGGAAGCAAAGGTAAGTATAAAGGAAGGGAAAGGAAGGGAATAGAAAAGAAAGGAAAGGTAGATATAATGGAAAGGAAAGCAAAGTATAAGGGAAAGTCAATGTATGTAGAATTGTAAGGATAGGGAAGTATATAAAAAAGGAAAGGCAAGGTTAATTTAAAAAAAAAAAAGGAATGGAAAGGAAGGTCTAAAGGAAAATATTACAGAAAAGAAAGGGAATGTAGGTATAATGCAAAGGGAAGGGAATTATAAAAGAAGGGAATTTATAAAAGAAAGGAAAGCAAAGGTAAGTATGAAAGGAAAGGAATGTATAAATGAAAGGAAACGCTAAGTTTAAAAATAGGAATTGAAATGAAAGTGTAAAGGAAAGGAAAGTATACAGAAAAGGAAAGGGAAAGTATAAAAGAAAGGAAAGCAAAGGTAAGTGTATTGGAAAGGATAAGAAAGTATAAATGAAAGGAATGGGTAATTTTAAAAATAGGAATGGAAAGGAAAGTATAAGTGAATGGAAAGTATAAAGGAAGGGAAAGTATAAAAGAAAGGAAGCAAAGGTAAGTATAAAGGAAGGGAAAGGAAGAGAATAGAAAAGAAAGGAAAGGTAGATATAATGGAAAGGAAAGCAAAGTATAAGGGAAAGTCAATGTATGTAGAATTGTAAGGATAGGGAAGTATATAAAAAAGGAAAGGCAAGGTTAATTTAAAAAAAAAAAAGGAATGGAAAGGAAGGTCTAAAGGAAAATGTTACAGAACAGAAAGGGAATGTAGGTATAATGCAAAGGGAAGGGAATTATAAAAGAAGGGAATTTATAAAAGAAAGGAAAGCAAAGGTAAGTATGAAAGGAAAGGAAAGGAAAGTATAAATGAAAGGAAAGGCTAAGTTTAAAAATAGGAATTGAAATGAAAGTGTAAAGGACAGGAATGTATACAGAAAAGGAAAGTATAAAGAAAAGGAATGTATATAGGAAGGGAAAGTACAAAAGAAAGGAAAGCAAGGGTTAAGTATATTGGAAAGGAGAAGAAAGTATAAATGAAAGGAATGGGTAAGTCTAAAAATAAGAATGGAAAGGAAAGTATAAGGGAATGGAAAGTATAAAGGAAGGGAAAGTATAAAAGAAAGGAAGCAAAGGTAAGTATAAAGGAAGGGAAAGGAAGGGAATAGAAAAGAAAGGAAAGGTAGATATAATGGAAAGGAAAGCAATGTATAAGGGAAAGTCAATGTATGTAGAATTGTAAGGATAGGGAAGTATATAAAAAAGGAAAGGCAAGGTTACTTTAAAAAAAAGAAAGGAATGGAAAGGAAGGTCTAAAGGAAAATGTTACAGAACAGAAAGGGAATGTAGGTATAATGCAAAGGGAAGGGAATTATAAAAGAAGGGAATTTATAAAAGAAAGGAAAGCAAAGGTAAGTATGAAAGGAAAGGAAAGTATAAATGAAAGGAAAGGCTAAGTTTAAAAATAGGAATAGAAATGAAAGTGTAAAGGAAAGGAAAGTATACAGAAAAGGAAAGGGAAAGTATAAAAGAAAGGAAAGCAAAGGTAAGTATATTGGAAAGGATAAGAAAGTATAAATGAAAGGAATGGGTAATTTTAAAAATAGTCATGGAAAGGAAAGTATAAGGGAATGGAAAGTATAAAGGAAGGGAAAGTATAAAAGAAAGGAAGCAAAGGTAAGTATAAAGGATAGGAAAGGAAGGAAATAGAAAAGAAAGGAAAGGTAGATATAATGGAAATAAAAGCAATGTATAAAGGAAAGTCAATGTACATAGAATTGTAAGGATAGGGAAGTATATAAAAAAGGAAGGGCAAGGTTAATTTAAAAAAAAAAAGGAATGGAAAGGAAGGTCTAAAGGAAAATATTACAGAAAAGAAAGGGAATGTAGGTATAATGCAAAGGGAATGGAATTATAAAAGAAGGGAATTTATAAAAGAAAGGAAAGCAAAGGTAAGTATGAAAGGAAAGGAAAGGAAAGTATAAATGAAAGGAAAGGCTAAGTTTAAAAATAGGAATTGAAATGAAAGTGTAAAGGACAGGAATGTATACAGAAAAGGAAAGTATAAAGAAAAGGAATGTATATAGGAAGGGAAAGTATAAAAGAAAGGAAAGCAAGGGTTAAGTATATTGGAAAGGAGAAGAAAGTATAAATGAAAGGAATGGGTAAGTCTAAAAATAAGAATGGAAAGGAAAGTAGAAGGGAATGTAAAGTATAAAGGAAGGGAAAGTATAAAAGAAAGGAAGCAAAGGTAAGTATAAAGGAAGGGAAAGGAAGGGAATAGAAAAGAAAGGAAAGGTAGATATAATGGAAAGGAAAGCAATGTATAAGGGAAAGTCAATGTATGTAGAATTGTAAGGATAGGGAAGTATATAAAAAAGGAAAGGCAAGGTTAATTTAAAAAAAAAAAAGGAATGGAAAGGAAGGTCTAAAGGAAAATGTTACAGAACAGAAAGGGAATGTAGGTATAATGCAAAGGGAAGGGAATTATACAAGAAGGGAATTTATAAAAGAAAGGAAAGCAAAGGTAAGTATGAAAGGAAAGGAAAGTATAAATGAAAGGAAAGGCTAAGTTTAAAAATAGGAATTGAAATGAAAGTGTAAAGGAAAGGAAAGTATACAGAAAAGGAAAGGGAAAGTATAAAAGAAAGGAAAGCAAAGGTTAAGTATATTGGAAAGGAGAAGAAAATATAAATGAAAGGAATGGGTAAGTCTAAAAATAGGAATGGAAAGGAAAGTATAAGGGAATGGAAAGTATAAAGGAAGGGAAAGTATAAAAGAAAGGAAGCAAAGGTAAGTATAAAGGAAGGGAAAGGAAGGGAATAGAAAAGAAAGGAAAGGTAGATATAATGGAAAGGAAAGCAATGTATAAAGGAAAGTCAATGTACGTAGAATTGTAATGATAGGGAAGTATAAAAGAAAGGAAAGGCAAGGTTAATTTAAAAAAAAAAAGGAATGGAAAGGAAGGTCTAAAGGAAAATGTTAAAGAACAGAAAGGGAATGTAGGTATAATGCAAAGGGAAGGGAATTATACAAGAAGGGAATTTATAAAAGAAAGGAAAGCAAAGGTAAGTATGAAAGGAAAGGAAAGTATAAATGAAAGGAAAGGCTAAGTTTAAAAATAGGAATTGAAATGAAAGTGTAAAGGAAAGGAAAGTATACAGAAAAGGAAATGGAAAGTATAAAAGAAAGGAAAGCAAAGGTAAGTATATTGGAAAGGAGAAGAAAGTATAAATGAAAGGAATGGGTAATTTTAAAAATAGGAATGGAAAGGAAAGTATAAGTGAATGGAAAGTATAAAGGAAGGGAAAGTATAAAAGAAAGGAAGCAAAGGTAAGTATAAAGGAAGGGAAAGGAAGGGAATAGAAAAGAAAGGAAAGGTAGATATAATGGAAATAAAAGCAATGTATAAAGGAAAGTCAATGTACATAGAATTGTAAGGATAGGGAAGTATAAAAGAAAGGAAAGGCAAGGTTAATTTAAAAAAAAAAAGGAATGGAAAGGAAGGTCTAAAGGAAAATGTTACAGAACAGAAAGGGAATGTAGGTATAATGCAAAGGGAAGGGAATTATAAAAGAAGGGAATTTATAAAAGAAAGGAAAGCAAAGGTAAGTATGAAAGGAAAGGAAAGGAAAGTATAAATGAAAGGAAAGGCTAAGTTTAAAAATAGGAATTGAAATGAAAGTGTAAAGGACAGGAATGTATACAGAAAATGAAAGTATAAAGAAAAGGAATGTATATAGGAAGGGAAAGTATAAAAGAAAGGAAAGCAAGGGTTAAGTATATTGGAAAGGAGAAGAAAGTATAAATGAAAGGAATGGGTAAGTCTAAAAATAGGAATGGAAAGGAAAGTATAAGGGAATGGAAAGTATAAAGGAAGGGAAAGTATAAAAGAAAGGAAGCAAAGGTAAGTATAAAGGAAGGGAAAGGAAGGGAATAGAAAAGAAAGGATAGGTAGATATAATGGAAAGGAAAGCAATGTATAAGGGAAAGTCAATGTATGTAGAATTGTAAGGATAGGGAAGTATATAAAAAAGGAAAGGCAAGGTTAATTTAAAAAAAAAAAGGAATGGAAAGGAAGGTCTAAAGGAAAATGTTACAGAACAGAAAGGGAATGTAGGTATAATGCAAAGGGAAGGGAATTATAAAAGAAGGGAATTTATAAAAGAAAGGAAAGCAAAGGTAAGTATGAAAGGAAAGGAAAGTATAAATGAAAGGAAAGGCTAAGTTTAAAAATAGGAATTGAAATGAAAGTGTAAAGGAAAGGAAAGTATACAGAAAAGGAAAGGGAAAGTATAAAAGAAAGGAAAGCAAAGGTAAGTATATTGGAAAGGATAAGAAAGTATAAATGAAAGGAATGGGTAATTTTAAAAATAGGAATGGAAAGGAAAGTATAAGTGAATGGAAAGTATAAAGGAAGGGAAAGTATAAAAGAAAGGAAGCAAAGGTAAGTATAAAGGAAGGGAAAGGAAGGGAATAGAAAAGAAAGGAAAGGTAGATATAATGGAAAGGAAAGCAAAGTATAAGGGAAAGTCAATGTATGTAGAATTGTAAGGATAGGGAAGTATATAAAAAAGGAAAGGCAAGGTTAATTTAAAAAAAAGAAAGGAATGGAAAGGAAGGTCTAAAGGAAAATGTTACAGAAAAGAAAGGGAATGTAGGTATAATGCAAAGGGAAGGGAATTATAAAAGAAGGGAATTTATAAAAGAAAGGAAAGCAAAGGTAAGTATGAAAGGAAAGGAAAGGAAAGTATAAATGAAAGGAAAGGCTAAGTTTAAAAATAGGAATTGAAATGAAAGTGTAAAGGACAGGAATGTATACAGAAAAGGAAAGTATAAAGAAAAGGAATGTATATAGGAAGGGAAAGTACAAAAGAAAGGAAAGCAAGGGTTAAGTATATTGGAAAGGAGAAGAAAGTATAAATGAAAGGAATGGGTAAGTCTAAAAATAAGAATGGAAAGGAAAGTATAAGGGAATGGAAAGTAAAAAGGAAGGGAAAGTATAAAAGAAAGGAAGCAAAGGTAAGTATAAAGGAAGGGAAAGGAAGGGAATATAAAAGAAAGGAAAGGTAGATATAATGGAAAGGAAAGCAATGTATAAGGGAAAGTCAATGTATGTAGAATTGTAAGGATAGGGAAGTATATAAAAAAGGAAAGGCAAGGTTAATTTAAAAAAAAAAAAGGAATGGAAAGGAAGGTCTAAAGGAAAATGTTACAGAACAGAAAGGGAATGTAGGTATAATGCAAAGGGAAGGGAATTATAAAAGAAGGGAATTTATAAATGAAAGGAAAGGAAAGTATAAATGAAAGGAAAGGAAAGTATAAATGAAAGGAAAGGCTAAGTTTAAAAATAGGAATTGAAATGAAAGTGTAAAGGAAAGGAAAGTATACAGAAAAGGAAAGGGAAAGTATAAAAGAAAGGAAAGCAAAGGTAAGTATATTGGAAAGGAGAAGAAAGTATAAATGAAAGGAATGGGTAATTTTCAAAATAGGAATGGAAAGGAAAGTATAAGTGAATGGAAAGTATAAAGGAAGGGAAAGTATAAAAGAAAGGAAGCAAAGGTAAGTATAAAGGAAGGGAAAGGAAGGGAATAGAACAGAAAGGAAAGGTAGATATAATGGAAAGGAAAGCAAAGTATAAGGGAAAGTCAATGTATGTAGAATTGTAAGGATAGGGAAGTATATAAAAAAGGAAAGGCAAGGTTAATTTAAAAAAAAAAAGGAATGGAAAGGAAGGTCTAAAGGAAAATATTACAGAAAAGAAAGGGAATGTAGGTATAATGCAAAGGGAAGGGAATTATAAAAGAAGGGAATTTATAAAAGAAAGGAAAGCAAAGGTAAGTATGAAAGGAAAGGAATGGATAAATGAAAGGAAAGGCTAAGTTTAAAAATAGGAATTGAAATGAAAGTGTAAAGAAAGGAAAGTATACAGAAAAGGAAAGGGAAAGTATAAAAGAAAGGAAAGCAAAGGTAAGTATATTGGAAAGGATAAGAAAGTATAAATGAAAGGAATGGGTAATTTTCAAAATAGGAATAGAAAGGAAAGTATAAGTGAATGGAAAGTATAAAGGAAGGGAAAGTATAAAAGAAAGGAAGCAAAGGTAAGTATAAAGGAAGGGAAAGGAAGGGAATAGAAAAGAAAGGAAAGGTAGATATAATGGAAAGGAAAGCAAAGTATAAGGGAAAGTCAATGTATGTAGAATTGTAAGGATAGGGAAGTATATAAAAAAGGAAAGGCAAGGTTAATTTAAAAAAAAAAAAGGAATGGAAAGGAAGGTCTAAAGGAAAATATTACAGAAAAGAAAGGGAATGTAGGTATAATGCAAAGGGAAGGGAATTATAAAAGAAGGGAATTTATAAAAGAAAGGAAAGCAAAGGTAAGTATGAAAGGAAAGGAAAGGAAAGTATAAATGAAAGGAAAGGCTAAGTTTAAAAATAGGAATTGAAATGAAAGTGTAAAGGACAGGAATGTATACAGAAAAGGAAAGTATAAAGAAAAGGAATGTATATAGGAAGGGAAAGTATAAAAGAAAGGAAAGCAAGGGTTAAGTATATTGGAAACGAGAAGAAAGTATAAATGAAAGGAATGGGTAATTTTAAAAATAGGAATGGAAAGGAAAGTATAAGTGAATGGAAAGTATAAAGGAAGGGAAAGTATAAAAGAAAGGAAGCAAAGGTAAGTACAAAGGAAGGGAAAGGAAGGGAATAGAAAGAAAGGAAAGGTAGATATAATGGAAAGGAAAGCAATGTATAAGGGAAAGTCAATGTATGTACAATTGTAAGGATAGGGAAGTAGATAAAAAAGGAAAGGCAAGGTTAATTTAAAAAAAAAAAAGGAATGGAAAGGAAGGTCTAAAGGAAAATGTTACAGAACAGAAAGGGAATGTAGGTATAATGCAAAGGGAAGGGAATTATAAAAGAAGGGAATTTATAAAAGAAAGGAAAGCAAAGGTAAGTATGAAAGGAAAGGAAAGGAAAGTATAAATGAAAGGAAAGGCTAAGTTTAAAAATAGGAATTGAAATGAAAGTGTAAAGGACAGGAATGTATACAGAAAAGGAAAGTATAAAGAAAAGGAATGTATATAGGAAGGGAAAGTATAAAAGAAAGGAAAGCAAGGGTTAAGTATATTGGAAAGGAGAAGAAAGTATAAATGAAAGGAATGGGTAATTTTAAAAATAGGAATGGAAAGGAAAGTATAAGGGAATGGAAAGTATAAAGGAAGGGAAAGTATAAAAGAAAGGAAGCAAAGGTAAGTATAAAGGAAGGGAAAGGAAGGGAATAGAAAAGAAAGGAAAGGTTGATATAATGGAAATAAAAGCAATGTATAAGGGAAAGTCAATGTATGTAGAATTGTAAGGATAGGGAAGTATATAAAAAAGGAAAGGCAAGGTTAATTTAAAAAAAAAAAAGGAATGGAAAGGAAGGTCTAAAGGAAAATGTTACAGAACAGAAAGGGAATGTAGGTATAATGCAAAGGGAAGGGAATTATAAAAGAAGGGAATTTATAAATGAAAGGAAAGGAAAGTATAAATGAAAGGAAAGGAAAGTATAAATGAAAGGAAAGGCTAAGTTTAAAAATAGGAATTGAAATGAAAGTGTAAAGGAAAGGAAAGTATACAGAAAAGGAAAGGGAAAGTATAAAAGAAAGGAAAGCAAAGGTAAGTATATTGGAAAGGAGAAGAAAGTATAAATGAAAGGAATGGGTAATTTTCAAAATAGGAATGGAAAGGAAAGTATAAGTGAATGGAAAGTATAAAGGAAGGGAAAGTATAAAAGAAAGGAAGCAAAGGTAAGTATAAAGGAAGGGAAAGGAAGGGAATAGAACAGAAAGGAAAGGTAGATATAATGGAAAGGAAAGCAAAGTATAAGGGAAAGTCAATGTATGTAGAATTGTAAGGATAGGGAAGTATATAAAAAAGGAAAGGCAAGGTTAATTTAAAAAAAAAAAGGAATGGAAAGGAAGGTCTAAAGGAAAATATTACAGAAAAGAAAGGGAATGTAGGTATAATGCAAAGGGAAGGGAATTATAAAAGAAGGGAATTTATAAAAGAAAGGAAAGCAAAGGTAAGTATGAAAGGAAAGGAATGGATAAATGAAAGGAAAGGCTAAGTTTAAAAATAGGAATTGAAATGAAAGTGTAAAGAAAGAAAAGTATACAGAAAAGGAAAGGGAAAGTATAAAAGAAAGGAAAGCAAAGGTAAGTATATTGGAAAGGATAAGAAAGTATAAATGAAAGGAATGGGTAATTTTCAAAATAGGAATGGAAAGGAAAGTATAAGTGAATGGAAAGTATAAAGGAAGGGAAAGTATAAAAGAAAGGAAGCAAAGGTAAGTATAAAGGAAGGGAAAGGAAGGGAATAGAAAAGAAAGGAAAGGTAGATATAATGGAAAGGAAAGCAAAGTATAAGGGAAAGTGAATGTATGTAGAATTGTAAGGATAGGGAAGTATATAAAAAAGGAAAGGCAAGGTTAATTTAAAAAAAAAAAAGGAATGGAAAGGAAGGTCTAAAGGAAAATATTACAGAAAAGAAAGGGAATGTAGGTATAATGCAAAGGGAAGGGAATTATAAAAGAAGGGAATTTATAAAAGAAAGGAAAGCAAAGGTAAGTATGAAAGGAAAGGAAAGGAAAGTATAAATGAAAGGAAAGGCTAAGTTTAAAAATAGGAATTGAAATGAAAGTGTAAAGGACAGGAATGTATACAGAAAAGGAAAGTATAAAGAAAAGGAATGTATATAGGAAGGGAAAGTATAAAAGAAAGGAAAGCAAGGGTTAAGTATATTGGAAACGAGAAGAAAGTATAAATGAAAGGAATGGGTAATTTTAAAAATAGGAATGGAAAGGAAAGTATAAGTGAATGGAAAGTATAAAGGAAGGGAAAGTATAAAAGAAAGGAAGCAAAGGTAAGTATAAAGGAAGGGAAAGGAAGGGAATAGAAAGAAAGGAAAGGTAGATATAATGGAAAGGAAAGCAATGTATAAGGGAAAGTCAATGTATGTAGAATTGTAAGGATAGGGAAGTAGATAAAAAAGGAAAGGCAAGGTTAATTTAAAAAAAAAAAAGGAATGGAAAGGAAGGTCTAAAGGAAAATGTTACAGAACAGAAAGGGAATGTAGGTATAATGCAAAGGGAAGGGAATTATAAAAGAAGGGAATTTATAAAAGAAAGGAAAGCAAAGGTAAGTATGAAAGGAAAGGAAAGGAAAGTATAAATGAAAGGAAAGGCTAAGTTTAAAAATAGGAATTGAAATGAAAGTGTAAAGGACAGGAATGTATACAGAAAAGGAAAGTATAAAGAAAAGGAATGTATATAGGAAGGGAAAGTATAAAAGAAAGGAAAGCAAGGGTTAAGTATATTGGAAAGGAGAAGAAAGTATAAATGAAAGGAATGGGTAATTTTAAAAATAGGAATGGAAAGGAAAGTATAAGGGAATGGAAAGTATAAAGGAAGGGAAAGTATAAAAGAAAGGAAGCAAAGGTAAGTATAAAGGAAGGGAAAGGAAGGGAATAGAAAAGAAAGGAAAGGTAGATATAATGGAAATAAAAGCAATGTATAAGGGAAAGTCAATGTATGTAGAATTGTAAGGATAGGGAAGTATATAAAAAAGGAAAGGCAAGGTTAATTTAAAAAAAAAAAAGGAATGGAAAGGAAGGTCTAAAGGAAAATGTTACAGAACAGAAAGGGAATGTAGGTATAATGCAAAGGGAAGGGAATTATAAAAGAAGGGAATTTATAAAAGAAAGGAAAGCAAAGGTAAGTATGAAAGGAAAGGAAAGTATAAATGAAAGGAAAGGCTAAGTTTAAAAATAGGAATTGAAATGAAAGTGTAAAGGAAAGGAAAGTATACAGAAAAGGAAAGGGAAAGTATAAAAGAAAGGAAAGCAAAGGTAAGTATATTGGAAAGGATAAGAAAGTATAAATGAAAGGAATGGGTAAGTTTAAAAATAGGAATGGAAAGGAAAGTATAAGTGAATGGAAAGTATAAAGGAAGGGAAAGTATAAAAGAAAGGAAGCAAAGGTAAGTATAAAGGAAGGGAAAGGAAGGGAATAGAAAAGAAAGGAAAGGTAGATATAATGGAAAGGAAAGCAAAGTATAAGGGAAAGTCAATGTATGTAGAATTGTAAGGATAGGGAAGTATATAAAAAAGGAAAGGCAAGGTTAATTTAAAAAAAAGAAAGGAATGGAAAGGAAGGTCTAAAGGAAAATGTTACAGAACAGAAAGGGAATGTAGGTATAATGCAAAGGGAAGGGAATTATAAAAGAAGGGAATTTATAAAAGAAAGGAAAGCAAAGGTAAGTATGAAAGGAAAGGAATGGATAAATGAAAGGAAAGGCTAAGTTTAAAAATAGGAATTGAAATGAAAGTGTAAAGAAAGGAAAGTATACAGAAAAGGAAAGGGAAAGTATAAAAGAAAGGAAAGCAAAGGTAAGTATATTGGAAAGGATAAGAAAGTATAAATGAAAGGAATGGGTAATTTTAAAAATAGGAATGGAAAGGAAAGTATAAGGGAATGGAAAGTATAAAGGAAGGGAAAGTATAAAAGAAAGGAAGCAAAGGTAAGTATAAAGGAAGGGAAAGGAAGGGAATAGAAAAGAAAGGAAAGGTAGATATAATGGAAATAAAAGCAATGTATAAGGGAAAGTCAATGTATGTAGAATTGTAAGGATAGGGAAGTATATAAAAAAGGAAAGGCAAGGTTAATTTAAAAAAAAAAAAGGAATGGAAAGGAAGGTCTAAAGGAAAATGTTACAGAACAGAAAGGGAATGTAGGTATAATGCAAAGGGAAGGGAATTATAAAAGAAGGGAATTTATAAAAGAAAGGAAAGCAAAGGTAAGTATGAAAGGAAAGGAAAGTATAAATGAAAGGAAAGGCTAAGTTTAAAAATAGGAATTGAAATGAAAGTGTAAAGGAAAGGAAAGTATACAGAAAAGGAAAGGGAAAGTATAAAAGAAAGGAAAGCAAAGGTAAGTATATTGGAAAGGAGAAGAAAGTATAAATGAAAGGAATGGGTAATTTTCAAAATAGGAATGGAAAGGAAAGTATAAGTGAATGGAAAGTATAAAGGAAGGGAAAGTATAAAAGAAAGGAAGCAAAGGTAAGTATAAAGGAAGGGAAAGGGAAAGGAAGGGAATAGAACAGAAAGGAAAGGTAGATATAATGGAAAGGAAAGCAAAGTATAAGGGAAAGTCAATGTATGTAGAATTGTAAGGATAGGGAAGTATATAAAAAAGGAAAGGCAAGGTTAATTTAAAAAAAAAAAGGAATGGAAAGGAAGGTCTAAAGGAAAATATTACAGAAAAGAAAGGGAATGTAGGTATAATGCAAAGGGAAGGGAATTATAAAAGAAGGGAATTTATAAAAGAAAGGAAAGCAAAGGTAAGTATGAAAGGAAAGGAATGGATAAATGAAAGGAAAGGCTAAGTTTAAAAATAGGAATTGAAATGAAAGTGTAAAGAAAGGAAAGTATACAGAAAAGGAAAGGGAAAGTATAAAAGAAAGGAAAGCAAAGGTAAGTATATTGGAAAGGATAAGAAAGTATAAATGAAAGGAATGGGTAATTTTCAAAATAGGAATGGAAAGGAAAGTATAAGTGAATGGAAAGTATAAAGGAAGGGAAAGTATAAAAGAAAGGAAGCAAAGGTAAGTATAAAGGAAGGGAAAGGAAGGGAATAGAAAAGAAAGGAAAGGTAGATATAATGGAAAGGAAAGCAAAGTATAAGGGAAAGTCAATGTATGTAGAATTGTAAGGATAGGGAAGTATATAAAAAAGGAAAGGCAAGGTTAATTTAAAAAAAAAAAAGGAATGGAAAGGAAGGTCTAAAGGAAAATATTACAGAAAAGAAAGGGAATGTAGGTATAATGCAAAGGGAAGGGAATTATAAAAGAAGGGAATTTATAAAAGAAAGGAAAGCAAAGGTAAGTATGAAAGGAAAGGAAAGGAAAGTATAAATGAAAGGAAAGGCTAAGTTTAAAAATAGGAATTGAAATGAAAGTGTAAAGGACAGGAATGTATACAGAAAAGGAAAGTATAAAGAAAAGGAATGTATATAGGAAGGGAAAGTATAAAAGAAAGGAAAGCAAGGGTTAAGTATATTGGAAACGAGAAGAAAGTATAAATGAAAGGAATGGGTAATTTTAAAAATAGGAATGGAAAGGAAAGTATAAGTGAATGGAAAGTATAAAGGAAGGGAAAGTATAAAAGAAAGGAAGCAAAGGTAAGTATAAAGGAAGGGAAAGGAAGGGAATAGAAAGAAAGGAAAGGTAGATATAATGGAAAGGAAAGCAATGTATAAGGGAAAGTCAATGTATGTAGAATTGTAAGGATAGGGAAGTAGATAAAAAAGGAAAGGCAAGGTTAATTTAAAAAAAAAAAAGGAATGGAAAGGAAGGTCTAAAGGAAAATGTTACAGAACAGAAAGGGAATGTAGGTATAATGCAAAGGGAAGGGAATTATAAAAGAAGGGAATTTATAAAAGAAAGGAAAGCAAAGGTAAGTATGAAAGGAAAGGAAAGGAAAGTATAAATGAAAGGAAAGGCTAAGTTTAAAAATAGGAATTGAAATGAAAGTGTAAAGGACAGGAATGTATACAGAAAAGGAAAGTATAAAGAATAGGAATGTATATAGGAAGGGAAAGTATAAAAGAAAGGAAAGCAAGGGTTAAGTATATTGGAAAGGAGAAGAAAGTATAAATGAAAGGAATGGGTAATTTTAAAAATAGGAATGGAAAGGAAAGTATAAGGGAATGGAAAGTATAAAGGAAGGGAAAGTATAAAAGAAAGGAAGCAAAGGTAAGTATAAAGGAAGGGAAAGGAAGGGAATAGAAAAGAAAGGAAAGGTAGATATAATGGAAATAAAAGCAATGTATAAGGGAAAGTCAATGTATGTAGAATTGTAAGGATAGGGAAGTATATAAAAAAGGAAAGGCAAGGTTAATTTAAAAAAAAAAAAGGAATGGAAAGGAAGGTCTAAAGGAAAATGTTACAGAACAGAAAGGGAATGTAGGTATAATGCAAAGGGAAGGGAATTATAAAAGAAGGGAATTTATAAAAGAAAGGAAAGCAAAGGTAAGTATGAAAGGAAAGGAAAGTATAAATGAAAGGAAAGGCTAAGTTTAAAAATAGGAATTGAAATGAAAGTGTAAAGGAAAGGAAAGTATACAGAAAAGGAAAGGGAAAGTATAAAAGAAAGGAAAGCAAAGGTAAGTATATTGGAAAGGATAAGAAAGTATAAATGAAAGGAATGGGTAAGTTTAAAAATAGGAATGGAAAGGAAAGTATAAGTGAATGGAAAGTATAAAGGAAGGGAAAGTATAAAAGAAAGGAAGCAAAGGTAAGTATAAAGGAAGGGAAAGGAAGGGAATAGAAAAGAAAGGAAAGGTAGATATAATGGAAAGGAAAGCAAAGTATAAGGGAAAGTCAATGTATGTAGAATTGTAAGGATAGGGAAGTATATAAAAAAGGAAAGGCAAGGTTAATTTAATAAAAAGAAAGGAATGGAAAGGAAGGTCTAAAGGAAAATGTTACAGAACAGAAAGGGAATGTAGGTATAATGCAAAGGGAAGGGAATTATAAAAGAAGGGAATTTATAAAAGAAAGGAAAGCAAAGGTAAGTATGAAAGGAAAGGAAAGTATAAATGAAAGGAAAGGCTAAGTTTAAAAATAGGAATTGAAATGAAAGAGTAAAGGAAAGGAAAGTATACAGAAAAGGAAAGGGAAAGTATAAAAGAAAGGAAAGTAAAAGGTAAGTATATTGGAAAGGAGAAGAAAGTATAAATGAAAGGAATGGGTAATTTTCAAAATAGGAATGGAAAGGAAAGTATAAGGGAATGGAAAGTATAAAGGAAGGGAAAGTATAAAAGAAAGGAAGCAAAGGTAAGTATAAAGGAAGGGAAAGGAAGGGAATAGAAAAGAAAGGAAAGGTAGATATAATGGAAAGGAAAGCAATGTATAAGGGAAAGTCAATGTATGTAGAATTGTAAGGATAGGGAAGTATATAAAAAAGGAAAGGCAAGGTTAATTTAAAAAAAAGAAAGGAATGGAAAGGAAGGTCTAAAGGAAAATATTACAGAAAAGAAAGGGAATGTAGGTATAATGCAAAGGGAAGGGAATTATAAAAGAAGGGAATTTATAAAAGAAAGGAAAGCAAAGGTAAGTATGAAAGGAAAGGAAAGTATAAATGAAAGGAAAGGCTAAGTTTAAAAATAGGAATTGAAATGAAAGTGTAAAGGAAAGGAAAGTATACAGAAAAGGAAAGGGAAAGTATAAAAGAAAGGAAAGCAAAGGTAAGTATATTGGAAAGGATAAGAAAGTATAAATGAAAGGAATGGGTAAGTTTAAAAATAGGAATGGAAAGGAAAGTATAAGTGAATGGAAAGTATAAAGGAAGGGAAAGTATAAAAGAAAGGAAGCAAAGGTAAGTATAAAGGAAGGGAAAGGAAGGGAATAGAAAAGAAAGGAAAGGTAGATATAATGGAAAGGAAAGCAAAGTATAAGGGAAAGTCAATGTATGTAGAATTGTAAGGATAGGGAAGTATATAAAAAAGGAAAGGCAAGGTTAATTTAATAAAAAGAAAGGAATGGAAAGGAAGGTCTAAAGGAAAATGTTACAGAACAGAAAGGGAATGTAGGTATAATGCAAAGGGAAGGGAATTATAAAAGAAGGGAATTTATAAAAGAAAGGAAAGCAAAGGTAAGTATGAAAGGAAAGGAAAGTATAAATGAAAGGAAAGGCTAAGTTTAAAAATAGGAATTGAAATGAAAGAGTAAAGGAAAGGAAAGTATACAGAAAAGGAAAGGGAAAGTATAAAAGAAAGGAAAGTAAAAGGTAAGTATATTGGAAAGGAGAAGAAAGTATAAATGAAAGGAATGGGTAATTTTCAAAATAGGAATGGAAAGGAAAGTATAAGGGAATGGAAAGTATAAAGGAAGGGAAAGTATAAAAGAAAGGAAGCAAAGGTAAGTATAAAGGAAGGGAAAGGAAGGGAATAGAAAAGAAAGGAAAGGTAGATATAATGGAAAGGAAAGCAAAGTATAAGGGAAAGTCAATGTATGTAGAATTGTAAGGATAGGGAAGTATATAAAAAAGGAAAGGCAAGGTTAATTTTAAAAAAAAAAGGAATGGAAAGGAAGGTCTAAAGGAAAATGTTACAGAACAGAAAGGGAATGTAGGTATAATGCAAAGGGAAGGGAATTATAAAAGAAGGGAATTTATAAAAGAAAGGAAAGCAAAGGTAAGTATGAAAGGAAAGGAATGGATAAATGAAAGGAAAGGCTAAGTTTAAAAATAGGAATTGAAATGAAAGTGTAAAGAAAGGAACGTATACAGAAAAGGAAAGGGAAAGTATAAAAGAAAGGAAAGCAAAGGTAAGTATATTGGAAAGGATAAGAAAGTATAAATGAAAGGAATGGGTAATTTTAAAAATAGGAATGGAAAGGAAAGTATAAGGGAATGGAAAGTATAAAGGAAGGGAAAGTATAAAAGAAAGGAAGCAAAGGTAAGTATAAAGGAAGGGAAAGGAAGGGAATAGAAAAGAAAGGAAAGGTAGATATAATGGAAAGGAAAGCAATGTATAAGGGAAAGTCAATGTATGTAGAATTGTAAGGATAGGGAAGTATATAAAAAAGGAAAGGCAAGGTTAATTTAAAAAAAAGAAAGGAATGGAAAGGAAGGTCTAAAGGAAAATGTTACAGAACAGAAAGGGAATGTAGGTATAATGCAAAGGGAAGGGAATTATAAAAGAAGGGAATTTATAAAAGAAAGGAAAGCAAAGGTAAGTATGAAAGGAAAGGAAAGGAAAGTATAAATGAAAGGAAAGGCTAAGTTTAAAAATAGGAATTGAAATGAAAGTGTAAAGGATAGGAATGTATACAGAAAAGGAAAGTATAAAGAAAAGGAATGTATATAGGAAGGGAAAGTATAAAAGAAAGGAAAGCAAGGGTTAAGTATATTGGAAAGGAGAAGAAAGTATAAATGAAAGGAATGGGTAATTTTAAAAATAGGAATGGAAAGGAAAGTATAAGTGAATGGAAAGTATAAAGGAAGGGAAAGTATAAAAGAAAGGAAGCAAAGGTAAGTATAAAGGAAGGGAAAGGAAGGGAATACAAAGAAAGGAAAGGTAGATATAATGGAAAGGAAAGCAATGTATAAGGGAAAGTCAATGTATGTAGAATTGTAAGGATAGGGAAGTATATAAAAAAGGAAAGGCAAGGTTAATTTTAAAAAAAAAAGGAATGGAAAGGAAGGTCTAAAGGAAAATGTTACAGAACAGAAAGGGAATGTAGGTATAATGCAAAGGGAAGGGAATTATAAAAGAAGGGAATTTATAAAAGAAAGGAAAGCAAAGGTAAGTATGAAAGGAAAGGAATGGATAAATGAAAGGAAAGGCTAAGTTTAAAAATAGGAATTGAAATGAAAGTGTAAAGAAAGGAAAGTATACAGAAAAGGAAAGGGAAAGTATAAAAGAAAGGAAAGCAAAGGTAAGTATATTGGAAAGGATAAGAAAGTATAAATGAAAGGAATGGGTAATTTTAAAAATAGGAATGGAAAGGAAAGTATAAGTGAATGGAAAGTATAAAGGAAGGGAAAGTATAAAAGAAAGGAAGCAAAGGTAAGTACAAAGGAAGGGAAAGGAAGGGAATAGAACAGAAAGGAAAGGTAGATATAATGGAAAGGAAAGCAAAGTATAAGGGAAAGTCAATGTATTTGGAATGTTTAGAATAGGGAAGTATATAAAAAAGGAAAGGCAAGGTTAATTTAAAAAAAAAGAAAGGAATGGAAAGGAAGGTCTAAAGGAAAATATTACAGAAAAGAAAGGGAATGTAGGTATAATGCAAAGGGAAGGGAATTATAAAAGAAGGGAATTTATAAAAGAAAGGAAAGCAAAGGTAAGTATGAAAGGAAAGGAAAGTATAAATGAAAGGAAAGGCTAAGTTTAAAAATAGGAATTGAAATGAAAGTGTAAAGGACAGGAATGTATACAGAAAAGGAAAGTATAAAGAAAAGGAATGTATATAGGAAGGGAAAGTATAAAAGAAAGGAAAGCAAGGGTTAAGTATATTGGAAAGGAGAAGAAAGTATAAATGAAAGGAATGGGTAAGACTAAAAATAAGAATGGAAAGGAAAGTATAAGGGAATGGAAAGTATAAAGGAAGGGAAAGTATAAAAGAAAGGAAGCAAAGGTAAGTATAAAGGAAGGGAAAGGAAGGGAATAGAAAAGAAAGGAAAGGTAGATATAATGGAAAGGAAAGCAATGTATAAGGGAAAGTCAATGTATGTAGAATTGTAAGGATAGGGAAGTATATAAAAAAGGAAAGGCAAGGTTAATTTTAAAAAAAAAAAGGAATGGAAAGGAAGGTCTAAAGGAAAATATTACAGAAAAGAAAGGGAATGTAGGTATAATGCAAAGGGAAGGGAATTATAAAAGAAGGGAATTTATAAAAGAAAGGAAAGCAAAGGTAAGTATGAAAGGAAAGGAAAGTATAAATGAAAGGAAAGGCTAAGTTTAAAAATAGGAATTGAAATGAAAGTGTAAAGGAAAGGAAAGTATACAGAAAAGGAAAGGGAAAGTATAAAAGAAAGGAAAGCAAAGGTAAGTATATTGGAAAGGAGAAGAAAGTATAAATGAAAGGAATGGGTAATTTTCAAAATAGGAATGGAAAGGAAAGTATAAGTGAATGGAAAGTATAAAGGAAGGGAAAGTATAAAAGAAAGGAAGCAAAGGTAAGTATAAAGGAAGGGAAAGGAAGGGAATAGAAAAGAAAGGAAAGGTAGATATAATGGAAAGGAAAGCAAAGTATAAGGGAAAGTCAATGTATGTAGAATTGTAAGGATAGGGAAGTATATAAAAAAGGAAAGGCAAGGTTAATTTTAAAAAAAAAAAGGAATGGAAAGGAAGGTCTAAAGGAAAATATTACAGAAAAGAAAGGGAATGTAGGTATAATGCAAAGGGAAGGGAATTATAAAAGAAGGGAATTTATATAAGAAAGGAAAGCAAAGGTAAGTATGAAAGGAAAGGAATGGATAAATGAAAGGAAAGGCTAAGTTTAAAAATAGGAATTGAAATGAAAGTGTAAAGAAAGGAAAGTATACAGAAAAGGAAAGGGAAAGTATAAAAGAAAGGAAAGCAAAGGTAAGTATATTGGAAAGGATAAGAAAGTATAAATGAAAGGAATGGGTAATTTTAAAAATAGGAATGGAAAGGAAAGTATAAGGGAATGGAAAGTATAAAGGAAGGGAAAGTATAAAAGAAAGGAAGCAAAGGTAAGTATAAAGGAAGGGAAAGGAAGGCAATAGAAATGAAAGGAAAGGTAGATATAATGGAAAGGAAAGCAATGTATAAGGGAAAGTCAATGTATGTAGAATTGTAAGGATAGGGAAGTATATAAAAAAGGAAAGGCAAGGTTAATTTAAAAAAAAGAAAGGAATGGAAAGGAAGGTCTAAAGGAAAATGTTACAGAACAGAAAGGGAATGTAGGTATAATGCAAAGGGAAGGGAATTATAAAAGAAGGGAATTTATAAAAGAAAGGAAAGCAAAGGTAAGTATGAAAGGAAAGGAAAGGAAAGTATAAATGAAAGGAAAGGCTAAGTTTAAAAATAGGAATTGAAATGAAAGTGTAAAGGACAGAAATGTATACAGAAAAGGAAAGTATAAAGAAAAGGAATGTATATAGGAAGGGAAAGTATAAAAGAAAGGAAAGCAAGGGTTAAGTATATTGGAAACGAGAAGAAAGTATAAATGAAAGGAATGGGTAATTTTAAAAATAGGAATGGAAAGGAAAGTATAAGTGAATGGAAAGTATAAAGGAAGGGAAAGTATAAAAGAAAGGAAGCAAAGGTAAGTATAAAGGAAGGGAAAGGAAGGGAATAGAAAGAAAGGAAAGGTAGATATAATGGAAAGTGAAGCAATGTATAAGGGAAAGTCAATGTATGTAGAATTGTAAGGATAGGGAAGTATATAAAAAAGGAAAGGCAAGGTTAATTTAAAAAAAAAAAAGGAATGGAAAGGAAGGTCTAAAGGAAAATGTTACAGAACAGAAAGGGAATGTAGGTATAATGCAAAGGGAAGGGAATTATAAAAGAAGGGAATATATAAAAGAAAGGAAAGCAAAGGTAAGTATGAAAGGAAAGGAAAGTATAAATGAAAGGAAAGGCTAAGTTTAAAAATAGGAATTGAAATGAAAGTGTAAAGGACAGGAATGTATACAGAAAAGGAAAGTATAAAGAAAAGGAATGAATATAGGAAGGGAAAGTATAAAAGAAAGGAAAGCAAGGGTTAAGTATATTGGAAAGGAGAAGAAAGTATAAATGAAAGGAATGGGTAATTTTAAAAATAGGAATGGAAAGGAAAGTATAAGGGAATGGAAAGTATAAAGGAAGGGAAAGTATAAAAGAAAGGAAGCAAAGGTAAGTATAAAGGAAGGGAAAGGAAGGGAATAGAAAAGAAAGGAAAGGTAGATATAATGGAAATAAAAGCAATGTATAAGGGAAAGTCAATGTATGTAGAATTGTAAGGATAGGGAAGTATATAAAAAAGGAAAGGCAAGGTTAATTTAAAAAAAAAAAAGGAATGGAAAGGAAGGTCTAAAGGAAAATGTTACAGAACAGAAAGGGAATGTAGGTATAATGCAAAGGGAAGGGAATTATAAAAGAAGGGAATTTATAAAAGAAAGGAAAGCAAAGGTAAGTATGAAAGGAAAGGAAAGTATAAATGAAAGGAAAGGCTAAGTTTAAAAATAGGAATTGAAATGAAAGTGTAAAGGAAAGGAAAGTATACAGAAAAGGAAAGGGAAAGTATAAAAGAAAGGAAAGCAAAGGTAAGTATATTGGAAAGGATAAGAAAGTATAAATGAAAGGAATGGGTAAGTTTAAAAATAGGAATGGAAAGGAAAGTATAAGTGAATGGAAAGTATAAAGGAAGGGAAAGTATAAAAGAAAGGAAGCAAAGGTAAGTATAAAGGAAGGGAAAGGAAGGGAATAGAAAAGAAAGGAAAGGTAGATATAATGGAAAGGAAAGCAAAGTATAAGGGAAAGTCAATGTATGTAGAATTGTAAGGATAGGGAAGTATATAAAAAAGGAAAGGCAAGGTTAATTTAAAAAAAAAAAAGGAATGGAAAGGAAGGTCTAAAGGAAAATATTACAGAAAAGAAAGGGAATGTAGGTATAATGCAAAGGGAAGGGAATTATAAAAGAAGGGAATTTATAAAAGAAAGGAAAGCAAAGGTAAGTATGAAAGGAAAGGAATGTATAAATGAAAGGAAACGCTAAGTTTAAAAATAGGAATTGAAATGAAAGTGTAAAGGAAAGGAAAGTATACAGAAAAGGAAAGGGAAAGTATAAAAGAAAGGAAAGCAAAGGTAAGTGTATTGGAAAGGATAAGAAAGTATAAATGAAAGGAATGGGTAATTTTAAAAATAGGAATGGAAAGGAAAGTATAAGTGAATGGAAAGTATAAAGGAAGGGAAAGTATAAAAGAAAGGAAGCAAAGGTAAGTATAAAGGAAGGGAAAGGAAGGGAATAGAAAAGAAAGGAAAGGTAGATATAATGGAAAGGAAAGCAAAGTATAAGGGAAAGTCAATGTATGTAGAATTGTAAGGATAGGGAAGTATATAAAAAAGGAAAGGCAAGGTTAATTTAAAAAAAAAAAAGGAATGGAAAGGAAGGTCTAAAGGAAAATGTTACAGAACAGAAAGGGAATGTAGGTATAATGCAAAGGGAAGGGAATTATAAAAGAAGGGAATTTATAAAAGAAAGGAAAGCAAAGGTAAGTATGAAAGGAAAGGAAAGGAAAGTATAAATGAAAGGAAAGGCTAAGTTTAAAAATAGGAATTGAAATGAAAGTGTAAAGGACAGGAATGTATACAGAAAAGGAAAGTATAAAGAAAAGGAATGTATATAGGAAGGGAAAGTACAAAAGAAAGGAAAGCAAGGGTTAAGTATATTGGAAAGGAGAAGAAAGTATAAATGAAAGGAATGGGTAAGTCTAAAAATAAGAATGGAAAGGAAAGTATAAGGGAATGGAAAGTATAAAGGAAGGGAAAGTATAAAAGAAAGGAAGCAAAGGTAAGTATAAAGGAAGGGAAAGGAAGGGAATAGAAAAGAAAGGAAAGGTAGATATAATGGAAAGGAAAGCAATGTATAAGGGAAAGTCAATGTATGTAGAATTGTAAGGATAGGGAAGTATATAAAAAAGGAAAGGCAAGGTTAATTTAAAAAAAAGAAAGGAATGGAAAGGAAGGTCTAAAGGAAAATGTTACAGAACAGAAAGGGAATGTAGGTATAATGCAAAGGGAAGGGAATTATAAAAGAAGGGAATTTATAAAAGAAAGGAAAGCAAAGGTAAGTATGAAAGGAAAGGAAAGGAAAGTATAAATGAAAGGAAAGGCTAAGTTTAAAAATAGGAATTGAAATGAAAGTGTAAAGGAAAGGAAAGTATACAGAAAAGGAAAGGGAAAGTATAAAAGAAAGGAAAGCAAAGGTAAGTATATTGGAAAGGATAAGAAAGTATAAATGAAAGGAATGGGTAATTTTAAAAATAGGAATGGAAAGGAAAGTATAAGTGAATGGAAAGTATAAAGGAAGGGAAAGTATAAAAGAAAGGAAGCAAAGGTAAGTATAAAGGAAGGGAAAGGAAGGGAATAGAAAAGAAAGGAAAGGTAGATATAATGGAAAGGAAAGCAAAGTATAAGGGAAAGTCAATGTATGTAGAATTGTAAGGATAGGGAAGTATATAAAAAAGGAAAGGCAAGGTTAATTTAAAAAAAAAAAAGGAATGGAAAGGAAGGTCTAAAGGAAAATGTTACAGAACAGAAAGGGAATGTAGGTATAATGCAAAGGGAAGGGAATTATAAAAGAAGGGAATTTATAAAAGAAAGGAAAGCAAAGGTAAGTATGAAAGGAAAGGAAAGGAAAGTATAAATGAAAGGAAAGGCTAAGTTTAAAAATAGGAATTGAAATGAAAGTGTAAAGGACAGGAATGTATACAGAAAAGGAAAGTATAAAGAAAAGGAATGAATATAGGAAGGGAAAGTATAAAAGAAAGGAAAGCAAGGGTTAAGTATATTGGAAAGGAGAAGAAAGTATAAATGAAAGGAATGGGTAATTTTAAAAATAGGAATGGAAAGGAAAGTATAAGGGAATGGAAAGTATAAAGGAAGGGAAAGTATAAAAGAAAGGAAGCAAAGGTAAGTATAAAGGAAGGGAAAGGAAGGGAATAGAAAAGAAAGGAAAGGTAGATATAATGGAAATAAAAGCAATGTATAAGGGAAAGTCAATGTATGTAGAATTGTAAGGATAGGGAAGTATATAAAAAAGGAAAGGCAAGGTTAATTTAAAAAAAAAAAAGGAATGGAAAGGAAGGTCTAAAGGAAAATGTTACAGAACAGAAAGGGAATGTAGGTATAATGCAAAGGGAAGGGAATTATAAAAGAAGGGAATTTATAAAAGAAAGGAAAGCAAAGGTAAGTATGAAAGGAAAGGAAAGTATAAATGAAAGGAAAGGCTAAGTTTAAAAATAGGAATTGAAATGAAAGTGTAAAGGAAAGGAAAGTATACAGAAAAGGAAAGGGAAAGTATAAAAGAAAGGAAAGCAAAGGTAAGTATATTGGAAAGGATAAGAAAGTATAAATGAAAGGAATGGGTAAGTTTAAAAATAGGAATGGAAAGGAAAGTATAAGTGAATGGAAAGTATAAAGGAAGGGAAAGTATAAAAGAAAGGAAGCAAAGGTAAGTATAAAGGAAGGGAAAGGAAGGGAATAGAAAAGAAAGGAAAGGTAGATATAATGGAAAGGAAAGCAAAGTATAAGGGAAAGTCAATGTATGTAGAATTGTAAGGATAGGGAAGTATATAAAAAAGGAAAGGCAAGGTTAATTTAAAAAAAAAAAAGGAATGGAAAGGAAGGTCTAAAGGAAAATATTACAGAAAAGAAAGGGAATGTAGGTATAATGCAAAGGGAAGGGAATTATAAAAGAAGGGAATTTATAAAAGAAAGGAAAGCAAAGGTAAGTATGAAAGGAAAGGAATGTATAAATGAAAGGAAACGCTAAGTTTAAAAATAGGAATTGAAATGAAAGTGTAAAGGAAAGGAAAGTATACAGAAAAGGAAAGGGAAAGTATAAAAGAAAGGAAAGCAAAGGTAAGTGTATTGGAAAGGATAAGAAAGTATAAATGAAAGGAATGGGTAATTTTAAAAATAGGAATGGAAAGGAAAGTATAAGTGAATGGAAAGTATAAAGGAAGGGAAAGTATAAAAGAAAGGAAGCAAAGGTAAGTATAAAGGAAGGGAAAGGAAGGGAATAGAAAAGAAAGGAAAGGTAGATATAATGGAAAGGAAAGCAAAGTATAAGGGAAAGTCAATGTATGTAGACTTGTAAGGATAGGGAAGTATATAAAAAAGGAAAGGCAAGGTTAATTTAAAAAAAAAAAAGGAATGGAAAGGAAGGTCTAAAGGAAAATGTTACAGAACAGAAAGGGAATGTAGGTATAATGCAAAGGGAAGGGAATTATAAAAGAAGGGAATTTATAAAAGAAAGGAAAGCAAAGGTAAGTATGAAAGGAAAGGAAAGGAAAGTATAAATGAAAGGAAAGGCTAAGTTTAAAAATAGGAATTGAAATGAAAGTGTAAAGGACAGGAATGTATACAGAAAAGGAAAGTATAAAGAAAAGGAATGTATATAGGAAGGGAAAGTACAAAAGAAAGGAAAGCAAGGGTTAAGTATATTGGAAAGGAGAAGAAAGTATAAATGAAAGGAATGGGTAAGTCTAAAAATAAGAATGGAAAGGAAAGTATAAGGGAATGGAAAGTATAAAGGAAGGGAAAGTATAAAAGAAAGGAAGCAAAGGTAAGTATAAAGGAAGGGAAAGGAAGGGAATAGAAAAGAAAGGAAAGGTAGATATAATGGAAAGGAAAGCAATGTATAAGGGAAAGTCAATGTATGTAGAATTGTAAGGATAGGGAAGTATATAAAAAAGGAAAGGCAAGGTTAATTTAAAAAAAAGAAAGGAATGGAAAGGAAGGTCTAAAGGAAAATGTTACAGAACAGAAAGGGAATGTAGGTATAATGCAAAGGGAAGGGAATTATAAAAGAAGGGAATTTATAAAAGAAAGGAAAGCAAAGGTAAGTATGAAAGGAAAGGAAAGGAAAGTATAAATGAAAGGAAAGGCTAAGTTTAAAAATAGGAATTGAAATGAAAGTGTAAAGGAAAGGAAAGTATACAGAAAAGGAAAGGGAAAGTATAAAAGAAAGGAAAGCAAAGGTAAGTATATTGGAAAGGATAAGAAAGTATAAATGAAAGGAATGGGTAATTTTAAAAATAGGAATGGAAAGGAAAGTATAAGTGAATGGAAAGTATAAAGGAAGGGAAAGTATAAAAGAAAGGAAGCAAAGGTAAGTATAAAGGAAGGGAAAGGAAGGGAATAGAAAAGAAAGGAAAGGTAGATATAATGGAAAGGAAAGCAAAGTATAAGGGAAAGTCAATGTATGTAGAATTGTAAGGATAGGGAAGTATATAAAAAAGGAAAGGCAAGGTTAATTTAAAAAAAAAAAAAAGGAATGGAAAGGAAGGTCTAAAGGAAAATATTACAGAAAAGAAAGGGAATGTAGGTATAATGCAAAGGGAAGGGAATTATAAAAGAAGGGAATTTATAAAAGAAAGGAAAGCAAAGGTAAGTATGAAAGGAAAGGAAAGGAAAGTATAAATGAAAGGAAAGGCTAAGTTTAAAAATAGGAATTGAAATGAAAGTGTAAAGGACAGGAAGGTATATAGAAAAGGAAAGTATAAAGAAAAGGAATGTATATAGGAAGGGAAAGTACAAAAGAAAGGAAAGCAAGGGTTAAGTATATTGGAAAGGAGAAGAAAGTATAAATGAAAGGAATGGGTAAGTCTAAAAATAAGAATGGAAAGGAAAGTATAAGGGAATGGAAAGTATAAAGGAAGGGAAAGTATAAAAGAAAGGAAGCAAAGGTAAGTATAAAGGAAGGGAAAGGAAGGGAATAGAAAAGAAAGGAAAGGTAGATATAATGGAAAGGAAAGCAATGTATAAGGGAAAGTCAATGTATGTAGAATTGTAAGGATAGGGAAGTATATAAAAAAGGAAAGGCAAGGTTAATTTAAAAAAAAAAAAGGAATGGAAAGGAAGGTCTAAAGGAAAATGTTACAGAACAGAAAGGGAATGTAGGTATAATGCAAAGGGAAGGGAATTATAAAAGAAGGGAATTTATAAAAGAAAGGAAAGCAAAGGTAAGTATGAAAGGAAAGGAAAGTATAAATGAAAGGAAAGGCTAAGTTTAAAAATAGGAATTGAAATGAAAGTGTAAAGGAAAGGAAAGTATACAGAAAAGGAAAGGGAAAGTATAAAAGAAAGGAAAGCAAAGGTAAGTATATTGGAAAGGAGAAGAAAGTATAAATGAAAGGAATGGGTAATTTTCAAAATAGGAATGGAAAGGAAAGTATAAGTGAATGGAAAGTATAAAGGAAGGGAAAGTAGAAAAGAAAGGAAGCAAAGGTAAGTATAAAGGAAGGGAAAGGAAGGGAATAGAAAAGAAAGGAAAGGTAGATATAATGGAAAGGAAAGCAAAGTATAAGGGAAAGTCAATGTATGTAGAATTGTAAGGATAGGGAAGTATATAAAAAAGGAAAGGCAAGGTTAATTTAAAAAAAAGAAAGGAATGGAAAGGAAGGTCTAAAGGAAAATGTTACAGAACAGAAAGGGAATGTAGGTATAATGCAAAGGGAAGGGAATTATAAAAGAAGGGAATTTATAAAAGAAAGGAAAGCAAAGGTAAGTATGAATGGAAAGGAAAGGAAAGTATAAATGAAAGGAAAGGCTAAGTTTAAAAATAGGAATTGAAATGAAAGTGTAAAGGACAGGAATGTATACAGAAAAGGAAAGTATAAAGAAAAGGAATGTATATAGGAAGGGAAAGTACAAAAGAAAGGAAAGCAAGGGTTAAGTATATTGGAAAGGAGAAGAAAGTATAAATGAAAGGAATGGGTAAGTCTAAAAATAAGAATGGAAAGGAAAGTATAAGGGAATGGAAAGTATAAAGGAAGGGAAAGTATAAAAGAAAGGAAGCAAAGGTAAGTATAAAGGAAGGGAAAGGAAGGGAATAGAAAAGAAAGGAAAGGTAGATATAATGGAAAGGAAAGCAATGTATAAGGGAAAGTCAATGTATGTAGAATTGTAAGGATAGGGAAGTATATAAAAAAGGAAAGGCAAGGTTAATTTAAAAAAAAGAAAGGAATGGAAAGGAAGGTCTAAAGGAAAATGTTACAGAACAGAAAGGGAATGTAGGTATAATGCAAAGGGAAGGGAATTATAAAAGAAGGGAATTTATAAAAGAAAGGAAAGCAAAGGTAAGTATGAAAGGAAAGGAAAGTATAAATGAAAGGAAAGGCTAAGTTTAAAAATAGGAATTGAAATGAAAGTGTAAAGGAAAGGAAAGTATACAGAAAAGGAAAGGGAAAGTATAAAAGAAAGGAAAGCAAAGGTAAGTATATTGGAAAGGAGAAGAAAGTATAAATGAAAGGAATGGGTAATTTTCAAAATAGGAATGGAAAGGAAAGTATAAGTGAATGGAAAGTATAAAGGAAGGGAAAGTATAAAAGAAAGGAAGCAAAGGTAAGTATAAAGGAAGGGAAAAGAAGGGAATAGAAAAGAAAGGAAAGGTAGATATAATGGAAAGGAAAGCAAAGTATAAGGGAAAGTCAATGTATGTAGAATTGTAAGGATAGGGAAGTATATAAAAAAGGAAAGGCAAGGTTAATTTAAAAAAAAAAAAGGAATGGAAAGGAAGGTCTAAAGGAAAATATTACAGAAAAGAAAGGGAATGTAGGTATAATGCAAAGGGAAGTTAATTATAAAAGAAGGGAATTTATAAAAGAAAGGAAAGCAAAGGTAAGTATGAAAGGAAAGGAAAGGAAAGTATAAATGAAAGGAAAGGCTAAGTTTAAAAATAGGAATTGAAATGAAAGTGTAAAGGACAGGAATGTATACAGAAAAGGAAAGTATAAAGAAAAGGAATGTATATAGGAAGGGAAAGTACAAAAGAAAGGAAAGCAAGGGTTAAGTATATTGGAAAGGAGAAGAAAGTATAAATGAAAGGAATGGGTAAGTCTAAAAATAAGAATGGAAAGGAAAGTATAAGGGAATGGAAAGTATAAAGGAAGGGAAAGGAAGGGAATAGAAAAGAAAGGAAAGGTAGATATAATGGAAAGGAAAGCAATGTATAAGGGAAAGTCAATGTATGTAGAATTGTAAGGATAGGGAAGTATATAAAAAAGGAAAGGCAAGGTTAATGTAAAAAAAAAAAAGGAATGGAAAGGAAGGTCTAAAGGAAAATGTTACAGAACAGAAAGGGAATGTAGGTATAATGCAAAGGGAAGGGAATTATAAAAGAAGGGAATTTATAAAAGAAAGGAAAGCAAAGGTAAGTATGAAAGGAAAGGAAAGTATAAATGAAAGGAAAGGCTAAGTTTAAAAATAGGAATTGAAATGAAAGTGTAAAGGAAAGGAAAGTATACAGAAAAGGAAAGGGAAAGTATAAAAGAAAGGAAAGCAAAGGTAAGTATATTGGAAAGGAGAAGAAAGTATAAATGAAAGGAATGGGTAATTTTAAAAATAGGAATGGAAAGGAAAGTATAAGTGAATGGAAAGTATAAAGGAAGGGAAAGTAGAAAAGAAAGGAAGCAAAGGTAAGTATAAAGGAAGGGAAAGGAAGGGAATAGAAAAGAAAGGAAAGGTAGATATAATGGAAAGGAAAGCAAAGTATAAGGGAAAGTCAATGTATGTAGAATTGTAAGGATAGGGAAGTATATAAAAAAGGAAAGGCAAGGTTAATTTAAAAAAAAGAAAGGAATGGAAAGGAAGGTCTAAAGGAAAATGTTACAGAACAGAAAGGGAATGTAGGTATAATGCAAAGGGAAGGGAATTATAAAAGAAGGGAATTTATAAAAGAAAGGAAAGCAAAGGTAAGTATGAAAGGAAAGGAAAGGAAAGTATAAATGAAAGGAAAGGCTAAGTTTAAAAATAGGAATTGAAATGAAAGTGTAAAGGACAGGAATGTATACAGAAAAGGAAAGTATAAAGAAAAGGAATGTATATAGGAAGGGAAAGTACAAAAGAAAGGAAAGCAAGGGTTAAGTATATTGGAAAGGAGAAGAAAGTATAAATGAAAGGAATGGGTAAGTCTAAAAATAAGAATGGAAAGGAAAGTATAAGGGAATGGAAAGTATAAAGGAAGGGAAAGGAAGGGAATAGAAAAGAAAGGAAAGGTAGATATAATGGAAAGGAAAGCAATGTATAAGGGAAAGTCAATGTATGTAGAATTGTAAGGATAGGGAAGTATATAAAAAAGGAAAGGCAAGGTTAATGTAAAAAAAAAAAAGGAATGGAAAGGAAGGTCTAAAGGAAAATGTTACAGAACAGAAAGGGAATGTAGGTATAATGCAAAGGGAAGGGAATTATAAAAGAAGGGAATTTATAAAAGAAAGGAAAGCAAAGGTAAGTATGAAAGGAAAGGAAAGTATAAATGAAAGGAAAGGCTAAGTTTAAAAATAGGAATTGAAATGAAAGTGTAAAGGAAAGGAAAGTATACAGAAAAGGAAAGGGAAAGTACAAAAGAAAGGAAAGCAAGGGTTAAGTATATTGGAAAGGAGAAGAAAGTATAAATGAAAGGAATGGGTAAGTCTAAAAATAAGAATGGAAAGGAAAGTATAAGGGAATGGAAAGTATAAAGGAAGGGAAAGTATAAAAGAAAGGAAGCAAAGGTAAGTATAAAGGAAGGGAAAGGAAGGGAATAGAAAAGAAAGGAAAGGTAGATATAATGGAAAGGAAAGCAAAGTATAAGGGAAAGTCAATGTATGTAGAATTGTAAGGATAGGGAAGTATATAAAAAAGGAAAGGCAAGGTTAATTTAAAAAAAAGAAAGGAATGGAAAGGAAGGTCTAAAGGAAAATGTTACAGAACAGAAAGGGAATGTAGGTATAATGCAAAGGGAAGGGAATTATAAAAGAAGGGAATTTATAAAAGAAAGGAAAGCAAAGGTAAGTATGAAAGGAAAGGAAAGTATAAATGAAAGGAAAGGCTAAGTTTAAAAATAGGAATTGAAATGAAAGTGTAAAGGAAAGGAAAGTATACAGAAAAGGAAAGGGAAAGTATAAAAGAAAGGAAAGCAAAGGTAAGTATATTGGAAAGGATAAGAAAGTATAAATGAAAGGAATGGGTAATTTTAAAAATAGGAATGGAAAGGAAAGTATAAGTGAATGGAAAGTATAAAGGAAGGGAAAGTATAAAAGAAAGGAAGCAAAGGTAAGTACAAAGGAAGGGAAAGGAAGGGAATAGAACAGAAAGGAAAGGTAGATATAATGGAAAGGAAAGCAAAGTATAAGGGAAAGTCAATGTATTTGGAATGTTTAGAATAGGGAAGTATATAAAAAAGGAAAGGCAAGGTTAATTTAAAAAAAAAGAAAGGAATGGAAAGGAAGGTCTAAAGGAAAATATTACAGAAAAGAAAGGGAATGTAGGTATAATGCAAAGGGAAGGGAATTATAAAAGAAGGGAATTTATAAAAGAAAGGAAAGCAAAGGTAAGTATGAAAGGAAAGGAAAGTATAAATGAAAGGAAAGGCTAAGTTTAAAAATAGGAATTGAAATGAAAGTGTAAAGGACAGGAATGTATACAGAAAAGGAAAGTATAAAGAAAAGGAATGTATATAGGAAGGGAAAGTATAAAAGAAAGGAAAGCAAGGGTTAAGTATATTGGAAAGGAGAAGAAAGTATAAATGAAAGGAATGGGTAAGTCTAAAAATAAGAATGGAAAGGAAAGTAGAAGGGAATGGAAAGTATAAAGGAAGGGAAAGTATAAAAGAAAGGAAGCAAAGGTAAGTATAAAGGAAGGGAAAGGAAGGGAATAGAAAAGAAAGGAAAGGTAGATATAATGGAAAGGAAAGCAATGTATAAGGGAAAGTCAATGTATGTAGAATTGTAAGGATAGGGAAGTATATAAAAAAGGAAAGGCAAGGTTAATTTAAAAAAAAAAAAGGAATGGAAAGGAAGGTCTAAAGGAAAATGTTACAGAACAGAAAGGGAATGTAGGTATAATGCAAAGGGAAGGGAATTATAAAAGAAGGGAATTTATAAAAGAAAGGAAAGCAAAGGTAAGTATGAAAGGAAAGGAAAGTATAAATGAAAGGAAAGGCTAAGTTTAAAAATAGGAATTGAAATGAAAGTGTAAAGGACAGGAATGTATACAGAAAAGGAAAGTATAAAGAAAAGGAATGTATATAGGAAGGGAAAGTATAAAAGAAAGGAAAGCAAGGGTTAAGTATATTGGAATGGAGAAGAAAGTATAAATGAAAGGAATGGGTAAGTCTGAAAATAAGAATGGAAAGGAAAGTATAAGGGAATGGAAAGTATAAAGGAAGGGAAAGTATAAAAGAAAGGAAGCAAAGGTAAGTATAAAGGAAGGGAAAGGAAGGGAATAGAAAAGAAAGGAAAGGTAGATATAATGGAAAGGAAAGCAATGTATAAGGGAAAGTCAATGTATGTAGAATTGTAAGGATAGGGAAGTATATAAAAAAGGAAAGGCAAGGTTAATTTAAAAAAAAAAAAGGAATGGAAAGGAAGGTCTCAAGGAAAATGTTACAGAACAGAAAGGGAATGTAGGTATAATGCAAAGGGAAGGGAATTATAAAAGAAGGGAATTTATAAAAGAAAGGAAAGCAAAGGTAAGTATGAAAGGAAAGGAAAGTATAAATGAAAGGAAAGGCTAAGTTTAAAAATAGGAATTGAAATGAAAGTGTAAAGGAAAGGAAAGTATACAGAAAAGGAAAGGGAAAGTATAAAAGAAAGGAAAGCAAAGGTAAGTATATTGGAAAGGAGAAGAAAGTATAAATGAAAGGAATGGGTAATTTTCAAAATAGGAATGGAAAGGAAAGTATAAGGGAATGGAAAGTATAAAGGAAGGGAAAGTATAAAAGAAAGGAAGCAAAGGTAAGTATAAAGGAAGGGAAAGGAAGGGAATAGAAAAGAAAGGAAAGGTAGATATAATGGAAAGGAAAGCAAAGTATAAGGGAAAGTCAATGTATGTAGAATTGTAAGGATAGGGAAGTATATAAAAAAGGAAAGGCAAGGTTAATTTAAAAAAAAAAAAAGGAATGGAAAGGAAGGTCTAAAGGAAAATATTACAGAAAAGAAAGGGAATGTAGGTATAATGCAAAGGGAAGGGAATTATAAAAGAAGGGAATTTATAAAAGAAAGGAAAGCAAAGGTAAGTATGAAAGGAAAGGAAAGTATAAATGAAAGGAAAGGCTAAGTTTAAAAATAGGAATTGAAATGAAAGTGTAAAGGACAGGAATGTATACAGAAAAGGAAAGTATAAAGAAAAGGAATGTATATAGGAAGGGAAAGTATAAAAGAAAGGAAAGCAAGGGTTAAGTATATTGGAAAGGAGAAGAAAGTATAAATGAAAGGAATGGGTAAGTCTAAAAATAAGAATGGAAAGGAAAGTAGAAGGGAATGGAAAGTATAAAGGAAGGGAAAGTATAAAAGAAAGGAAGCAAAGGTAAGTATAAAGGAAGGGAAAGGAAGGGAATAGAAAAGAAAGGAAAGGTAGATATAATGGAAAGGAAAGCAATGTATAAGGGAAAGTCAATGTATGTAGAATTGTAAGGATAGGGAAGTATATAAAAAAGGAAAGGCAAGGTTAATTTAAAAAAAAAAAAGGAATGGAAAGGAAGGTCTAAAGGAAAATGTTACAGAACAGAAAGGGAATGTAGGTATAATGCAAAGGGAAGGGAATTATAAAAGAAGGGAATTTATAAAAGAAAGGAAAGCAAAGGTAAGTATGAAAGGAAAGGAAAGTATAAATGAAAGGAAAGGCTAAGTTTAAAAATAGGAATTGAAATGAAAGTGTAAAGGACAGGAATGTATACAGAAAAGGAAAGTATAAAGAAAAGGAATGTATATAGGAAGGGAAAGTATAAAAGAAAGGAAAGCAAGGGTTAAGTATATTGGAAAGGAGAAGAAAGTATAAATGAAAGGAATGGGTAAGTCTAAAAATAAGAATGGAAAGGAAAGTATAAGGGAATGGAAAGTATAAAGGAAGGGAAAGTATAAAAGAAAGGAAGCAAAGGTAAGTATAAAGGAAGGGAAAGGAAGGGAATAGAAAAGAAAGGAAAGGTAGATATAATGGAAAGGAAAGCAATGTATAAGGGAAAGTCAATGTATGTAGAATTGTAAGGATAGGGAAGTATATAAAAAAGGAAAGGCAAGGTTAATTTAAAAAAAAAAAAGGAATGGAAAGGAAGGTCTCAAGGAAAATGTTACAGAACAGAAAGGGAATGTAGGTATAATGCAAAGGGAAGGGAATTATAAAAGAAGGGAATTTATAAAAGAAAGGAAAGCAAAGGTAAGTATGAAAGGAAAGGAAAGTATAAATGAAAGGAAAGGCTAAGTTTAAAAATAGGAATTGAAATGAAAGTGTAAAGGAAAGGAAAGTATACAGAAAAGGAAAGGGAAAGTATAAAAGAAAGGAAAGCAAAGGTAAGTATATTGGAAAGGAGAAGAAAGTATAAATGAAAGGAATGGGTAATTTTCAAAATAGGAATGGAAAGGAAAGTATAAGGGAATGGAAAGTATAAAGGAAGGGAAAGTATAAAAGAAAGGAAGCAAAGGTAAGTATAAAGGAAGGGAAAGGAAGGGAATAGAAAAGAAAGGAAAGGTAGATATAATGGAAAGGAAAGCAAAGTATAAGGGAAAGTCAATGTATGTAGAATTGTAAGGATAGGGAAGTATATAAAAAAGGAAAGGCAAGGTTAATTTAAAAAAAAAAAAAGGAATGGAAAGGAAGGTCTAAAGGAAAATATTACAGAAAAGAAAGGGAATGTAGGTATAATGCAAAGGGAAGGGAATTATAAAAGAAGGGAATTTATAAAAGAAAGGAAAGCAAAGGTAAGTATGAAAGGAAAGGAAAGGAAAGTATAAATGAAAGGAAAGGCTAAGTTTAAAAATAGGAATTGAAATGAAAGTGTAAAGGACAGGAATGTATACAGAAAAGGAAAGTATAAAGAAAAGGAATGTATATAGGAAGGGAAAGTACAAAAGAAAGGAAAGCAAGGGTTAAGTATATTGGAAAGGAGAAGAAAGTATAAATGAAAGGAATGGGTAAGTCTAAAAATAAGAATGGAAAGGAAAGTATAAGGGAATGGAAAGTATAAAGGAAGGGAAAGGAAGGGAATAGAAAAGAAAGGAAAGGTAGATATAATGGAAAGGAAAGCAATGTATAAGGGAAAGTCAATGTATGTAGAATTGTAAGGATAGGGAAGTATATAAAAAAGGAAAGGCAAGGTTAATGTAAAAAAAAAAAAGGAATGGAAAGGAAGGTCTAAAGGAAAATGTTACAGAACAGAAAGGGAATGTAGGTATAATGCAAAGGGAAGGGAATTATAAAAGAAGGGAATTTATAAAAGAAAGGAAAGCAAAGGTAAGTATGAAAGGAAAGGAAAGTATAAATGAAAGGAAAGGCTAAGTTTAAAAATAGGAATTGAAATGAAAGTGTAAAGGAAAGGAAAGTATACAGAAAAGGAAAGGGAACGTATAAAAGAAAGGAAAGCAAAGGTAAGTATATTGGAAAGGAGAAGAAAGTATAAATGAAAGGAATGGGTAATTTTCAAAATAGGAATGGAAAGGAAAGTATAAGTGAATGGAAAGTATAAAGGAAGGGAAAGTATAAAAGAAAGGAAGCAAAGGTAAGTATAAAGGAAGGGAAAGGAAGGGAATAGAAAAGAAAGGAAAGGTAGATATAATGGAAAGGAAAGCAAAGTATAAGGGAAAGTCAATGTATGTAGAATTGTAAGGATAGGGAAGTATATAAAAAAGGAAAGGCAAGGTTAATTTAAAAAAAAGAAAGGAATGGAAAGGAAGGTCTAAAGGAAAATGTTACAGAACAGAAAGGGAATGTAGGTATAATGCAAAGGGAAGGGAATTATAAAAGAAGGGAATTTATAAAAGAAAGGAAAGCAAAGGTAAGTATGAAAGGAAAGGAAAGGAAAGTATAAATGAAAGGAAAGGCTAAGTTTAAAAATAGGAATTGAAATGAAAGTGTAAAGGACAGGAATGTATACAGAAAAGGAAAGTATAAAGAAAAGGAATGTATATAGGAAGGGAAAGTACAAAAGAAAGGAAAGCAAGGGTTAAGTATATTGGAAAGGAGAAGAAAGTATAAATGAAAGGAATGGGTAAGTCTAAAAATAAGAATGGAAAGGAAAGTATAAGGGAATGGAAAGTATAAAGGAAGGGAAAGTATAAAAGAAAGGAAGCAAAGGTAAGTATAAAGGAAGGGAAAGGAAGGGAATAGAAATGAAAGGAAAGGTAGATATAATGGAAAGGAAAGCAAAGTATAAGGGAAAGTCAATGTATGTAGAATTGTAAGGATAGGGAAGTATATAAAAAAGGAAAGGCAAGGTTAATTTAAAAAAAAGAAAGGAATGGAAAGGAAGGTCTAAAGGAAAATGTTACAGAACAGAAAGGGAATGTAGGTATAATGCAAAGGGAAGGGAATTATAAAAGAAGGGAATTTATAAAAGAAAGGAAAGCAAAGGTAAGTATGAAAGGAAAGGAAAGTATAAATGAAAGGAAAGGCTAAGTTTAAAAATAGGAATTGAAATGAAAGTGTAAAGGAAAGGAAAGTATACAGAAAAGGAAAGGGAAAGTATAAAAGAAAGGAAAGCAAAGGTAAGTGTATTGGAAAGGATAAGAAAGTATAAATGAAAGGAATGGGTAATTTTAAAAATAGGAATGGAAAGGAAAGTATAAGTGAATGGAAAGTATAAAGGAAGGGAAAGTATAAAAGAAAGGAAGCAAAGGTAAGTACAAAGGAAGGGAAAGGAAGGGAATAGAACAGAAAGGAAAGGTAGATATAATGGAAAGGAAAGCAAAGTATAAGGGAAAGTCAATGTATTTGGAATGTTTAGAATAGGGAAGTATATAAAAAAGGAAAGGCAAGGTTAATTTTAAAAAAAAGAAAGGAATGGAAAGGAAGGTCTAAAGGAAAATATTACAGAAAAGAAAGGGAATGTAGGTATAATGCAAAGGGAAGGGAATTATAAAAGAAGGGAATTTATAAAAGAAAGGAAAGCAAAGGTAAGTATGAAAGGAAAGGAAAGTATAAATGAAAGGAAAGGCTAAGTTTAAAAATAGGAATTGAAATGAAAGTGTAAAGGACAGGAATGTATACAGAAAAGGAAAGTATAAAGAAAAGGAATGTATATAGGAAGGGAAAGTATAAAAGAAAGGAAAGCAAGGGTTAAGTATATTGGAAAGGAGAAGAAAGTATAAATGAAAGGAATGGGTAAGTCTAAAAATAAGAATGGAAAGGAAAGTAGAAGGGAATGGAAAGTATAAAGGAAGGGAAAGTATAAAAGAAAGGAAGCAAAGGTAAGTATAAAGGTAGGGAAAGGAAGGGAATAGAAAAGAAAGGAAAGGTAGATATAATGGAAAGGAAAGCAATGTATAAGGGAAAGTCAATGTATGTAGAATTGTAAGGATAGGGAAGTATATAAAAAAGGAAAGGCAAGGTTAATTTAAAAAAAAAAAAAGGAATGGAAAGGAAGGTCTAAAGGAAATTGTTACAGAACAGAAAGGGAATGTAGGTATAATGCAAAGGGAAGGGAATTATAAAAGAAGGGAATTTATAAAAGAAAGGAAAGCAAAGGTAAGTATGAAAGGAAAGGAAAGTATAAATGAAAGGAAAGGCTAAGTTTAAAAATAGGAATTGAAATGAAAGTGTAAAGGACAGGAATGTATACAGAAAAGGAAAGTATAAAGAAAAGGAATGTATATAGGAAGGGAAAGTACAAAAGAAAGGAAAGCAAGGGTTAAGTATATTGGAAAGGAGAAGAAAGTATAAATGAAAGGAATGGGTAAGTCTAAAAATAAGAATGGAAAGGAAAGTATAAGGGAATGGAAAGTATAAAGGAAGGGAAAGTATAAAAGAAAGGAAGCAAAGGTAAGTATAAAGGAAGGGAAAGGAAGGGAATAGAAAAGAAAGGAAAGGTAGATATAATGGAAAGGAAAGCAAAGTATAAGGGAAAGTCAATGTATGTAGAATTGTAAGGATAGGGAAGTATATAAAAATGGAAAGGCAAGGTTAATTTAAAAAAAAGAAAGGAATGGAAAGGAAGGTCTAAAGGAAAATGTTACAGAACAGAAAGGGAATGTAGGTATAATGCAAAGGGAAGGGAATTATAAAAGAAGGGAATTTATAAAAGAAAGGAAAGCAAAGGTAAGTATGAAAGGAAAGGAAAGTATAAATGAAAGGAAAGGCTAAGTTTAAAAATAGGAATTGAAATGAAAGTGTAAAGGAAAGGAAAGTATACAGAAAAGGAAAGGGAAAGTATAAAAGAAAGGAAAGCAAAGGTAAGTATATTGGAAAGGATAAGAAAGTATAAATGAAAGGAATGGGTAATTTTAAAAATAGGAATGGAAAGGAAAGTATAAGTGAATGGAAAGTATAAAGGAAGGGAAAGTATAAAAGAAAGGAAGCAAAGGTAAGTACAAAGGAAGGGAAAGGAAGGGAATAGAACAGAAAGGAAAGGTAGATATAATGGAAAGGAAAGCAAAGTATAAGGGAAAGTCAATGTATGTAGAATTGTAAGGATAGGGAAGTATATAAAAAAGGAAAGGCAAGGTTAATTTAAAAAAAAAGAAAGGAATGGAAAGGAAGGTCTAAAGGAAAATATTACAGAAAAGAAAGGGAATGTAGGTATAATGCAAAGGGAAGGGAATTATAAAAGAAGGGAATTTATAAAAGAAAGGAAAGCAAAGGTAAGTATGAAAGGAAAGGAAAGTATAAATGAAAGGAAAGGCTAAGTTTAAAAATAGGAATTGAAATGAAAGTGTAAAGGACAGGAATGTATACAGAAAAGGAAAGTATAAAGAAAAGGAATGTATATAGGAAGGGAAAGTATAAAAGAAAGGAAAGCAAGGGTTAAGTATATTGGAAAGGAGAAGAAAGTATAAATGAAAGGAATGGGTAAGTCTAAAAATAAGAATGGAAAGGAAAGTAGAAGGGAATGGAAAGTATAAAGGAAGGGAAAGTATAAAAGAAAGGAAGCAAAGGTAAGTATAAAGGAAGGGAAAGGAAGGGAATAGAAAAGAAAGGAAAGGTAGATATAATGGAAAGGAAAGCAATGTATAAGGGAAAGTCAATGTATGTAGAATTGTAAGGATAGGGAAGTATATAAAAAAGGAAAGGCAAGGTTAATTTAAAAAAAAAAAAGGAATGGAAAGGAAGGTCTCAAGGAAAATGTTACAGAACAGAAAGGGAATGTAGGTATAATGCAAAGGGAAGGGAATTATAAAAGAAGGGAATTTATAAAAGAAAGGAAAGCAAAGGTAAGTATGAAAGGAAAGGAAAGGAAAGTATAAATGAAAGGAAAGGCTAAGTTTAAAAATAGGAATTGAAATGAAAGTGTAAAGGACAGAAATGTATACAGAAAAGGAAAGTATAAAGAAAAGGAATGTATATAGGAAGGGAAAGTATAAAAGAAAGGAAAGCAAGGGTTAAGTATATTGGAAACGAGAAGAAAGTATAAATGAAAGGAATTGGTAATTTTAAAAATAGGAATGGAAAGGAAAGTATAAGTGAATGGAAAGTATAAAGGAAGGGAAAGTATAAAAGAAAGGAAGCAAAGGTAAGTATAAAGGAAGGGAAAGGAAGGGAATAGAAAGAAAGGAAAGGTAGATATAATGGAAAGGAAAGCAATGTATAAGGGAAAGTCAATGTATGTAGAATTGTAAGGATAGGGAAGTATATAAAAAAGGAAAGGCAAGGTTAATTTAAAAAAAAAAAGGAATGGAAAGGAAGGTCTAAAGGAAAATGTTACAGAACAGAAAGGGAATGTAGGTATAATGCAAAGGGAAGGGAATTATAAAAGAAGGGAATTTATAAAAGAAAGGAAAGCAAAGGTAAGTATGAAAGGAAAGGAAAGTATAAATGAAAGGAAAGGCTAAGTTTAAAAATAGGAATTGAAATGAAAGTGTAAAGGACAGGAATGTATACAGAAAAGGAAAGTATAAAGAAAAGGAATGTATATAGGAAGGGAAAGTATAAAAGAAAGGAAAGCAAGGGTTAAGTATATTGGAAAGGAGAAGAAAGTATAAATGAAAGGAATGGGTAATTTTAAAAATAGGAATGGAAAGGAAAGTATAAGGGAATGGAAAGTATAAAGGAAGGGAAAGTATAAAAGAAAGGAAGCAAAGGTAAGTATAAAGGAAGGGAAAGGAAGGGAATAGAAAAGAAAGGAAAGGTAGATATAATGGAAATAAAAGCAATGTATAAGGGAAAGTCAATGTATGTAGAATTGTAAAGATAGGGAAGTATATAAAAAAGGAAAGGCAAGGTTAATTTAAAAAAAAAAAAGGAATGGAAAGGAAGGTCTAAAGGAAAATGTTACAGAACAGAAAGGGAATGTAGGTATAATGCAAAGGGAAGGGAATTATAAAAGAAGGGAATTTATAAAAGAAAGGAAAGCAAAGGTAAGTATGAAAGGAAAGGAAAGTATAAATGAAAGGAAAGGCTAAGTTTAAAAATAGGAATTGAAATGAAAGTGTAAAGGAAAGGAAAGTATACAGAAAAGGAAAGGGAAAGTATAAAAGAAAGGAAAGCAAAGGTAAGTATATTGGAAAGGATAAGAAAGTATAAATGAAAGGAATGGGTAAGTTTAAAAATAGGAATGGAAAGGAAAGTATAAGTGAATGGAAAGTATAAAGGAAGGGAAAGTATAAAAGAAAGGAAGCAAAGGTAAGTATAAAGGAAGGGAAAGGAAGGGAATAGAAAAGAAAGGAAAGGTAGATATAATGGAAAGGAAAGCAAAGTATAAGGGAAAGTCAATGTATGTAGAATTGTAAGGATAGGGAAGTATATAAAAAAGGAAAGGCAAGGTTAATTTAAAAAAAAAAAAGGAATAGAAAGGAAGGTCTAAAGGAAAATATTACAGAAAAGAAAGGGAATGTAGGTATAATGCAAAGGGAAGGGAATTATAAAAGAAGGGAATTTATAAAAGAAAGGAAAGCAAAGGTAAGTATGAAAGGAAAGGAATGTATAAATGAAAGGAAACGCTAAGTTTAAAAATAGGAATTGAAATGAAAGTGTAAAGGAAAGGAAAGTATACAGAAAAGGAAAGGGAAAGTATAAAAGAAAGGAAAGCAAAGGTAAGTATATTGGAAAGGATAAGAAAGTATAAATGAAAGGAATGGGTAATTTTAAAAATAGGAATGGAAATGAAAGTATAAGTGAATGGAAAGTATAAAGGAAGGGAAAGTATAAAAGAAAGGAAGCAAAGGTAAGTATAAAGGAAGGGAAAGGAAGGGAATAGAAAAGAAAGGAAAGGTAGATATAATGGAAAGGAAAGCAAAGTATAAGGGAAAGTCAATGTATGTAGAATTGTAAGGATAGGGAAGTATATAAAAAAGGAAAGGCAAGGTTAATTTAAAAAAAAAAAAGGAATGGAAAGGAAGGTCTAAAGGAAAATATTACAGAAAAGAAAGGGAATGTAGGTATAATGCAAAGGGAAGGGAATTATAAAAGAAGGGAATTTATAAAAGAAAGGAAAGCAAAGGTAAGTATGAAAGGAAAGTATAAATGAAAGGAAAGGCTAAGTTTAAAAATAGGAATTGAAATGAAAGTGTAAAGGAAAGGAAAGTATACAGAAAAGGAAAGGGAAAGTATAAAAGAAAGGAAAGCAAAGGTAAGTGTATTGGAAAGGATAAGAAAGTATAAATGAAAGGAATGGGTAATTTTAAAAATAGGAATGGAAAGGAAAGTATAAGTGAATGGAAAGTATAAAGGAAGGGAAAGTATAAAAGAAAGGAAGCAAAGGTAAGTATAAAGGAAGGGAAAGGAAGGGAATAGAAAAGAAAGGAAAGGTAGATATAATGGAAAGGAAAGCAAAGTATAAGGGAAAGTCAATGTATGTAGAATTGTAAGGATAGGGAAGTATATAAAAAAGGAAAGGCAAGGTTAATTTAAAAAAAAAAAAGGAATGGAAAGGAAGGTCTAAAGGAAAATGTTACAGAACAGAAAGGGAATGTAGGTATAATGCAAAGGGAAGGGAATTATAAAAGAAGGGAATTTATAAAAGAAAGGAAAGCAAAGGTAAGTATGAAAGGAAAGGAAAGGAAAGTATAAATGAAAGGAAAGGCTAAGTTTAAAAATAGGAATTGAAATGAAAGTGTAAAGGACAGGAATGTATACAGAAAAGGAAAGTATAAAGAAAAGGAATGTATATAGGAAGGGAAAGTACAAAAGAAAGGAAAGCAAGTGTTAAGTATATTGGAAAGGAGAAGAAAGTATAAATGAAAGGAATGGGTAAGTCTAAAAATAAGAATGGAAAGGAAAGTATAAGGGAATGGAAAGTATAAAGGAAGGGAAAGTATAAAAGAAAGGAAGCAAAGGTAAGTATAAAGGAAGGGAAAGGAAGGGAATAGAAAAGAAAGGAAAGGTAGATATAATGGAAAGGAAAGCAATGTATAAGGGAAAGTCAATGTATGTAGAATTGTAAGGATAGGGAAGTATATAAAAAAGGAAAGGCAAGGTTAATTTAAAAAAAAGAAAGGAATGGAAAGGAAGGTCTAAAGGAAAATATTACAGAAAAGAAAGGGAATGTAGGTATAATGCAAAGGGAAGGGAATTATAAAAGAAGGGAATTTATAAAAGAAAGGAAAGCAAAGGTAAGTATGAAAGGAAAGGAAAGTATAAATGAAAGGAAAGGCTAAGTTTAAAAATAGGAATTGAAATGAAAGTGTAAAGGAAAGGAAAGTATACAGAAAAGGAAAGGGAAAGTATAAAAGAAAGGAAAGCAAAGGTAAGTATATTGGAAAGGAGAAGAAAGTATAAATGAAAGGAATGGGTAATTTTCAAAATAGGAATGGAAAGGAAAGTATAAGGGAATGGAAAGTATAAAGGAAGGGAAAGTATAAAAGAAAGGAAGCAAAGGTAAGTATAAAGGAAGGGAAAGGAAGGGAATAGAAAAGAAAGGAAAGGTAGATATAATGGAAAGGAAAGCAAAGTATAAGGGAAAGTCAATGTATGTACAATTGTAAGGATAGGGAAGTAGATAAAAAAGGAAAGGCAAGGTTAATTTAAAAAAAAAAGGAATGGAAAGGAAGGTCTAAAGGAAAATATTACAGAAAAGAAAGGGAATGTAGGTATAATGCAAAGGGAAGGGAATTATAAAAGAAGGGAATTTATAAAAGAAAGGAAAGCAAAGGTAAGTATGAAAGGAAAGGAAAGGAAAGTATAAATGAAAGGAAAGGCTAAGTTTAAAAATAGGAATTGAAATGAAAGTGTAAAGGACAGGAATGTATACAGAAAAGGAAAGTATAAAGAAAAGGAATGTATATAGGAAGGGAAAGTACAAAAGAAAGGAAAGCAAGGGTTAAGTATATTGGAAAGGAGAAGAAAGTATAAATGAAAGGAATGGGTAAGTCTAAAAATAAGAATGGAAAGGAAAGTATAAGGGAATGGAAAGTATAAAGGAAGGGATAGTATAAAAGAAAGGAAGCAAAGGTAAGTATAAAGGAAGGGAAAGGAAGGGAATAGAAAAGAAAGGAAAGGTAGATATAATGGAAAGGAAAGCAATGTATAAGGGAAAGTCAATGTATGTAGAATTGTAAGGATAGGGAAGTATATAAAAAAGGAAAGGCAAGGTTAATTTAAAAAAAAAAAAGGAATGGAAAGGAAGGTCTAAAGGAAAATGTTACAGAACAGAAAGGGAATGTAGGTATAATGCAAAGGGAAGGGAATTATAAAAGAAGGGAATTTATAAAAGAAAGGAAAGCAAAGGTAAGTATGAAAGGAAAGGAAAGGAAAGTATAAATGAAAGGAAAGGCTAAGTTTAAAAATAGGAATTGAAATGAAAGTGTAAAGGAAAGGAAAGTATACAGAAAAGGAAAGGGAAAGTATAAAAGAAAGGAAAGCAAAGGTAAGTATATTGGAAAGGATAAGAAAGTATAAATGAAAGGAATGGGTAATTTTAAAAATAGGAATGGAAAGGAAAGTATAAGTGAATGGAAAGTATAAAGGAAGGGAAAGTATAAAAGAAAGGAAGCAAAGGTAAGTATAAAGGAAGGGAAAGGAAGGGAATAGAAAAGAAAGGAAAGGTAGATATAATGGAAAGGAAAGCAAAGTATAAGGGAAAGTCAATGTATGTAGAATTGTAAGGATAGGGAAGTATATAAAAAAGGAAAGGCAAGGTTAATTTAAAAAAAAAAAAGGAATGGAAAGGAAGGTCTAAAGGAAAATGTTACAGAACAGAAAGGGAATGTAGGTATAATGCAAAGGGAAGGGAATTATAAAAGAAGGGAATTTATAAAAGAAAGGAAAGCAAAGGTAAGTATGAAAGGAAAGGAAAGGAAAGTATAAATGAAAGGAAAGGCTAAGTTTAAAAATAGGAATTGAAATGAAAGTGTAAAGGACAGGAATGTATACAGAAAAGGAAAGTATAAAGAAAAGGAATGCATATAGGAAGGGAAAGTACAAAAGAAAGGAAAGCAAGGGTTAAGTATATTGGAAAGGAGAAGAAAGTATAAATGAAAGGAATGGGTAAGTCTAAAAATAAGAATGGAAAGGAAAGTATAAGGGAATGGAAAGTATAAAGGAAGGGAAAGTATAAAAGAAAGGAAGCAAAGGTAAGTATAAAGGAAGGGAAAGGAAGGGAATAGAAAAGAAAGGAAAGGTAGATATAATGGAAAGGAAAGCAATGTATAAGGGAAAGTCAATGTATGTAGAATTGTAAGGATAGGGAAGTATATAAAAAAGGAAAGGCAAGGTTAATTTAAAAAAAAGAAAGGAATGGAAAGGAAGGTCTAAAGGAAAATATTACAGAAAAGAAAGGGAATGTAGGTATAATGCAAAGGGAAGGGAATTATAAAAGAAGGGAATTTATAAAAGAAAGGAAAGCAAAGGTAAGTATGAAAGGAAAGGAAAGTATAAATGAAAGGAAAGGCTAAGTTTAAAAATAGGAATTGAAATGAAAGTGTAAAGGAAAGGAAAGTATACAGAAAAGGAAAGGGAAAGTATAAAAGAAAGGAAAGCAAAGGTAAGTATATTGGAAAGGAGAAGAAAGTATAAATGAAAGGAATGGGTAATTTTCAAAATAGGAATGGAAAGGAAAGTATAAGTGAATGGAAAGTATAAAGGAAGGGAAAGTATAAAAGAAAGGAAGCAAAGGTAAGTATAAAGGAAGGGAAAGGAAGGGAATAGAAAAGAAAGGAAAGGTAGATATAATGGAAAGAAAAGCAAAGTATAAGGGAAAGTCAATGTATGTAGAATTGTAAGGATAGGGAAGTATATAAAAAAGGAAAGGCAAGGTTAATTTAAAAAAAAAAAGGAATGGAAAGGAAGGTCTAAAGGAAAATATTACAGAAAAGAAAGGGAATGTAGGTATAATGTAAAGGGAAGGGAATTATAAAAGAAGGGAATTTATAAAAGAAAGGAAAGCAAAGGTAAGTATGAAAGGAAAGGAATGGATAAATGAAAGGAAAGGCTAAGTTTAAAAATAGGAATTGAAATGAAAGTGTAAAGAAAGGAAAGTATACAGAAAAGGAAAGGGAAAGTATAAAAGAAAGGAAAGCAAAGGTAAGTATATTGGAAAGGATAAGAAAGTATAAATGAAAGGAATGGGTAATTTTAAAAATAGGAATGGAAAGGAAAGTATAAGTGAATGGAAAGTATAAAGGAAGGGAAAGTATAAAAGAAAGGAAGCAAAGGTAAGTATAAAGGAAGGGAAAGGAAGGGAATAGAAAAGAAAGGAAAGGTAGATATAATGGAAAGGAAAGCAAAGTATAAGGGAAAGTCAATGTATGTAGAATTGAAAGGATAGGGAAGTATATAAAAAAGGAAAGGCAAGGTTAATTTAAAAAAAAGAAAGGAATGGAAAGGAAGGTCTAAAGAAAAATGTTACAGAACAGAAAGGGAATGTAGGTATAATGCAAAGGGAAGGGAATTATAAAAGAAGGGAATTTATAAAAGAAAGGAAAGCAAAGGTAAGTATGAAAGGAAAGGAAAGGAAAGTATAAATGAAAGGAAAGGCTAAGTTTAAAAATAGGAATTGAAATGAAAGTGTAAAGGACAGGAATGTATACAGAAAAGGAAAGTATAAAGAAAAGGAATGTATATAGGAAGGGAAAGTACAAAAGAAAGGAAAGCAAGGGTTAAGTATATTGGAAAGGAGAAGAAAGTATAAATGAAAGGAATGGGCAAGTCTAAAAATAAGAATGGAAAGGAAAGTATAAGTGAATGGAAAGTATAAAGGAAGGGAAAGTATAAAAGAAAGGAAGCAAAGGTAAGTATAAAGGAAGGGAAAGGAAGGGAATAGAAAAGAAAGGAAAGGTAGATATAATGGAAAGGAAAGCAATGTATAAGGGAAAGTCAATGTATGTAGAATTGTAAGGATAGGGAAGTATATAAAAAAGGAAAGGCAAGGTTAATTTAAAAAAAAGAAAGGAATGGAAAGGAAGGTCTAAAGGAAAATGTTACAGAACAGAAAGGGAATGTAGGTATAATGCAAAGGGAAGGGAATTATAAAAGAAGGGAATTTATAAAAGAAAGGAAAGCAAAGGTAAGTATGAAAGGAAAGGAAAGTATAAATGAAAGGAAAGGCTAAGTTTAAAAATAGGAATTGAAATGAAAGTGTAAAGGAAAGGAAAGTATACAGAAAAGGAAAGGGAAAGTATAAAAGAAAGGAAAGCAAAGGTAAGTATATTGGAAAGGATAAGAAAGTATAAATGAAAGGAATGGGTAATTTTCAAAATAGGAATGGAAAGGAAAGTATAAGTGAATGGAAAGTATAAAGGAAGGGAAAGTATAAAAGAAAGGAAGCAAAGGTAAGTATAAAGGAAGGGAAAGGAAGGGAATAGAAAAGAAAGGAAAGGTAGATATAATGGAAAGGAAAGCAAAGTATAAGGGAAAGTCAATGTATGTAGAATTGTAAGGATAGGGAAGTATATAAAAAAGGAAAGGCAAGGTTAATTTAAAAAAAAAAAGGAATGGAAAGGAAGGTCTAAAGGAAAATATTACAGAAAAGAAAGGGAATGTAGGTATAATGTAAAGGGAAAGGAATTATAAAAGAAGGGAATTTATAAAAGAAAGGAAAGCAAAGGTAAGTATGAAAGGAAAGGAAAGTATAAATGAAAGGAAAGGCTAAGTTTAAAAATAGGAATTGAAATGAAAGTGTAAAGGAAAGGAAAGTATACAGAAAAGGAAAGGGAAAGTATAAAAGAAAGGAAAGCAAAGGTAAGTATATTGGAAAGGATAAAAAAGTATAAATGAAAGGAATGGGTAATTTTCGAAATAGGAGTGGAAAGGAAAGTATAAGTGAATGGAAAGTATAAAGGAAGGGAAAGTATAAAAGAAAGGAAGCAAAGGTAAGTATAAAGGAAGGGAAAGGAAGGGAATAGAAAAGAAAGGAAAGGTAGATATAATGGAAAGGAAAGCAATGTATAAGGGAAAGTCAATGTATGTAGAATTGTAAGGATAGGGAAGTATATAAAAAAGGAAAGGCAAGATTAATTTAAAAAAAAGAAAGGAATGGAAAGGAAGGTCTAAAGGAAAATATTACAGAAAAGAAAGGGAATGTAGGTATAATGCAAAGGGAAGGGAATTATAAAAGAAGGGAATTTATAAAAGAAAGGAAAGCAAGGGTAAGTATGAAAGGAAAGGAATGGATAAATGAAAGGAAAGGCTAAGTTTAAAAATAGGAATTGAAATGAAAGTGTAAAGAAAGGAAAGTATACAGAAAAGGAAAGGGAAAGTATAAAAGAAAGGAAAGCAAAGGTAAGTATATTGGAAAGGATAAGAAAGTATAAATGAAAGGAATGGGTAATTTTAAAAATAGGAATGGAAAGGAAAGTATAAGGGAATGGAAAGTATAAAGGAAGGGAAAGTATAAAAGAAAGGAAGCAAAGGTAAGTATAAAGGAAGGGAAAGGAAGGGAATAGAAAAGAAAGGAAAGGTAGATATAATGGAAAGGAAAGCAATGTATAAGGGAAAGTCAATGTATGTAGAATTGTAAGGATAGGGAAGTATATAAAAAAGGAAAGGCAAGATTAATTTAAAAAAAAGAAAGGAATGGAAAGGAAGGTCTAAAGAAAAATGTTACAGAACAGAAAGGGAATGTAGGTATAATGCAAAGGGAAGGGAATTATAAAAGAAGGGAATTTATAAAAGAAAGGAAAGCAAAGGTAAGTATGAAAGGAAAGGAAAGTATAAATGAAAGGAAAGGCTAAGTTTAAAAATAGGAATTGAAATGAAAGTGTAAAGGAAAGGAAAGTATACAGAAAAGGAAAGGGAAAGTATAAAAGAAAGGAAAGCAAAGGTAAGTATATTGGAAAGGATAAAAAAGTATAAATGAAAGGAATGGGTAATTTTAAAAATAGGAATGGAAAGGAAAGTATAAGTGAATAGAAAGTATAAAGGAAGGGAAAGTATAAAAGAAAGGAAGCAAAGGTAAGTATAAAGGAAGGGAAAGGAAGGGAATAGAAAAGAAAGGAAAGGTAGATATAATGGAAAGGAAAGCAAAGTATAAGGGAAAGTCAATGTATGTAGAATTGTAAGGATAGGGAAGTATATAAAAAAGGAAAGGCAAGGTTAATTTAAAAAAAAAAAAGGAATGGAAAGGAAGGTCTAAAGGAAAATGTTACAGAACAGAAAGGGAATGTAGGTATAATGCAAAGGGAAGGGAATTATAAAAGAAGGGAATTTATAAAAGAAAGGAAAGCAAAGGTAAGTATATTGGAAAGGAGAAGAAAATATAAATGAAAGGAAAGGCTAAGTTTAAAAATAGGAATTGAAATGAAAGTGTAAAGGAAAGGAAAGTATACAGAAAAGGAAAGGGAAAGTATAAAAGAAAGGAAAGCAAAGGTAAGTATATTGGAAAGGATAAGAAAGTATAAATGAAAGGAATGGGTAATTTTCAAAATAGGAATGGAAAGGAAAGTATAAGTGAATGGAAAGTATAAAGGAAGGGAAAGTATAAAAGAAAGGAAGCAAAGGTAAGTATAAATGAAGGGAAAGGAAGGGAATAGAAAAGAAAGGAAAGGTAGATATAATGGAAAGGAAAGCAAAGTATAAGGGAAAGTCAATGTATGTAGAATTGTAAGGATAGGGAAGTATATAAAATAGGAAAGGCAAGGTTAATTTAAAAAAAAAAAAGGAATGGATAGGAAGGTCTAAAGGAAAATATTACAGAAAAGAAAGGGAATGTAGGTATAATGCAAAGGGAAGGGAATTATAAAAGAAGGGAATTTATAAAAGAAAGGAAAGCAAAGGTAAGTATGAAAGGAAAGGAATGTATAAATGAAAGGAAAGGCTAAGTTTAAAAATAGGAATTGAAATGAAAGTGTAAAGGAAAGGGAAGTATACAGAAAAGGAAAGGGAAAGTATAAAAGAAAGGAAAGCAAAGGTAAGTATATTGGAAATGATAAGAAAGTATAAATGAAAGGAATGGGTAATTTTAAAAATAGGAATGGAAAGGAAAGTATAAGGGAATGGAAAGTATAAAGGAAGGGAAAGTACAAAAGAAAGGAAGCAAAGTTAAGTATAAAGGAAGGGAAAGGAAGGGAATAGAAAAGAAAGGAAAGGTAGATATAATGGAAAGGAAAGCAAAGTATAAGGGAAAGTCAATGTATGTAGAATTGTAAGGATAGGGAAGTATATAAAAAAGGAAAGGCAAGGTTAATTTAAAAAAAAAAAAAGGAATGGAAAGGAAGGTCTAAAGGAAAATATTACAGAACAGAAAGGGAATGTAGGTATAATGCAAAGGGAAGGGAATTATAAAAGAAGGGAATTTATAAAAGAAATGAAAGCAAAGGTAAGTATGAAAGGAAAGGAAAGTATAAATGAATGGACAGGCTAAGTTTAAAAATAGGAATTCAAATGAAAGTGTAAAGGAAAGGAAAGTATACAGAAAAGGAAAGGGAAAGTATAAAAGAAAGGAAAGCAAAGGTAAGTATATTGGAAAGGATAAGAAAGTATAAATGAAAGGAATGGGTAATTTTAAAAATAGGAATAGAAAGGAAAGTATAAGGGAATGGAAAGTATAAAGGAAGGGAAAGTACAAGAGAAAGGAAGCAAAGGTAAGTATAAAGGAAGGGAAAGGAAGGGAATAGGAAAGAAAGGAAAGGTAGATATAATGGAAAGGAAAGCAATGTAGAAGGGGAAGTCAATGTATGTAGAATTGTAAGGATAGGGAAGTATATAAAAAAGGAAAGGCAAGGTTAATTTAAAAAAAAGAAAGGAATGGAAAGGACGGACTAAAGGAAAATGTTACAGAACAGAAAGGGAATGTAGGTATAATGCAAAGGGAAGGGAATTATAAAAGAAGGGAATTTATAAAAGAAAGGAAAGCTAATGTAAGTATGAAAGGAAACGAAAGGAAAGTATAAATGAAAGGAAAGGCTAAGTTTAAAAATAGGAATTGAAATGAAAGTGTAAAGGACAGGAATGTATACAGAAAAGGAAAGTATAAAGAAAAGGAATGTATATAGGAAGGGAAAGTATAAAAGAAAGGAAAGCAAAGGTAAGTATATTGGAAAGGAGCAGAAAGTATAAATGAAAGGAATGGGTAATTTTAAAAATAGGAATGGAAAGGAAAGTATAAGGGAATGGAAAGTATAAAGGAAGGGAAAGTATAAAAGAAAGGAAGTAAAGGTAAGTATAAAGGAAAGGAAAGGAAGGGAATAGAAAAGAAAGGAAAGGTAGATATAATGGAAAGGAAAGCAATGTATAAGGGAAAGTCAATGTATGTAGAATTGTAAGGATAGGGAAGTATATAAAAAAGGAAAGGCAAGGTTAATTTAAAAAAAAAAAAGGAATGGAAAGGAAGGTCTAAAGGAAAATGTTACAGAACAGAAAGGGAATGTAGGTATAATGCAAAGGGAAGGGAATTATAAAAGAAGGGAATTTATAAAAGAAAGGAAAGCAAATGTAAGTATGTAAGGAAAGTATAAATGAAAGGAAAGGCTAAGTTTAAAAATAGGAATTGAAATGAAAGTGTAAAGGAAAGGAATGTATACAGAAAAGGAAAGTATAAAGAAAAGGAATGTATATAGGAAGGGAAAGTTTAAAAGAAAGGAAAGCAAAGGTTAAGTATATTGGAAAGGAGAAGAAAATATAAATGAAAGGAATGGGTAAGTCTAAAAATAGGAATGGAAAGGAAAGTATAAGGGAATGGAAAGTATAAAGGATAGGAAAGTATAAAAGAAAGGAAGCAAAGGTAAGTATAAAGGAAGGGAAAGGAAGGGAATAGAAAAGAAAGGAAAGGTAGATATAATGGAAATAAAAGCAATGTATAAAGGAAAGTCAATGTACGTAGAATTGTAAGGATAGGGAAGTATATAAAAAAGGAAAGGAAAGGTTAATTTAAAAAAAAAAAAAAGAAATGGAAAGGAAGCTCTAAAGGAAAATGTTAAAGAACAGAAAGGGAATGTAGGTATAATGCAAAGGGAAGGGAATTTATAAAAGAAATGAAAGCAAAGGTAAGTATGAAAGGAAAGGAAAGTATAAATGAAAGGAAAGGCTAAGTTTAAAAATAGGAATTGAAATGAAAGTGTAAAGGAAAGGAAAGTATACAGAAAAGGAAAGGGAATGTATAAAAGAAAGGAAAGCAAAGGTAAGTATATTGGAAAGGAGAAGAAAGTATAAATGAAAGGAATGGGTAATTTTAAAAATAGGAATGGAAAGGAAAGTATAAGGGGATGGAAAGTATAAAGGAAGGGAAAGTATAAAAGAAAGGAAGCAAAGGTAAGTATAAAGGAAGGGAAAGGAAGGGAATAGAAAAGAAAGGAAAGGTAGATATAATGGAAAGGAAAGCAAAGTATAAGGGAAAGTCAATGTATGTAGAATTGTAAGGATAGGGAAGTATATAAAAAAGGAAAGGCAAGGTTAATTTAAAAAAAAAAAAGGAATGGAAAGGAAGGTCTAAAGGAAAATATTACAGAACAGAAAAGGAATGTAGGTATAATGCAAAGAGAAGGGAATTATAAAAGAAGGGAATTTATAAAAGAAATGAAAGCAAAGGCAAGTATGAAAGGAAAGGAAAGTATAAATGAAAGGAAAGGCTAAGTTTAAAAATAGGAATTGAAATGAAAGTGCAAAGGAAAGGAAAGTATACAGAAAAGGAAAGGGAAAGTATAAAAGAAAGGAAAGAAAAGGTAAGTATATTGGAAAGGAGGCGAAAATATAAATGAAAGGAATGGGTAATTTTAAAAATAGGAATGGAAAGGAAAGTATAAGGGAATGGAAAGTATAAAGGAATGGAAAGTATAAAAGAAAGGAAGCAAAGGTAAGTATAAAGGAAGGGAAAGGAAGGGAATAGAAAAGAAAGGAAAGGTAGATATAATGGAAAGGAAAGCAATGTATAAGGGAAAGTCAATGTATGTAGAATTGTAAGGATAGGGAAGTATATAAAAAAGGAAAGGCAAGGTTAATTTAAAAAAAGAAAGGAATGGAAAGGAAGGTCTAAAGGAAAATGTTACAGAACAGAAAGGGAATGTAGGTATAATGCAAAGGGAAGGGAATTATAAAAGAAGGGAATTTATAAAAGAAAGGAAAGCAAAGGTAAGTATGAAAGGAAAGGAAAGGAAAGTATAAATGAAAGGAAAGGCTAAGTTTAAAAATAGGAATTGAAATGAAAGTGTAAAGGAAAGGGAAGTATACAGAAAAGGAAAGGGAAAGTATAAAAGAAAGGAAAGGAAAGGTAAGTATATTGGAAAGGAGAAGAAAGTATAAATGAAAGGAATGGGTAATTTTAAAAATAGGAATGGAAAGGAAAGTATAAGGGAATGGAAAGTATAAAGGAAGGGAAAGTATAAAAGAAAGGAAGCAAAGGTAAGTATAAAGGAAGGGAAAGGAAGGGAATAGAAAAGAAAGGAAAGGTAGATATAATGGAAAGGAAAGCAAAGTATAAGGGAAAGTCAATGTATGTAGAATTGTAAGGATAGGGAAGTATATAAAAAAGGAAAGGCAAGGTTAATTTAAAAAAAAAAAAAAAAAGGAATGGAAAGGAAGGTCTGAAGGAAAATGTTAAAGAACAGAAAGGGAATGTAGGTATAATGCAAAGGGAAGGGAATTTTAAAGAAGGGAATTTATAAAAGAAAGGAAAGCAAAGGTAAGTATGAAAGTAAAGGAAAGTATAAATGAAAGGAAAGGCTAAGTTTAAAAATAGGAATTGAAATGAAAGTGTAAAGGAAAGGAAAGTATACAGAAAAGGAAAGGGAAAGTATAAAAGAAAGGAAAGCAAAGGTAAGTATATTGGAAAGGATAAGAAAGTATAAATGAAAGGAATGGGTAATTTTAAAAATAGGAATGGAAAGGGAAGTATAAGGGAATGGAAAGTATAAAGGAAGGGAAAGTATAAAAGAAAGGAAGCAAAGGTAAGTATAAAGGAAGGGAAAGGAAGGGAATAGAAATGAAAGGAAAGGTAGATATAATGGAAAGGAATGTATAAGGGAAAGTCAATGTATGTAGAATTGTAAGGATAGGGAAGTATATAAAAAAGGAAAGGCAAGGTTAATTTAAAAAAAAGAAAGGAATGGAAAGGAAGGTCTAAAGAAAAATGTTACAGAACAGAAAGGGAATGTAGGTATAATGCAAAGGGAAGGGAATTATAAAAGAAGGGAATTTATAAAAGAAAGAAAAGCAAAGGTAAGTATGAAAGGAAAGGAAAGTATAAATGAAAGGAAAGGCTAAGTTTAAAAATAGGAATTGAAATGAAAGTGTAAAGGAAAGGAAAGTATACAGAAAAGGAAAGGGAAAGTATAAAAGAAAGGAAAGGAAAGGTAAGTATATTGGAAAGGAGGCGAAAATATAAATGAAAGGAATGGGTAATTTTAAAAATAGGAATGGAAAGGAAAGTATAAGGGAATGGAAAGTATAAAGGAAGGGAAAGTATAAAAGAAAGGAAGCAAAGGTAAGTATAAAGGAAGGGAAAGGAAGGGAATAGAAAAGAAAGGAAAGGTAGATATAATGGAAAGGAAAGCAAAGTATAAGGGAAAGTCAATGTATGTAGAATTGTAAGGATAGGGAAGTATATAAAAAAGGAAAAACAAGGTTAATTTAAAAAAAAAAAAAAAAGGAATGGAAAGGAAGGTCTGAAGGAAAATGTTAAAGAGCAGAAAGGGAATGTAGGTATAATGCAAAGGGAAGGGAATTATAAAAGAAGGGAATTTATAAAAGAAAGGAAAGCAAAGGTAAGTATGAAAGGAAAGGAAAGTATAAATGAAAGGAAAGGCTAAGTTTAAAAATAGGAATTGAAATGAAAGTGTAAAGGAAAGGAAAGTATACAGAAAAGGAAAGGGAAAGTATAAAAGAAAGGAAAGCAAAGGTAAGTATATTGGAAAGGATAAGAAAGTATAAATGAAAGGAATGGGTAATTTTAAAAATAGGAATGGAAAGGGAAGTATAAGGGAATGGAAAGTATAAAGGAAGGGAAAGTATAAAAGAAAGGAAGCAAAGGTAAGTATAAAGGAAGGGAAAGGAAGGGAATAGAAATGAAAGGAAAGGTAGATATAATGGAAAGGAAAGCAATGTATAAGGGAAAGTCAATGTATGTAGAATTGTAAGGATAGGGAAGTATATAAAAAAGGAAAGGCAAGGTTAATTTAAAAAAAAGAAAGGAATGGAAAGGAAGGTCTAAAGAAAAATGTTACAGAACAGAAAGGGAATGTAGGTATAATGCAAAGGGAAGGGAATTATAAAAGAAGGGAATTTATAAAAGAAAGAAAAGCAAATGTAAGTATGAAAGGAAAGGAAAGTATAAATGAAAGGAAAGGCTAAGTTTAAAAATAGGAATTGAAATGAAGGTGTAAAGGAAAGGAAAGTATACAGAAAAAGAAAGGGAAAGTATAAAAGAAAGGAAAGCAAAGGTAAGTATATTGGAAAGGATAAGAAAGTATAAATGAAAGGAATGGGTAATTTTAAAAATAGGAATGGAAAGGAAAGTATAAGGGAATGGAAAGTATAAAGGAAGGGAAAGTATAAAAGAAAGGAAGCAAAGGTAAGTATAAAGGAAGGGAAAGGAAGGGAATAGAAAAGAAAGGAAAGGTAGATATAATGGAAAGGAAAGCAAAGTATAAGGGAAAGTCAATGTATGTAGAATTGTAAGGATAGGGAAGTATATAAAAAAGGAAAGGCAAGGTTAATTTAAAAAAAAAAAAAAGGAATGGAAAGGAAGGTCTAAAGGAAAATATTACAGAAAAGAAAGGGAATGTAGGTATAATGCAAAGGGAAGGGAATTATAAAAGAAGGGAATTTATAAAAGAAAGGAGAGCAAAGGTAAGTATGAAAGGAAAGGAAAGTATAAATGAAAGGAAAGGCTAAGTTTAAAAATAGGAATTGAAATGAAATTGTAAAGGAAAGGAAAGTATACAGAAAAGGAAAGGGAAAGTATAAAAGAAAGGAAAGCAAAGGTAAGTATATTGGAAAGGATAAGAAAGTATAAATGAAAGGAATGGGTAAGTTTAAAAATAGGAATGGAAAGGAAAGTATAAGGGAATGGAAAGTATAAAGGAAGGGAAAGTATAAAAGAAAGGAAGCAAAGGTAAGTATAAAGGAAGGGAAAGGAAGGGAATAGAAAAGAAAGGAAAGGTAGATATAATGGAAAGGAAAGCAATGTATAAAGGAAAGTCAATGTACGTAGAATTGTAAGGATAGGGAAGTATATAAAAAAGGAAAGGAAAGGTTAATTTAAAAAAAAAAAAGAAATATAAAGGAAGCTCTAAAGGAAAATGTTAAAGAACAGAAAGGGAATGTAGGTATAATGCAAAAGGGAAGGGAATTATAAAAGAAGGGAATTTATAAAAGAAAGAAAAGCAAAGGTAAGTATGAAAGGAAAGGAAAGTATAAATGAAAGGAAAGGCTAAGTTTAAAAATAGGAATTGAAATGAAGGTGTAATGGAAAGGAAAGTATACAGAAAAAGAAAGGGAAAGTATAAAAGAAAGGAAAGCAAAGGTAAGTATATTGGAAAGGATAAGAAAGTATAAATGAAAGGAATGGGTAATTTTAAAAATAGGAATGGAAAGGAAAGTATAAGGGAATGGAAAGTATAAAGGAAGGGAAAGTATAAAAGAAAGGAAGCAAAGGTAAGTATAAAGGAAGGGAAAGGAAGGGAATAGAAAAGAAAGGAAAGGTAGATATAATGGAAAGGAAAGCAAAGTATAAGGGAAAGTCAATGTATGTAGAATTGTAAGGACAGGGAAGTATATAAAAAAGGAAAGGCAAGGTTAATTTAAAAAAAAAAAAAAAGGAATGGAAAGGAAGGTCTAAAGGAAAATGTTACAGAACAGAAAGGGAATGTAGGTATAATGCAAAGGGAAGGGAATTATAAAAGAAGGGAATTTATAAAAGAAAGGAAAGCAAAGGTAAGTATGAAAGGAAAGGAAAGTATAAATGAAAGGAAAGGCTAAGTTTAAAAATAGGAATTGAAATGAAAGTGTAAAGGAAAGGAAAGTATACAGAAAAGGAAAGGGAAAGTATAAAAGAAAGGAAAGCAAAGGTAAGTATATTGGAAAGGATAAGAAAGTATAAATGAAAGGAATGGGTAAGTTTAAAAATAGGAATGGAAAGGAAAGTATAAGGGAATGGAAAGTATAAAGGAAGGGAAAGTATAAAAGAAAGGAAGCAAAGGTAAGTATAAAGGAAGGGAAAGGAAGGGAATAGAAAAGAAAGGAAAGGTAGATATAATGGAAAGGAAAGCAAAGTATAAGGGATAGTCAATGTATGTAGAATTGTAAGGATAGGGAAGTATATAAAAAAGGAAAGGCAAGGTTAATTTAAAAAAAAAAAAGAAATTGAAAGAAAGGTCTAAAGGAAAATGTTACAGAACAGAAAGGGAATGTAGGTATAATGCTAAGGAAAGGGAATTATAAAAGAAGGGAATTTATAATAGAAAGGAAAGCAAAGGTAAGTATGAATGGAAAGGAAAGTATAAATGAAAGGAAAGGCTAAGTTTAAAAATAGGAATTGAAATGAAAGTGTAAAGGAAAGAAAAGTATACTGAAAAGGAAAGGGAAAGTATAAAAGAAAGGAAAGCAAAGGTAAGTATATTGGAAAGGATAAGAAATTATAAATGAAAGGAATGGGTAATTTTAAAAATAGGAATGGAAAGGAAAGTATAAGTGAATGGAAAGTATAAAGGAAGGGAAAGTATAAAAGAAAGGAAGCAAAGGTAAGTATAAAGGAAGGGAAAGGAAGGGAATAGAAAAGAAAGGAAAGGTAGATATAATGGAAAGGAAAGCAATGTATAAGGGAAAGTCAATGTACGTAGTATTGTAAGGATATGGAAGTATATAAAAAAGGAAAGGCGCGGTGAATTTAAAAAAAAGAAAGGAATGGAAAGGAAGGTCTAAAGGAAAATGTTACAGAACAGAAAGGGAATGTAGGTATAATGGTAAGGGAAGGGAATTATAAAAGAAGGGAATTTATAACAGAAAGGAAAGCAAAGGTAAGTATGAAAGGAAAGGAAAGGAAAGTATAAATGAAAGGTAAGGCTAAGTTTAAAAATAGGAATTGAAATGAAAGTGTAAAGGAAAGGAATGTATACAGAAAAGGAAATTATAAATAAAATT